>NW_016841754.1:113050-155253 GCF_001698545.2 Rhinopithecus bieti | reverse complement strand
TTTTTGAATATACAAATAAACGCCAAAATCTTGAATAAATGCAAACTGAATCTTTAAATAGAACTAAACATTCATTCAATTGGAGATAAATGGATATATCTATGTTTAAAGCATACCCTTAGCAATCAAAAGTAAACTGGTGGCTTTTTTTTGTGGAAATCATTTAACCTACTTCCTCTTCATCTAAAGCAAGCCTGTTCAATCTGCGGGCCATGGGCCACATGTGGCCCAGGACAGCTTTGAATGTGTCAAC
Source organism: Rhinopithecus bieti (assembly GCF_001698545.2). Classification (NCBI taxonomy): domain Eukaryota; kingdom Metazoa; phylum Chordata; class Mammalia; order Primates; family Cercopithecidae; genus Rhinopithecus; species Rhinopithecus bieti. The sequence goes on along the minus strand of NW_016841754.1, from coordinate 155,000 downwards.
GCAAATTTGTAAGCTTTCTTAAAACATTCAGTTTTTTTGGCTTTTTTTTTTTTTTTTTTTTTAAGCTCATCAGCTACTGTTAATGTTATTTTTTTATGAGTGGCCCAGGGGAGCCTGATCTAGAGCAACATAAATTCAAAACATCATTTTTTGATAAGAAATATTTACATAAAGGGTAGACAATATTTGTACAAATTGTTATCATGCAGAATAGAACTTTACCATGTAACAAGACAAGTCCCAGTATTCAAAATTTGCGAAACTCTCTCAACCTACAGAATTTAGAACTGCTGAAGGATAGCAACCCCTTCAGAGTCTAAGGAAATTAACTCAATTACATAGTCTTATAGTGGTATATATAGATAATGCAGTCTGAAGTCAGACTGACAGAATTCCTATCCCATTTAACTTGGGCTAATTTATTTGACCTCTCTGGTCCACAAACTCTTCATCAATGAGAAAAAACATTAACTGTCTGATAGGATTATTACAGAGAACAAATGTGATAATACAGATATGGCACTTAGAAACAGGCTTAACAAATAATAATAGGTATTATCAATGGTCTCCATTTAATCAAGGTATATCTTATGTCACCCCTTCCCTCATCTATTCTTTATCCAGCTCAAGTACTTCAGTTCTTTTAAGTTATCTAGGGAAAATATTGTAAAACCAGTAGTATTCAATAGGAACCAATACACATTAATAAGAAGTCAATCTCAGATTAAGATCATGCTTAGTGCTGGCTCTGCAATGTCACTGAGTAACTCACTAAATTCTCTGGGCCTTACTATTCCCATTTGTAAACTGGACATCCATCTAGCCAATCCACTTTTCAATCAGGAGGATCAAATTCAATAGGCTATAATCTCTCAAAGTTTATATAAGCATGGTGACAGAATTCTTGACACAAATTATGTGACACAATTTAGAAACAGCGCTAAATGACAACAAACTATCACTTTTTAAAAAGCTCTAATCATAACTGGGGATACACAAAAATTGCATTGCCTCAATTAAGTCACATAGAATTAATGACTTTAGGCCGGGCGCGGTGGCTCAAGCCTGTAATCCCAGCACTTCGGGAGGCCGAGACGGGCGGATCACGAGGTCAGGAGATAGAGACTATCCTGGCTAACACGGTGAAACCCCGTCTCTACTAAAAAATACAAAAAAACTAGCCGGGCGAGGTGGCATGTGTCTGTAGTTCCAGCTACTCCGGAGGCTGAGGCAGGAGAATAGCGTGAACCCGGGAGGCGGAGCTTGCAGTGAGCTGAGATCCGGCCACTGCACTCCAGCCTGGGCGACACAGCAAGACTCCGTCTCAAAAAAAAAAAAAAAAAAAAAATTAATGACTTTAAAACTTACTCTAAAAAGTCATCAAAGCCTTCTTTTAGATAAAAGTATACAAGCACACAAGACCATTATTACCCCCTGCCCCAAGTCTTTCAAGCTAGATTCAGTAGTATATCAAGCTAAATCTTTATACTTTATTTCAGTATAAGTAAGGGTCTAATTTTCTATACCTAACAAATACATGATCATAAATACATGATGACTTACACTACTGAAAAATCATCTTTCAAAGAAGTAACAACTTTCTTGATTCCACATGGCCAAATGGGTGTTTGCAAACAAGAACTTAATGCTCACTCATTTATCAAAAGCTAGTTTTAAAAGTCTTAGCCTAAATCTAAGATCAAGATCTAATGATAAGGATCCCATTCACAACATAATGTGATTTTGTTTAAAAAGATCAAAGCTGGCCAGGTGCAGTGGCTCATGCCTGTAATCCCAGCACTTTGGGAGGCCAAGGCAGGTGGGTCACGAGGTCAATAAATCGAGACCGTCCTGGCCAACATGGTGAAACCCCATCTCTACTAAAATACAAAAAATCAGCCGGGCGTGGTGACACGCACCTGTAGTTCCAGCTACTCCGGAGGCTGAGGCAAAGGAATTGTTTGAACTCGGGAGATGGAGGTTGCAGTGAGCCGAGATCGCACCACTGCACTCCAGCCTGGCAACAGAGCAAGACTCTGTCCTCCAAAAAAAAAAAAAAAAAAAAAAAAAAAAAACGATCAAGGTCTAAAGATAAATATAAGAATTTCATTAAATAACAAAAAACAAAGCCTAAGACAAAGCAAATTGAATTTCAACTCAAGACAGTCTTCACTAGTCCTTCATGACTAACAGAACCATTCAGACTGGGAGAAGATTCAGATTTCCACTTTGAGTTCACTGAGTAAGAAAGAAGCAGAAGTGGATTTCCTTTTAAATCCACCAATGCAAAATACCATGACAGAGATGATAAATTCCTCTTCAAAAGGTTTTAATTCCCAGTTCTTCAAGTTCTTTGTTTCTCTAGTTTCTATAGTTATCCGTGCCATAACTAACCCTTCCTGCCCTTGCAGCACCCTGACATGCCCTGACAAGCCTAGACATGTCTTACTCCATAACAGATAGCCTTCCCCTTCCCACCTAGATATCTGTGTTCAATTACAAACATTAGCCAATCAAGTCAGTTTAGATTGTGCAGTCCAACCCTAGCAAATAGGGGAAAGACACAACAGTAGGGACCAGCTGTATAATGAATAAGAACCTCTTCCCCTCCCTTGTCCAGTGTGCTCTTGCCATTGCTCCATCCGCAAGACGCACCCTTCTACAGAAGTAAATTGCCTTGCTGAGAAAACCTTTGCCTGAGTATATTTTCACTTTGCAACACCAAGCATTTACTTCCAACAATTTGGGGGCCCGCCTAGGATTCCCCATTCTCCTTCGGCGAACAGGTCTCTGGTCATTTCTCATGGGGAGGCGCGACCCGCTGCCTTGTTGAAGTGACCTCAGTGTAGAGACTGGAACCCACCCAGTGCGACAAACACACCCAGACTCTCAGCAACAGGGAAAGATACAGGCCAGCAGCTTGGGGAAAGGATTCTCACATACCGCGGCAACCAGGTAACTCTGTACACATACCAAGGTAAGAAACGTTGCAGGGGTGACAAAGTATTTCCTTGCTGGTCGGGATATTCTGGAGGATGAAAGTGTGTGTGAATGATCACAAGCACTACTGCTTTTAGTGCTGCTTGTGTGAATGGTGCTAAGCACTACTGCTGTGCAGAGTGAGGGGGTCCTATCTGTAGTTCTGTGGTCACTTTATACAGCTTAGGGCGGATCCTGCTGTGGGGCTCATACCGGCACGCCAATGCCAAGAGGGGCCTAAATTCGCAGGAGGGAAGTGGCCAGGGTGGATGAAGCAAAAGAAGGGTGCAAGGAGCCGCCAGGAGGTGGGGCTAAAGGATAGGCAAGAAATCTTTAATACAAGGGACTGAGACTTAACAAGTCTCCAGAGAAGAATTTTCAGGCAAGAAGTCTCTAATACGAGGCATTGAGTCTAACTAGGACCTGACATGGGAAATACCCCAAGCAAGACAGAGTAAAAAGGATAAAGACGGCAGTAAAGATACTCCCCCCGATAGTCCCCTAGGTCTCATATTAAAATACTGGAAAAATAATGAGAAGACTAAACATAAGAAACAGCAACAAATGATAAAATATTACTGTTTTATTTGGACTCGGGGACTCATCCTCAAACCCTCAATCTTCTGGCCAAAGTTTGGGTCGAATGAGGGTGCGATGTGTCAGTTTTTGATTCAGTATGTCAATGACAAAAGCCCAGTTTCTCAAGAGGAACTGGACTATGCTCTCTATTGGAGGCAGGTACCTGTCCTTTTTCCCTTAGAGACAACTAGGAAAGAACCTGATCTAGCATCACAAAAGGAAAAATTAGATAAGTTAGTTCCAATGCTCAAAGACTCCAGCACATGGGATCCCCTAGACCATCCTCCCCGGCTCAGTGATCCCAACCCCTCTCCTCAGGCAGCTGCTGCCGCCCCAGATCCCGCTCTAGATCCTTCACCTACTCACGTTACTCCTCCTCCTTACAATCCTGACTCTTAGAAATTATCATCCCACGAGCCTGTCCCCTATCAGCCTAAGGACTCCTCCCTAAAGGGACTCCAACATGAAATAAGAGCAATGTAAAAAGGATATCCAGAACTTCCCTTTCCCCTCTACAACTCAAGAGTCGGTCCCTGCTCTCTTTCCCTTAAAACTGACCAATTTTTAGGACCTCAGTTATACACTTGGGTAGAGTTAATGTCCATCTCAGACATCCTTCAGGAAAAGAAAGGAGTATTCGTAGGGCTGCTATGGTAATTTGGGAACGTGAGCGTCCTCCCAGTCAAAAAGTCCCTACCGTTCCTACTGTGGACCAGAAAACCCCGCCCAAGACCCCCAATGGGACAATAAAAATCTGGCTCACCGGGAAAACATGCAGGACCTAAGGGAGATGATAATAAAAGGAATTCAGGAATCAGTACCCGAACCCAAAATCTCTCTAAAGCATTTGATACACAACAAAAAAAGGATGAAGGGCTTATGAAATTCCTAGATAGATTGAAAGAGCAAATGAGACAATACGCAGGCCTCAATTTAGAAGATCCCCTTGGGCAAGGAATATTAAAACTCCAATTTGTCCCTAGATGGCCAGACATCTCAAAAAAATTACAAAAGTACAAAATTGGGAAGACCATCCCCCAAGTGAACTTCTCAGGAAAGCTCAAAAGGTATACGTGAGGACAGATGAAGAAAGGCAAAAACGAAAGACAAAACTTCTATTATCCACCTTCCAATAGATGACTCCAAACCCATATACTTCTAAACAGAGCTTCAAGGGGCCAGAACCCATAAAGGGTCCAAACCCTCCTTTAAAGAACCAAGGCCCTCATTTACCAGGCCCTCTAAAGAGTATGGGGGAGCAAAGTCAAAGAATCTCAGAACCGAGAGGGGTAAGGGCAAGATAGGTGCTACAAATGTAGAACAGGCCACTTCAAGACAGATGTCCCGAATTTAAAAAGGAGAAAGAAGCCCTTCCACTCATGACTTTCGAGGAAGAATAGGGGGGTCAGGGGCTCTGTCTCTTTTATCTTGAGTCCCACCAGGAGCCCTTGATAAATTCAGAAGTGGGCCCTAAGCATGAGCTTATCACCTTTTTGGTCAATTCAAGGGCGGCTCATGCCTGTTTGTTTCCTTCCATCTAATATTGCCTACTCTTTGGAGGAACTTTTCGTCTCAGGTAAAAGGAGAAGGATTTAAAGAAAAATTTTTAAAAAACACAGAAGTCAGATACCAGGATTGATCAGCTCATATTGTTTCTGTTAATTCTTGAGGCAGGGACTAACTTATTAGGGAGGGAGTTAATGTTGAAGTTAGGCATAGGCCTACAAGTCAGCCCCAGAGGATTCCTCACCTCATTAAACCTACTCATCACTGCAGATGAAAAATACATTAATCCTAATGTCTGGTCCAAAGAAAGAGGAGAACCGAGGGAAACTCCAAGTCTGTCCAATCCACATCGAGCTTAATGCCCCCGCAGGGAAGCTGTAAGGAGAAAACAATACCCCATTCCCATAGATAGGGTTGGGATAGGGTTGAAACCTAAAATTAAAGGTCTTATTAAAGACAGGCTTTTTGAGTCCTGTACGTCCCCTTATAATACCCCAATATTGCCAGTCAAGAAATCAGACGGGTCATACCGGCTGGTACAGCACCTTAGAGCTATTAACCAAATAGTCCAAACTACCCACACCGTTGTCCCCAATCCTTACACCATTCTCAGCAACATTCCATATAATCATCAATGGTTTACTGTAATAGATTTAAAAGATGCTTTCTGGGTATGTCCCCTGGCTGAAGATAGTCGAGATATATTTCCTTTTGAGTGGGAGGATCCCCATTCAGGGCGGAAACAACAGCATTGATTGACAGTCTTACCCTAAGGGTTCACAGACTCCCCTAACCTTTTTGGTCAAATTTTAGAACAAGTATTATAAAAAGTTGTCATCCCAAAACAAATATGCCTACTCCAATATGTTGATGATATTCTTATATCTGGTGAGGATACAGAGAAAGTAACTGGCTTCTCTACACATATTCTTAACCATCTGCAGTTCGAGGGGTTAGTAGTCTCAAAGGAAAAGTTTCAGTATGTGGAGCCTGAAGTTAAATATTTAGGCCACTTGATAAATACAGACTAGGGCCTGAAGAAGTTGAGAGAACTGTGTCCCTACCCTTGCCTCAAACTAAACAAGAACTCAGGAAATTTTTAGGGTTAGCTGGATACTGCCACTTACGGATTGACTCATATGCACAGCAAACTTTCATTATCAAAAACTTGCCCAGGGGAAGCCTGACAATCTGTGGACTTCTAAGGAAGTTGATCAGGTCAAAGAGCTGAATGAAAGGCTCATAACCACCCCTGTCTTAGCCTTACCTTCCCTGGAAAAGCTGTACCACATTTTGTGAACATGGATAATGGGGTAGCTTTGGGAGTGCTTACTCAAGAACACAGTGGCAGTCAGCAGCCCGTGGCCTTCCTGTCAAAAGTCTTAGATCCAGTTACTTGTGGATGGCCTCAATACATCCACTCCATTACAGCTACTGCAGTATTGGTCCAAGAAACCAAAAACTTAACCTTTGGAGAAAAATTGACAGTAAGCACGCCCCACTAAAGTTACAACTATCTTAAACCAGTAAGCAGGGAGTGGCTTGCTGACTCCAGAATCTTAAAGTATAAGGTTATTCTGTTAAAAAAAAAAAAAAAAAAAAAAAGATGATTTAAAAGTAGCCACTGATAATTTGCTTAACCCAGCAGGTTTCCTAACAGGGGATCCAAATCTAAAAAAAAACACACATGTTTAGATTTAATCGATTACCACACAAAGGGCTGACCAGACCCAGGAGAAGCTCCCTTCAGGACAGGACGACACTTATAAATGGTTCCTCCCAGGTGATTGAGGGAAAAAGACACAATGGGTATTCAGTGATTGATGAAAACAAACTCAAAGAGAGTCAAAAAAAAATTGCCCAGTAATTGGTGTGCCCAAACTTGCAAACTGTTTGCACTCAGCCAAGCCTTAAAGTACTTGAAGAACCATCTATATTGATTCTAAGTAGGCCTTTTTGAGTGGCTCATACATTTGGAAAAATTTGGACTGAACGAGGCCTCATTAACAGTAAAGGTCAAGACCTTGCTCATCAGGATCTATAACACCCGAGTATTGAATAACCTTCAGTTGTCAAAAGAAATAGCTATTGTCCACGTCCCCAGACACCAGAAAAGCCTTTCTTTTGAAAAGTTGAGGAAATAACCTAACAGATCAGATAGCCAAACAGGCTGCCGTTTCCTCTAAAATGCCTGTTTTTCACTTAACTCCTTACCTTCCTTGTTCTAACGTGATCCCCATTTTTTCTTCTACTGAAAAAAAAAAAAACCCTAATAAAAATAGGTGCTAAAGAGAATTCAGAAGGAAAATGGACGTTGCCAAACCACAGAGAAATGTCATCCAAACCCCTTATGAGGGAAATCTTATCCCAACTACATCAAGAGATCCACTGGGGTCGATTGAGAACGCAGTCCTCAAGAGTTTATGGGTGCACAGAAATTTACACCCTGGCCAAACAGGTTACAGACAATTGCTTAGTTTGTAAGAAAACTAATAAACTATAAAAAAAGATTACCCCTTGTGGGAAGCGGTCCAGGCTTAAGGCCATTCCAAAGTATCCAGATTGATTACAATGAGATACCTCCAATAGGGCGTCTAAAATATATACTTGTGATAGATCACCTCACTCACTGGGTCGAAGCTATCCCCTTTTCAAATGCAATGGCCAATAATGTAGTTAAAGCCTTTGTTAAAAATATAGTGCCCAGGTTTGGGTTAATAGAAAATACTGACTCAGACAGTGGAACCCATTTTAGCACACACATCATTAAAAAGTTATCCCAAACAATAGACAGTAGATGGGAATATCATACTCCTTGACACCCACGTTCATCATGGAAGGTAAAAAGAATGAATCAAACTCTGAAGAACCACTTAACCAAGCTGGTTCTGGAGAATCGGTTACCATGGACCAAACGTCTTCCTGTTGCCCTGTTACAAATCCAAACTGCCCCTCGGAAAGATATTGGTCTTTCCCCTTATGAGATGCTCTATGGAATGCCTTATTTACACTCCATTGCTGACATTCCTACCTCTGAAACTAAAGACCAATTCCTTAAAAATTACATACTTGGTCTATCTTCTACTTTCTCTTCTCTTAAAACCAAAGGTCTCCTAGCACAGGCACTGCCCCAGGAATTCCCAGTACATCAACATCAGCCTGGGGATCACGTCCTCATCAAAAACTAGAAAGAGAAAAAGCTCAAACTGGCCTGGAAAGGACCACACCTAGTGCACCTAACTACTGAAACCACAGTCCAGACAGCAAAAAAAGGACAGACCCATCACACCCGAGTCAAAAGAGTGCCGCTCCCTCCAGGGTCATGGGCCATAGTCCCAGGGGACAACCCTACCAAACTAAAGCTAAGGAAAATTAACTCTCTTGCATCTATTCTATTACTCCTTCGTTCCTCTCTCTATTGCTGACCACCTCGTTATTAATACAACCGAGTCAATTTCGCCTCAAACTACTACATCTGATGCTTGTCTTGTTATACCCTGTGGAGACTTGTCAAGTCAAAGACAGCTCTCCACCCCAAAACAGTACCTCTGTCCTTCCTGACTCTGCTCAGACTGGACATTAGTGAATCAGGATCATTTAGTCTGGAAAGGTTTCAATAAAGACTCCAATGTCAACTGGGAGTATTGTCCCCCACACCCTGCCAAGACAGCTTTTATGCCACAGTTGTTCCAATGTTCTGTAGAACACTAAAGAGCACGGATGGACTGCCCCAACCAGTAGTTGTAATTTCCTAAAGCCATATATTCATTTTACTAAAGAAACAGCTTCCCCTAGCTGTGAGCTAAACCAGTACTATCCAATACAGGTTATTATCTCAAACCCTCAAAGTTCTCCCCCTTCCCTAAGCCAGTTCCCTTCTTTAAGCGGCTTTTATGGTATGGGGGCTGAGGTGTCAGGAACAGAACCTATCAGATCCTTTGAAATACACTTCATTGATCCCCTACCATCTACACCCTTAAGCCTTCTTCCAAAACCTCTCACAACAAAACTATTGTTCCTCCTCCATCTAATGAAAAGACCAAGGTAGCTATTGTAGAAGTTAAAGACCTAAAACAAACTTTGGCACCTGAGACAGGATATCAAGGTGCGAATGCCTGGTTGGAATGGATCAAATATTCTGTCCACACTTTAAACAAAAGCAATTGTTATACTTGTTCACAAGGCAGACCAGAGGTCCCGATTGTCCCCTTTTCACTAGGATGGGTCCTTCAGTTGACCAGGGATGCGCTGTATGGTAGCTCTTTTCCAGGATTCCACAGCTTGGGGTTAACAAGTCGCTTCAAGCTCTCTCTCTGCTGTATCCTGAAGTTCAACACCCTGTGGGTCAGCCCGAGGGCCATCCAGCTTTCATCCCCCGACACTAAGTTCACTTCCTGTCTCTCACAACAGGGAGGAAACTTAGCGTTCCTTGGAGACCTAAAAGGATGCAGTGAACTTAAAATTTCCCAAGAGCTTACCAATCAGTCAGCCCTTATTCGTCCCTGAGTAGATGTATGGTGGCATTGTGGTGGACCTCTACTAGACACTCTGCCAAGTAACTGGAGTGGCACTTGTGCTCTAGTCCAATTGGCTACCCCTTTTACCCTGGCACTTCATTCACCAGAAAAAAAAAAAACAACATCGCAAAGCAAGGGAAGCTCCTTACGGGTATTTCAACTCCCATATTTATTTAGATGCAACTGGAGTCCCACAAGGAGTACTTATGATAAATTTAAAATTCGAGATCAAACGCCGAGGTGGGCGGATCACGAGGTCAGGAGATCGACACCATCCTGGCTAACACGGTGAAACCCCGTCTCTTCTAAAAATACAAAAAAATTAGCCGGGTGTGGTGGCAGGCGCCTGTAGTCCCAGCTATTCGGGAGGCTGAGGCAGGAGAATGGCTTGAACTCAGGAGGCAGAGCCTGCAGTGAGCCGAGATCGCGCCACGGCACTCCCGCCTGAGGGACAGAGCAAGACTTCGTCTCAAAAAAAAAAAACCTCGACATCAAATAGCTGCAGGATTTCAGTCAATATTTTCGTGAGTGACAACCAATAAAAATGTAGATTGGATAAATCACATTTATTATAATCAGCAGCGGTTTATTAATTACACCAGGGATGCTGTCAGAGGGATAACAGAACAATTGGGGCCCACTAGCCAGATGGCCTGGGAAAACAGAATGGCCCTAGATATGATATTAGTCAAAAAAGGGGGTGTTTGTGTTATGATTAAAACTCACTGTTGTACCTTTATTCTAAACAACACTGACCTCACTGGGAACATAACAAGGGCCTTACAAGGACTTACCGCTTTATCCAATGAACTAACTAAAAATTCTGGAGTCCATAACCCTTTCTCAAGATGGCTAGAGAGGTGGTTCAGTAAATGAAAAGGAATCACAGCCTCAATCCTTACTTCTCTTACAGCCGTTATAGGTGTGCTCTTTCTTACAGGATGCTGTACTCGTAGTTTAGTGCAGACTTATAAAAACAGCTCTCACCAAAACCTTCCTGAGCTCTCCTCCACTTTATTCAGATAAACTCTTCCCTCTAGACACCCAAAAGAACAGAGCCAAGATATACTGAGACATTTTGAAGAGAAAAAAACTATAAAATCAAGACGGTGAAACTGACAGAGATGATAAATTCCTCTTCAAAAGGTTTTAACTCCCAGTGTTCTGGTTGTTTCTCTAGTTTCTATAGTTACCCGTACTGTAAACAACACTTCCTCCCCTTGCTGTACTCTGACATGCCCTGAAAAGCCTAGACATGCTTTGTGCCATAATGGATAGCCTTCCCCTTCCCGCCTATATAGCTGGGTTCAGTTTCAAACATTAGCCAACTGGGTCAGTTTAGATTGTGCGGTCCAATCCTAGCCAGTAGGGGAAAGACACAACAGTGGGGACCAGCTGCGTCAGGAGTAAGTACCCCTTCCCCTCCCTTGTCCATCTCATGAAGGCTCCGTCTCCAAGACGCACCCTTCTACAGAAGTAAATTGCCTTACTGAGAAAACTTTTGCCCGAGTGCTATTTTCACTTTGTGACACCAAACATTTACTTCCGACAATCACATCTTTAATAACTGCTAAGTACAACTAACTTGTTTAATAAGTGATATATAAAGTACAAGTACTTGACCAGACAGCGAAAGAAAGCAAATACACGTTTAGTAGCCTTTATGTGGAATGCTTGAGACCAGATTGTTTTGGATTTTTTCAGATTTGCAGATATTTGCCTTTTTACCTACTGGTTGAGCATCCCTAATTTAAAAAATCCGAAATGTTCCAATGAGCATTTATTCTGAGTGTCATGTTGGCACTCAAAAGTTTTAGATTTTGGAGCATTTCTGGTTTCCAGATTACAGATACTCAACCTGTATAAAATATTCATAGCCACTAGATTTCCAAACGTACAGAAATACCGTAACAGCCAAATCAGCAATTAGAAGACAAAAACAAGTTCAGAATGGCATCTCAGGAATGATCTCCTTGACAGCAGGGCATACATCACCTGTACACTAGGTACCACACCCAAGAGATTTAAATGTGTACTGACTAAAAGGAAAATAAAGGTAAGGAGAAAAAATGAGAATGAAAGACTAATAATTTCTACAGGAATGTAATCTATTAATTCCTACTTATAAACCTTCACAACACAGACCTATTTCTCTAGGTTAAAAACAGGTTGGGCAAGGCAGCTCATGCCTGTAATCCCAGTACTTTAGGAGGCCAAGGCGGGAGGATCACTTGAGCCTTGGAGTTCAAGACCAGCCCGGCCAACATGGCGAAACCCTAACTCTACTAAAAATACAAAAACTAGCTAGGCATGGTGGCACGCACCTGCGATTCCTACTACTTGGAGAACCTGGGAGGATGAGGTTGCAATAAGTGGAGATTGCACCATTACACTCCAGTCTGGGTGACAGACACACTGTCTCAAAACAAAAGAAAACCCCAAAATCTCTAGTACACTGCTATGGTTTACACACATGTACCAAATCTTTTTTTTTTTTTTTTTTTGAGACGGAGTTTTGCTATTGTTGCCTAGGCTGGAGTGCAATAGCACGATCTCGGCTCACTGCAACCTCCGTCTCCCAGGTTCAAGCAATTCTGCTGCCTCAGCCTCTCGAGTAGCAGAGATTACAGGTGTGTGCCATGTCCTGCTAATTTTTGTATTTTTAGTAGAGACGGGGTTTCACCATGTTATTCAGGCTGGTCTCGAACTCCTGACCTAACGTGATCCACCCACCTCGGGCTCCCAAAGTGCTGGGATTACAGGTGTGAGCCACTGTGCCCGGCTTCAAATCTTTAATATCTATTAATACTACTATTAGTCTTGTCATCAATATTCAACAAGCCTAACTTAAAAATCAAAGGTTAATCACTGATTTGTTCCCTCTTTGGATCCACTAATAAATACATTCATTGCACTCTACAAGCTGCTTCATTTATGTATATGTGTGTTAATACTAACTTATGTTGATGTTGCCTTTTTCTCCTAAAGAGCAAACTAAAAGAATAAAGGGCCCTAATTCAGCATTTCTCACAAAATGCTAATTTCATACAATGTGCTACACAAAGCAAAACAAACAGGTATCAGGGAGTTAGAGAAACTAGGGAAGGGGGGAGGTTAGCGAAGTTGGTCAAATAAAACAGAAATACTGAGTAAAAATTGTAAAAGCCTTCTGCAAGACTTCTCAGTATCTCAGTATCAATATTACGCCTTCTGAATTTCAAAAGGGGACTGGGGGATGCAGGTCATTCTTTTCAACTGATGTGGTCCTCCTTAGATCTTTCCACACTTAGATTGTGAATGGATGAGCTCATATTTAAATGAACTGCTCTCTAAAGATAATGAAAATAAACGTATCTATAGTCTCACTAGTAACATTTGTCAAAAATCTAACCATATTCAGTCAAGAATTTACACATATTAGGTCTGAGTTAAGATATTTTTTAAAAGCACTTGCCTGAGTCATCCATATGTACCCAGATTCAAGAATTATGAGCAGATGACCTAAAAAACAAAAATTCTATCTTTTTTGTCACTGGCTAATGCCCAATTCAATGGCATGGATCCTGTAGCTAATCAAAAGTAAGGATAATTCAGAAGGAACAGCAACAAATAAATTTGTCAAATCAGTCAGGTAAGTCTAAGGTACCAATACACTGAATTTCTCTGCAAAGCCTATATTCTACTTTATCATTTTTCCTCTACATTACTTATAATACCTTATACAATGTAAATACTATATAGATATTATACTATATTTTTAAAAATTTGTATTTTTTTGTTGTTGCTTTTAAAAGACTATTTTCCATTGCAGTTGCTTGAATCTCTGGATACAGAGGGTCGACTGTAAATGCAAGTATTTTAGTTTTATTCTCCAAACAAAAATTATTTATTTCATCTTATTTATCTTCTATTTTGTCAACGAAAAAGTAAGAGTAAAGAGGCAGACACTAAAAACAAGAATAAGTAGTAACAACATAAAGTCACAAGTAACCACTGGAAACAGTCACATTTAACACTAACTGACTAATGGGCTCATACTGCAGGAAAGAATACCTGTGTATTTGTTTCATTCATTCAACAAGTATTTTACTGAGCACCCATGATGTGCCAAGAACTGTGCTCAGCACCTATAGGCTTCTTAAAAAGTACAGAACATAGCCCCTGCCCTCTAAGAGCTTACAATCTATTACTTGTTGGAAAATTAAAGCAAATAAGACACCATGAAACAAGTCAATAACTAAGTGCCAAAATAAATGAAACAGTAAGAGTTATGGGTAGATTACATATATTTTCTTTAATAATCTGAAGGGGAGGTATATGTTGGCAAAAGCTATTTTTGAGAAACTTTTGGAGAAGGCAAGACTTGAAATAGTACAACATAGGTAAGCAAAGCAAAGTTTATGGAGATACTGAGCTGGGGGCAGGAGGGTAAGAACAGCCTAAGTTTGAAGTTCTGAACTAATATAATCACTCAAGACACTCTGAAAAGACCAGCCTAAGTTCAAATTAGGGAGTGTGAAGACATGCAGCCTTGAATCCTGCTTTGACATGTACTATGGGAGGTTCTTTAAAATTAAGCTGTGAAATTTAGATACTATGTTATAGGCACTGAAAAGTACTGGAGATTCTCCGGCAAGGAGATCACAATCTAAAATTTGTGGGGGCAGGGGGGCATCCTTGAAGGAAGAAAACCAACTGAACTCAAAACCTGTTGAATAACCTAGGCATGGGAGAGTGACGACTTGGGCTCATGTGGTATCAGGAACAGAAATGAAATAAGATCTGTTAGAGCCAGCCTTACTCAATATAAGAACAAGAAAATCAAACTCATTTGTAAAAAGCAATTATTCATTTATCAGTTTACCGACCAAAGACCAAAAAAAAAAAAGGTACTGAATAAATAGAATTAGGGAGGCAGTACTAAAGGGATTTTCTGTTCTTTTATTTCCATATCTTCCCATAAAATCTCATCAAATGATCTGAACTGAATCATAGGCTGTTAGAGCTGAAAGGGACCTTAACTCAATTACTCTACTCTTCTCATTGATAGAGGAAAATGAAAACTTAAAATATGGAGGAAAAAAAAGGGCCAGCTAGTAGGACTCTCTGGGGCAAAGGCATAATCATCTGTGATAAAGATGGCAGGACTTGCATGTCCTTTGTGTAGAAAAGACAAAAGAGTAAGACACGAAAACATTATTTACTATGGACACTGAGGAAGAAGACAGCCTCAGACATAATTTTATTTTGATAGAAATCGCTACAGAAAATCTTTATATTTTTGAGATAGGGTCTCACTTTGTCACCCAGGATGGAGTGTAGGGTGCAATCTTGACTCACTGCAGCCTTGACCTCCCAGGTTCAAGCAATCATTCTGCCTCAGCCCCGCAAGTAGCTGGAACGACAGACGCACCTCACCACACCCAGCTAATTTTTTAATATTTTTTGTTGAGACGGGGTTTCACCATGTTGCCCAGGCTGGTCTCCAACTCCT
The DNA here is from genome assembly GCF_001698545.2 of Rhinopithecus bieti. Lineage (NCBI taxonomy): Eukaryota > Metazoa > Chordata > Mammalia > Primates > Cercopithecidae > Rhinopithecus > Rhinopithecus bieti. Next base: position 139,925 of record NW_016841754.1, on the reverse strand, counting down.
GAGCTCAAGCGATGCACCCGTCTCGGTCTCCCAATGGGAAATTTTTGAGTACTGCCATTCAGCAGGGAAAACTCTTTATCTTTCTTTACTAACATGATTTTTTTTTTTTTAAACTAGTGATCCCTCAAGGCATCTTAAATCACATATTATTTAAAGCTTTAAACAATCTGTAAGGTCTCTTTCAGCTATAAGATCCTATAACTCTAAAAGTATGACTTTTCTATAAAGTTATATAGAGTAAGAGGCAAATTTAATCTACAAGATAGAAAACTGAAATAAACCTGAAAGAATATTAAGCTCAATTTGATAATCATCAAATATTTATTACTACTAAGAGTCAGCCTAAATGCATGAGATGGCACTCTAGGTCATCTCATGAATAAGAAAAAAAAAATTTGAACACACTACTTCTTTAAGCTAAATAGCTTGATGCACTTGAGAAATTATGAACCCTGGCTTCCGTACATCATTAAGCTATCCAGTCTGCATATTATTTTACAAACAAGTTTTATAATTTCATGTCATATTGGTAACATTCCAAAGACCACAATTATTTGGCAAGTAAGACTGCCACCAATTTTAGTCTTTAGCTAGTCCCAGCATGAGATGCTCATGAAAACCACTCAATACATGAAGGATTTCATAACCTTCAGTCCCAAAGTCTAAAGAATTTGTGAAATGACTTTTTAAAATTGCATGGCAGAACCCTCCCAACTGTCACCACTGTAAATGATACAGACAGACATCCTGCTTCGTCTCAATTATCTTCTGACCACTTACTACTTCTGAGTACTTCTGAGAGTGGCAGAAGAAATAATGCAGGAAAAAGATCAATTGTGCTATTTATTACCACCTTTAATTTTTAAAGCAATGTTTACAGAGTTTCAAATAAGATTTCTGATTTGAGAATTCAAATTATCCATGCTCTCCCAGTCCGTTTTAAAGCTAAAATAAGAATTTTTTTTTTACCAAGATTTGGGCCCCATATTTGTTAGTAAAAGGGAATTATATAAATCTGACAAAAACAGTGGAGATTCTTTTGCGACTTTCAGAGCATAACTCCTACTAAAACATTTATTTATTATACTAACAGGAGCCTTCAGAGGAAGAAGAATTCTAAACATCTGTATAATTAGGTCTACTTAAAGGCACATGGCTTATTATTAGCCTAGGAAAAAGTAGAAGGAAACAACACAAAAAAAATCAGTTATTTGAATGGATGTATACCAAGTAGCAAGTAAACTTACTAGAAATATGGTCACTGATATAGCTAAAGAGAAAGGGCCATAAAGCAAACTGTGACCAGCTTATGTCAATGAGATACATGAAAGTACTTTTAAAAAATAAAATCTGCATTTTTTTTTTTTTAAATAGAAATATGACTAGCTGGTATCTTGGTTTTGGTAGTGCAATAGCACCATTACAGCAAGGGTAAGCAGGTCAATCCCTTGCAAAACTTACCTTGATTGGCCCAATGGAAACAGAAGGCCCCAGAAAAGAGAGAAGCATCTGGCAGTAGCAAATTGTTTTATTTTATCTTTCTGTGGAAAGAAACTAATTTTAAATAAGAACCAGAGCATTTAAAGAATAAATATTTTTAAAGCTCATTATCTAGTTAGAGCAGCTCTACCAAGAAAACAAGAAGAGCTCCTTGCTGCTTAGAGATGGAAAGAAACAGAAGAGGAATAAAAGTTGTTTCTCCATCACCTAGAGAGTTTTAAAATTTGTGTTATTCTAAAGTAACAGAATAAAAGGCTCTTTTATTTAAAGAACTCCTGCAAGCAGCATCTTTTGGGGCTGGTGCCTTTGAATAAAGGTTTTTGTTTTGTTTTTTTTGTTTTTTAACAAAATTAAGGGCAACATTCCAAATTAAAAAAAAAAAGAGGAAAATCACTTGACATTAAGCCCTTCTACTCTTAAGGTTAAGTAAAAAGAGACAGACACATAGCAAGCTCCTTTTCCCACTGCAATTTCACCAATAACTTTAACCATGAAAGCTTAAACAATTATCAAACAGTACTAATTAACAAAAGATCACATGAAATTGGCTTCCAAAATATTTTGTTAGCCTAAATTTTTGATGATTTATGGAAATACTCAAATGGAAATAACCCAGCCACCTAAAGATCTATATAGAACTTAACATGGAGCACAAAATTACTCATGGTAACTGAACCTGTTACCTTTCTTGGATGCTTCTCTAGAAACTCAGTTCTACCGAAATCACTGAATCAGCATTAAAACCTTTTGATCCAAATCACTTCTACAAAATGTCCATTTACAATTTATGCTAGAGATGGAAGGGACAGCTCATAAGCAGGAGTGTAGAAGCAATAAGCATTAAAAAAAATAGTGTAAGTGGAAAATGAAGTACCTATTGGCACTGTCGTATGAAGAATCAGAATTATAGAGCACAAACCCCCCCACCCTCCCTCCCCCTCCTCCAACACACAAAGAGGAAGATATTTCAGGAATAAAATTCGCTCTAAACCAAAACAATTGCTATTTTCAGATTCTATTTATTTACATGGTCTACCAAAATCAGTTATGTTGCTGTATCAGATAATATTTACTTTTAGACCATTAACTTCAATTGGCATGCTTGAAAAAATAATCATTAAAATAAAAGCCTGGACGCACACTTTACTTTTAAATAATAATAAAAGAAATTCTTAGTTTTGAGGTAATCAGTAAATTTCTCAGGAGACTTTTTCATTACATTCAAATTTCCGTTACAGTCATGATTCAACATTTGGCTTATTTAAAATTATTCGGGCATAAACTAATCCTTCAACAGCTATAACTATTGACCTAGATTTTGAAATCTTGACAGAGTATCTGAGGCAAAAACAAATAAATAAATGTAAAATAAAATAAAAACATTCTTACTTGTCCCATTGGTGGCCCTCCCATAGGGGGCATCATCTGTGGCATCATTCCATGAGGTACAGGAGGCATATTCGCTCTCTGACCCATAGGGTGCATTCCCATTGGGGCATAATGCATGCCAGGGTGCCCCATCTGAAAAAGAGCGAACGTTTTTAAATGAGCAAAGAATACTAAATGCTTCTCAAAAATCTCATTTCAACAAATCAGTTATCTGAAGCAACCTAATATTAAGCTTATGTATAATAACATCACTGGATTAATCTACACCTTGTTTTAAACAAAATGCATTCTGCTAGTATTTAAAACGAGCTTGCAAATTCCGCAACAAAACGGGAAAAGTTAAGATGATTACTAGACAGCTGGATCATAAGTTTTCTCTTTTTTTTGGCATTGACTTAATCAGCTACTAACTGGCTTGCCAAGCTTGGAGGATACACATTGAATACTAATCTTAAAACTGTTACAGTGAAAACAACAATTCTCTTATTTCATGCACACATAAAAAATAGCCAGCTATTGTTATTTTATAACACTACTGATTTTAAACTTTAAAATGCTCTATCATATTAACTCAAGTGAAAGTCAGTCTTATAAAACACAAACAGTAGTGCCACCCAGGGACAATTCACTCCTAACAAACTTATTTCCTAACATAACTTTTAAGACAGGTAAAATTCCTTCTGCCAAAAATACATTTTCAAAGACTGAGGTTCTGTCACTCACGGACACTAAACGCAAACAACTATTTCATCCCTTTTAACGCAATTTAAAAAGACAACTACTTTCTTTACCGATGAGTCCATTGTTCCATGTTTTAAATTAAAACCAGCTAATTATCTCCTGCCAATTGTCCTAACAGTTCCCCATGCAGACGACCCCCACGAGTAATGAAAACAAATTTTGGCAGCCGCTGTTAAAGTCTTACGGAATCAAGCCCCTCCCTCCCCCTCCCAGCTAAATCGGGCCTAAAGCTCCAAGACGCTCACCCCGCCCAAGAGCCAGCACCTTCACCACGCATCTGTCTAGGCCAAGCCCTGCGGGGTACTTCCAGGGTCTCACATCCTTCTCTTTGTGCATCCCCACCCTCCACTTCTCTCCCTCAGAACATATCCCACCATCTCAAGTTCTTCCTTCGTCCACTCTTATCTTCTTCTCCTTTCGGAGAAAGCTTCCTGTTTCTCTCACTCCGTTTTTCATTGTGCCGCCTTCCCACTGCCCCACTGATCCCTTACCGAGGGCCGTCTCCTCAGGAAGCCGTCAGCAGAGACCCAAGAGCCGGAGCAGAGGCTTGAGCCGGACAATCTCCGCTCCCCGTCCCCAGGACCCTGCGAGGGAGGATGGCTCTCCATTTCACTCACCATGAGGCCTCCACGTTCAGCTCCCGTCCCCGGCCTCATCGTCGGGCTCAGACTGCTCCGCCGGCGGCCACTGCCGCTACACATACCAACAAGAAGCGATCTGAGTGGCTGGCGCCCACTGGGGCTAAAGGTTAAAGGCTGCCCTGCGCTACGGGGCGGGATCAGCGAGGCCAACAGGCTGACGGGCTTCCCCGCTGTCCAATCAGAATGCGCGGCCGACACGCAACTCTGCGGCGATTCGCCCGCAGCCTCAGCCTCGCTCGGCGTCGCCTGCATGGGGCGGGGGGGAGGACGGAGGAAGTTTCTGCGCCGAGTCCTCCGTCGGGAAAACTCTACCAACTTCCCCAGGGGAAGGGAAGACAACCGTGTCCCAGCTTCCCGAGCTTAGACCGCCTCACCCCGTAGGGGTGGGGCAGTGGGGTCTGCCACCTTCCCCCTCCCCGCCCGAGTTACGTACGCCCCACAAACCTGAGGCCGCCAGGGGTAGGGTGGAGGGGGCGGGGGTAAGCAGTCTCTAGTGTTAGCGGTGGCTGGGGCTGAATGCGCGCGCGCGGTGCTCGAGGCGGAGGGGAGGGGGCGGGGAAGGCGAAAGGAGGGGTTCCGAGGAGCGGGTTCGAGCTCGGTACGCACCAGGTGGAGAGCGCGCGCCTGGGCGGAGGAGGAAGGAGGCGTGTCGAGTAGCGCGAGGGAAGTTGTGATACGGGTGGGGAGAACCACACTAAAGGGAGATGGGGTGAGCAGTTAAGGCACCGCGAGAGCACCAGGCAGAGAGCTGCCCTTCCGTAATGGGGGAACCTGAAGCAGAGTGTGAGCGTAGAGGGGAAGAAGAGAGAAGGCAAATAGTTTCGGGAATGTGTCGCAAGGCGCGAGCGGGCGCTAGGACCCGGTGTCCAAAAGATGCGTCTTTGAGGCTGTCGGGTCGGGCGCTCCCGTTGGTGACGCGGCGGTGGTGGAGGTCTTCGGCAGCGATGAAGCGCCGCAGGGAGTGGATACTCGGCCGCCTTCGGCCTCCGCCCACTGCTCGCTGCACGCTTTCCTGCTCCCCCTTCCGGCTACAGCCCTGGGGTTGAGCTCTGGTCCAAGCGCATCCCACCTCTCCTCCGGCCCTACGATTTCCTTTGCAACCCGCCGCCCACCCTTGCTCGCCGTGGTTCACCCCTGGGTTCTGAGGCATGGTGGTAGCGGCCACGGCCGTGGATTGGCTCTTGCGGACCCGGGGCGGGGCAGGTGGGAGAAGCTCGTACTCCGCGGGTTTCGCTGTGTTTCGCGCCATGTCGTTAGCGGAGAGCGGGTGGCGGTCGGCTCTGCGGCGCCGCCGTCCCGGCACCCCGGGCCCTGTGGCTGGGCCAACGTATTCCTCCTTTATTCAGGGGGACAGTTGGGGTGAAGGCGAAGTCGACGAGGAGGAGGGATGCGACCAAGTGGCCCGCGACCTGCGGGCGGAGTTCTCGGCTGGGGCGTGGTCAGAGCCCAGAAAGGGCTCGCTGCTCCTGCCGGACGGGGACGGGTCGCCTGTCCTGCCAGATAAGCGCAATGGTATCTTTCCTGCGGCCGCGGGCAGCAGAACCCAGCCTCGGCGGTGGCCGGTCCAGGTCCTTTCTATTCTCTGCTCGCTGCTCTTCGCCATCCTTCTCGCCTTCCTCCTCGCCATCGCCTACTTGATCGTTAAAGGTATTGAAGCCAAGTCCTTGAAAGTCTGTCCAGAGTAAAGTGGAGTCAGGGTGTGGCTCTTGCCCCCACCATTCTCCCTTTCCTCCGTGCTGCCTAAGCCCGCGGGGTGGCAGCTGCTTTCACCCAGAGTCCTCATTTGCATCTGACTTTGCTTTCCAGCCCTTTTGTAAGTGGAGCGTCCTGATCCGTGATCAGGAGACCCATTTTTTAAAAGGATCTTTTGATTAAATGGGTACTCTTGAAGAAATATCTTCAAGTCCTTAAACACGGAGGATGAAATATTGTCAAGATTAAACAAAAGGCGAAACACCCACTATTAAAAGGAGACTGTGAAAAGTGCATATAATTAAAATAGGCTATGTTCAGTGGCCTGCATCCACAAATAAAGATGTGCTGTCCACCAATTCCTCTACACAGAATCCTGAGGGACAAAGATTTTTATCGCATAGTCCAAATTTCTACTTTTATAGGTAAAATAATTAGCCTCTCAGTTTTTAAGTTTGTGTCCAGGTGTAGTGCACAGAGTTCTATTGCAGGAAGTATAGTCCACTCTTCCTCTGATAATTTTATTAGAGGAAAATAATAAAAGTTGAAATACTGGCCAGTTGAAAGTTTATTGCAAGGCATACGGTTGTATAGTTTAGTTGGCTAGTATATATTATAGTGGAAAGAAGCAGAGTTAAGTTTAAATTTCCATTCTTACTAGTTTGTGACGTTTGCCAAGTTACTGAAAAAAAAAACAAAAGAACTTTCTTGTATGAAAAGCACCCAAAACATTGTCAATGAAGTGTTATTTTTGTGCTTCATTAAATATAATTAAATTTATTTAACTCTGGTTTTTATTTGTCTTCATTGCTTCCCAGAGTTTAGTGGGCTGCAGATGGCATGGCATCTAAAACCTTACAATGCTTGATTTTCATACAGAAGACACATTGGCCAGTTGATGTAGGTTTTACCTCTTCATAAAATAGTAAACTGTGAATGTGCATAAAATGCAAACTGTCAGTCTTAAATGGTTGACTGCCAATGTTTCATTTCTTTATCATTCCCCTCCCCCCTTTTTTACCCTTTTTTGCAATCCTGATAGTTTTGTCTCCTAGGTGGTTTGTTTCTCTTTTGCTCGGAGACATTGCCTTTGTATCATAAAGTCACAAAACCATGATAAGTGGAATTCCATTGCAGAAGACATTGTACTGTGCTTATTTTGAAGAATGGAGAAAGGAACTAAACTTCGCCTAGTGTGCCCTTTAATATTTACAACTACCTTGGGGAAAAACAGTACTCTCATTCTATGTACAGTATATGGCTGTTGGCTCTCTTAATGGTCAACACGTTCACTTGCTTGCTGAAGGTCATATAGTTGGTAAATTGAATCAGAATTTGAACCCAGTTCTTTGTGACTCCAGAGCACTTTCCACAGCTCCACAATGCCTTCACAGCCCTTGAGGTACTTTTCAAATTGCAATACTACTTTCCTACCTAAGTCCCTCTTTGTATTTGCAGAGTTGCATGCTGACAATTTGAAAAATGAAGATGTTGTAGACACTGGATTATTAGGTATGGAATTAATTGTCGCTTGCCTTGGTTTTGAGTTCATTTTTGTGTTTCCAGATCATGTTTGAACTAAATTTGGGATAAAATACTTAATATATTTCTATGTGCAGTCATTCAGTCTTATGTTTTTCATTTGCATATGTTGGTGATAAATGTTACTAGATTTCCTTTATGTATGTGAAGTACGTGTATACATATATGGTATATTTGCTATAATTTTTTAATGGGACCAGGTGCAGTGGCTCACATCTGTAATCCCAACACTTTGGGAAACTGAGGCAGTAGAATCACTTGAGCCCAGGAGTTCGAGACCAGTCTGGGCAACATAGTGAGACCCTGTCTCTACAAAAAATAAAATTAGCAGGTGTGGTTTAAGTCCACTCATGCTTATAGTCCCAGCTACTTGGGAGGCTGATGTGGGAAGATCACTTAAACTGGAAAGTTCAAGGCTGCAGTGAACCGTGATTGTTACACTGCACTCCAGCCTGGGTGACAGAGTGAGACCCTGTCTAAAACAATAATAATTTTTTCACGGGTGCTGGTGTGTGTATATACCACACACACTAGTAATACATTTTTAACACAACTGCATGTGACTCAGGTCCAAAGAATATTTAACATTTTCTAATTACCTTCTGGAAGAGGCTTCCCACAACTCTTCTCAGGAATTTAAAAACAAAAGAACTTCTTCACTAACTTAGCGAAGGTAAATAATGTCTTACGTAGGCTTCAGGAGAAATTTAAGTTCCAATATTTTTATGTGCAACTTTTTTTAAGCATTGACCATCGTTGCACAGGTTGAGTCAGACCTCAGTTTCTGCAGTGTCTGTAGAATGCTGTAGTTCACAGGTTTCCAGAGAAAAAGGTTATTCTATATTTCTCTCCACCAAAATGACTCTGAAGAGTTAAAAACTTTACCTGTCCAGCATGTTTTACTCCAATTTGCTTTGATCACTCTAAATTGGGGAGGGGAGATCAAACTTAATCACTCTACATTCGATCAAATGAATCAAGTAAGTCATTTGATATGATCACTGTAAATTAAATCATTTGATTTGGTCACTGTAGATAGGTGGTTGAAATACTATGACACATGTCCTCCCCTCTCCCAATCTTTCCTAAACCCTCTAATCTACCACTTTATGGCTAATCACCCTTACGGTGACACTAAGTATAGTGTACCTTATTTTGGCAGAAGGGGAAAGAAACATGAACCCTTTATTTTCAAATGGCAAAGAAGTTGGTTCCCTAGATATTGCATGGAAACTTTTGTCTGTTCATGTCAACTTCTTGCATGAGAAAACATACTTTCTAGTTACTCATTTTATCAGTGTACGTTTTTACACTGTTTTATTTCTGAAAATAAGCCAAGATTGTTAGGCTTCTCAGAGCTTTTATTGATCTGTCACCTCTTGATGCAGTGGAAACAGAATCTCATGAACTAGGCATGAATTCTAAACCTTTTGCTGTTTAAAAGTTGTCCTGATTTCTCATTTAGGAATAGAACGAGTGACAGTTATTATCTGAAGGAATGGCTTGCTCATATATCAAAAGGAATGTGATAGGTCTTTTGACCATGGTCCTGCTTCCTCTTCCACTTAGGATTAAATAATCCCATATTGCTTTTAGGTATGCATGATAGATAGTTAATATTTTTACAGCAAATAGGAAAATCATTAAGATTTTGCTAATGGCATGAATTTACTATCAAGAGTCAGGAATGAGCAGAAAGTGTTGTATCTTTATGGTGGAAAAAAAACCCAACAGCTATGCCAAAACAAAGCTCATTATTTTGAGCCGGTGTTCCAGTGGTCAGATGGAGAATAAAAATAGTTAATATCATTTAATGGGCTAATTCGATCAGTTTCCTGGGGGTTAATTTTAAAGAATAGTTATAGCAGATGTATGTATTATAACATGTGGATAGAGAATAGTCGTCTCTACCAGAAGAGGGATTCTTAAAAATCTGTTTCAGTGAAACAGGGCCAAGATGATTAAGCTCTTATAAGATTGAGGTGATTGGCCGGGTGCGGTGGCTCACACCTGTAATCCCAACACTTTGGGAGGCCGAGGCACGTAGATCACTTGAGGTCAGGAGTTGGAGACCTGCCCGGACAACATGGTGAAACCCCGCCTCTACTAAAAATACCAAAAAAAATTAGCTGAGCATGGTGGCACAGGCCTGTAATCCCAGCTACTCGGGAGGCTGAGGCAGGAGAACCACTTAAACTGGGGAGGTGGAGGTTGCAGTGAGGCAAGATCGTGCCACTGCATTCTATCCTCTGAGACAGAGCAAGACTCCGACTCAAAAGAAAACAAAAGATGGAGGTGATTGTAGTAACACCTGCTTTTTTTCTAAGCTGCAATTCTCTACTGTTTTCAAGAAAAATACAAGTTAGCCTATTTACAGAATGTTTTGAATTGACTACTGTCCTCTGGTTAAAACCCCTCTTGAGATAATTGATAGCTGAAAAGGTAGGATGGTTCTCTCAAACTTGACTTCCATCTAAATCGACACTGAGTTAATTAACTTAGATATCAAGAAAAATTGCCTTATTAGTTTACTGCTGAGGAGATGCCTATGAAGTTATATCCTTTTTACAGTTAATAAGAAAGTTTTCACTTGAAGAAACAATTTGAAATATTTAATAAGAAAATGTTGTTGAAGTCATCCATTACTTTTGGGAAAAGTACCGTGCAGCCTTTTATCAGATGATAATGATTTTATTATATTTCACTACTTATTTTGCCCTGTTTATTAGGAACCTCATAGCCAAATGTAATTGATGTTTGATTGTTTTGTATATTGCTCTTTATTTTATGGCATACTTATTATTGCCTATACATGCTGTTATCGTAATATTTCCATGACTCATGTTTAAAATTTACTGCAAATTGCCTCAATTCTTTTTTTGAAAGTAGTTTGGTTTTTAGAAAAAGCAATGTGAGCACAGTAACTGCTCTACCATGAAAGAGTTCTCTATTTCTAGACAGACTGATAAAAATTTTGTACACTGTAGAATTTAATTGCAATTTAATCCTAGTCCAACGTTGGCATAGCACTCAGTAAGAACAGATTATAGCAGCACAATTCTCATTTTGGTGTGGGTAACAATCACTTAGGGACTTGCTTTTTAAAAAGCACCTGTAGATTTTGTTTCGGCCATCATGATATCATGATACAGAACGTTAGAAGTGTTAAAAAATGTCCAAGAGAGGATGTATTGGAGGTGGCCCATTCTCTTAAAAAGATACAGGTTAAGTAAAACTCAGTTTCATCCTTACAATGAAAATTGATTGAAACTCTGAACTTGAACTTTTTAGCCAGTGTGTGGACTTTATTATTTGAACCTATACTCTATTAAGGAAATTTGTTAGAGTGCTATCTGCGGCTGGGTGGGGTAGCTCTAATATTTCATCTAGAAAGTCACAAATATCCTATTCTGTAGCACAATTTTTGTAAAATTGTATTATGTATTTGTATTATTTAAGAAATAATGACTGAGACCAAAAAAAAAAAAGCAAAAAAAAAAAGCAAAAAAGGACTGGAAGGATATAATCAAAATGTTAGTTTATCTGGGTTTCCAAATTGATTGGTTGTTTTATTATTTTATTTTCTACAATGTGTAAGTGTAACTTGCAATGAGAAAACTTTGATGAAGGGAAAGCACAAATTTAAGTTTAGAGAATAGTATGTTTCAATAATTAACAATAACACCATTTATTGCACTTTTACAATATGCCAAAAACCATTAATTTGTGTGTTATTTCCTCTAGTATTCTCAACTACACTGTATCCATCAATGTTATTTTCTTCTAAACCAAAACTCAAGGAAGTATATGTTATAATTTTTATGCCATAGATAGTCTAAGTAGTATAGCAAGGCAGAAAAAGAATGGGTTATCAGCAAGAATTAGCCATGTGCAGCTAAATTATTAGTCATGAAATCATTACAGGACTCTTCTTAACACACAAAAGCAGTAATAAGAACCAGACATTAGGACCCTTAAATCTCAATAAATTTGATTGACATCGTGTGGTACTCCCTAGTCCAACTTTGGTGGTTGGGAGGGACCTGTCTTAGGCTAATGAAGTCAAAAGTTAGCTGGCATCAGAATCACCTGACAGATAAATTTTGCTGCTCTTCACATGGTGCAGAATATCTGACTCAGTAGTGTGAGATGGAGTCCAAGAATTTTCATCTCTGACAAGTTTTGAGGTGTTGCTGATGCTGCTACTTAGGGGGCTATATATCCTTTGAGAACCACTGGCCTAGTAGTTCCCAAACCTGGCATTAAAAAAAAACAACAAAAAGACCCTGGAGATTTTTTTTGCTTTTGCAAAATCTCACACCCCATAATTATCTACTGAATCAAAGTCACTTAATTGGCAGTATGTGTCAGTGTATGCTGTACAATCAGGACTCACTGGACCATTTTTCATTTCTGAATTATGTCGAGCAGTTCTGTTTGTAAGGATTGAAATTTCATGACTTACTCTTTCTTAGGGAACTTCAAAAGAATAAAGAAAACTGAGCTATATTTCTCATGAAGTTTATTTGATCTTGAAATTACCACATTGGTTTATTGGACACTTTTGTAAATTTAAAATACATTTTGGGATTTTAGTGGTCACATATTGCTCTTTCTCAAAACATTCTCCTATTTCATTATTTTAGGAATTATTTTAATATTACTCTTCAATTCTCAAGTATGCTCAAAATAATAAAATAATTACGATGGAATTAGGATTCCAGTAAGACTTTCCTAAGACTTTAAGTCTTACTGTAGCACAAGCCTACATGTTTCTTAATTCTTACTGTAGTACTACCTTGCTTATTGCTGTATCTATTTTCTATGACTACTTTCCTCTACAGCAGCATAGTTGCGTAGTTATGACAAAGACCTATGGCTTGCAAAGCCGAAAATATTTACTATCTGGCTCTTTTCAGAAGAATATAGTATTCTCATCCAGTTAGTCATTCAGTGGAAAGGACTTCAGGCAAGAACAACACACACCGTCCCTTTTTGCTAAAAGGATATATGCCAGTATTTTTTTCATATTTTATGAGGTCTGCATCCTAATTTATTTGATACTGTTTCTAAGTGGACAGATGCTAAGGGCAGATGTGTATGCAAAAGTGATTTGGAAAAAAATGCAAAAAAGAAATTATTGGGTTGACCATTTGAATTGTTTGTAATCTAAAAATGAAAATGTGTTACAAATTATGGAGCAAAGAAGATTGTTGTCCTCTTTTCATCAAAATAAGCCATGAAAGGCTTAAACATTCCTTCAAACATTGTGTTTTGGTGATGCAAAAAGAAAAAAGCAGGAATAATGACAAGCTGTAACCAATTTGAGATGTATCTGAAATCTGGAAGTGGTATTTACAAGGTGGATATGTTGTAGATTCATACATGGGGTTAGTAAGCAATTATTTGTACTCAGGTCATGCCCATTTTTGGTGTATGTAACTTTAGGGAAACGGGGAATTGAAATTCGGATTTGCTGTGTTTCTTACGAAAATTTTAACAAAGTTTTTTTCCCGCTGTCTTTTGCTCTCTAAATTATTCTTCAAGTGTCATGAAAATAAAGGAAATAAAAAAGCCTTGTTGGACTTATATGGTAAATAAAAATAGTGATGAGTGTTTTCCCTGTTATACTGAAGATTACAAGCTTCAGAGGAGAATATAAATTTAACAGGATTTCCCATGAGTTAATTGTTTAAAGCTGGATGACAGGCATATGAGTTTTATCATATACTTCTCTCAACTTTTTTTCTGTGTTTGAAAAAACCTGTAATAAAAGTGTTGGGGTTTTTTGTTGTTGTTGTTTGTTTTTTAACTTTCCCATGTGAATCTAATGATTTACCAGCATTGGGAACTACAGGTGTTATTTATTTTTCAAATTTCAGTCACTTCATCTCTCAGAGGGTCACCTTCCTCATCTTTTTCAACAGGAAGAGTAGAAATGCTACAGGCTGGGTTGCAGGTGGTCAGGTGATTGGGTGAAGGCCTTAACCAGGGTAACTACTACAGCTACTATGCACTCTGTGTACCCACTGTGCTCATGTTGCGTTGGCAGGAGAGGGGAGACCACTTTGCTCTGCTCCTGCACTTGTGCCTTTACATGTAGAGAGACATTTTGCTCTAGGGATTTAAAGACTTGAGCTATCTACAGAATGTGATTTAGTGAGGATACCAAATTATTTAAAATAATGGTCATCCTCTCAAGTTAGAAAACTATAGAATCTAATAAAGTTGAAAACATTTGCTTACATAAACATCTAAAAGTTGTTGGTTAGTTTCATGCATATCATACATCTAAGTTTTATTAGTAGCCAACTGGTAATAGTTTTTACAACTTTTAAAGTTACCTAAGTACAGCCATATAACATACCATTTTGGTCAACAGTGGTCTGCATAGATGCCTGTATGATGGTGGTCCCATAAGATTACAGTGGAGCGGCCGGGCGCGGTGGCTCAAGCCTGTAATCCCAGCACTTTGGGAGGCCGAGACGGGCGAATCACGAGGTCAGGAGATCGAGACCATCCTGGCTAACACGGTGAAACCCCGTCTCTACTAAAAAAAAATACAAAAGCTAGCCGGGCGAGGTGGCGGGCGCCTGTAGTCCCAGCTACTTGGGAGGCTGAGGCAGGAGAATGGCGTGAATCCGGGAGGCGGAGCTTGCAGTGAGCTGAGATCTGGCCACTGCACTCCAGCCTGGGTGACAGAGCGAGACTCCGTGTCAAAAAAAAAAAAATTACAGTGGAGCTGAAAATTCCTATTTAGTGGCATTGCAGCTGTCCTAACTTGGTAGTACACTATATTACTCACATGTTGGTTTTGATGCTGGTATAAACCAACCTATTACCAATCTGGTTTTATATAACCTTCCAGTCATAAAAAAAAAAACACACACAATTTTGTATAGTACATAATACTTGATAAACAATTATGTTACTGGTTTATGTATTTACTATGCTTTTTATTGTTTTAGAGTATATTCCTTCTGCTTAAAAAAAGTTAACTGTAAAACAGCCTCAGGCAGGTCCTTCAGAAGTTACCCAGAAGAAGGCATTGTTATCATAGGAGATGACAGTTTCATGCATGTTGTTGTCCTTGAAGACCTTTCGGTGGAAAAAGATGTGACAGTGAAAAACGGTGATACTGATGATCTTGACCCTGTGTAGGCCTAGGCTAATGTGTATGTGTCTTAGATTTCAACAAAGAAGTTTAAAATTAAAAAATTAAAATAGAAGCTTACAGAGGAATGGTATAAAGAAAACATTTTGCACAGCTGTACAGTGTGCTTTTGTTTTAAACTGTTAGTAGAAAAGGGTAAAAAAGTTAAATTTTAAAGTTTATAAAGTAAAGTTATAGTAAGCTAAGGTTAATTTATTAATGAAGAGGGAAAAATGTTTAAATAAACTGAGTGTAGCCTAAGTGTACAATGTTTTATAAAGTCTGTAGTAGTGGACAGTACTGTCGTTGGCCTTCACCTTCACTCATCAGTCACTTGTTCACTGATGGACCCGGAGCAACTCCCTGTCCTGTAAGCTCCATCCATGTAAGTTCCCTATACAGGTGTACCATATTTTATACAGTATTTTTACTGTACCTTTTCTATATTTAAATATGTTTAGATACACAAATACTAATTGTTGTGTTACAGTTGCCTGCAGTATTTGGTATAGTAACATGCCACACAGGTTTGTAGCATTGGAATAATAGACTATAACTTTTAGCTTATAGGTGTGTAGTAGGCTGTACACCTAGGTTTTTGTAAGTACACTCTTACGATGTACGACCAATGACAAAATCACCTAATGGTGCATTTCTCAGAACATATCCCTGTCATGAAACAGTGCATGATTGTATTGTATTTTCATTTTTAGTATCATAAAATGTATTATATAAGTAATTTAATCTCACTAGGAAAAATTCCAACAATTAGAGCAAAGGCTTTCACCAATCTACCTGTGTGCCTTTTACATGTTTTCTGTTTATTTACATATGTATAGTCACTTAAAATACATGTTGTTTTCACTGTTAGAGAAAAAATATAATTGGAATCATGTATATTTTGCAGCCTTGTTAAAATGCCTTTGGGAGTATATTCTGTATCAGTATACATTGATCTACCTCATTTTCTTCATGACTGCATTGTATTTCATAATATAGATATACCAGTTTATTGAAATATTTCAAATGTCAGAAGCTCTTTCACAGGACCTGGGAATTACTAGTATACAGTCACATTTAATCCCATTGTTATGAAGTTTTATGAAGTATGTGCAACTGATTGCCTAACACTTCTTTAATAAGAAACCTTTCCCTAGTATAGGAACCATAAGAGTTTTTTTTGTTTTTTTTTTCTGGTGTATTCTGATTATATATAATATGTGTAAGTTGGTGCCTCTGCATCTAACTTCATAAAACTTCTTGAAGGTTGCCTCATCCCTGTAAGCTTAAACTGTTAAACAAAATGAAAATATTTAGAGCATATAACAGCCTTTTTTGCTGGAAGGTTTTATAGAAATAAAGTTGCCAGCATATTTTTAGAGGAGTAACTATTCCCTGAAACTAGAATAGCTTATTTTGAAAAATAAGCCAAAACAAATATACCCTTAGATAAGTGTGTATAAAATTACCACAAAGGGATTGGGATAGGAAATTCGTACCCATCCCTGTTTTTGCTTTGGGTGAGAACAGCCTAAGAGGTTTCTATTAATGGAAAAGATTAACATACATCATTTCATTGGCCAGATGCAGTAGCTCATGCCTGTAATCCCAAAACTTTGGGAGCCCAAGGCAGGCAGATCATGAGGTCAAGAGATCAAGATCAGCCTGGCCAACATGGTGAAACCTCGTCTCTACTAAAAATACAAAAATTAGCTGAGTGTGGTGGCTCGCACCTTAGTTCCAGCTACTCTGTAGATTGAGGCAGGAGAACCACTTGAACCTGGGAGGTGGAGGTTGCAGTGAGCCGAGATCGCAGCACTGCACTCAGCCTGGCAACAGAGCGAGATTCCTTCTCAAAAAAAAATAAAAATTAATATACATCACTTCGGCCGAGTGCAGTGGCTCACACCTGTAATCCCAGGACTTTGAGAGGCCAAGGCGGGTGGAACACGAAGTCAGGAGTTCAAGACCAGCCTGGTCAAGATGATGAAACCTCGTCTCTATTAAAACACAAAAATTAGCCAGGTGTGTTGGCAGGCGCCTGTAATCCCATCTACTTGGCAGGCTGAGCCAGATAATTGCTTGAACCTGGGAGGCCAAGGTTGCAGTGAGCCGACGTCACGCCACTGCGCTCCAGCCTGGGGGACAGAGCCAGACTCCGTCTATATGTATATATGTGTGTGTGTGTGTATATATTATGTTTATGTGTATACATATATGTATTTGCTGTTATTTAGATGACTATGTCTAAAGAGGTATATGTTTATCTGTATATACACATATATCTAAACAGGTATATATATGCGCACACATCATTTCATCAACTGATGAATATTGAGCTGTAGAGAAGAACAAAGGATGTGTGTATTTCTTTAAAAGCCTGCAACGTTTGGCAGCAGTTCTTCTGGAAATTTGTAACATCTATCTCCTTATACAACTGTACCCCTAAATACAAGAATGTTCCTCTTGTATTGTTTGTAATAGAGAAAAACTAGAATAAAAATATACAACAGTACTGTGGCTATGGGTACTGATACAAAAGGTCTCCAGAATATGTGAAAAAAGCAAAATGCAGAACCATTTTTCTGGTGAGAATCCCACTTGTGGAAAATAAACTGAGAATATATATATATGTTTTATATATAACTAGCTCCATATATGTATCTATATTACCTAGATATGTATATAATTTTTGGAAAGATGCACAACAGACTCTTGATCACTTTTAGGAGTGAAATTGGCAAACTGAGGAAGGAAGAATTTCATTTAATACACTTTCATTTTATATCCTTTTAAAGTTGTGAATTCTTTCTAAAATGAGTTTATAAAACGTCAACATTTTAGCATGAGGATTTTGCAGGTACTGGCTTGTAACAAATTTAGTTGTTGGGAGTTACCAATTTCTGTGGCTTTTCTGCTTATTTGCAGATGAATTGGGTAATTGCCCGAATCATAAACACTTCTAGACCACAATGTTGCAATGTACTTTTTTTACCCCATCATTGTGACCTGACTTACCCATAATGTGGCTTTTGATTAGTTTAAAATGAACATAAAATAATTAAAATGCTCAATGCGAAGTAAGTACTTAGATTGTGGAATAGTAATTTTGGAAAAACGAATATTCTTGTGTTAAATTTGACAGGTACCCTATTAAAGCACTCAGGTGAAAAAGTTTAACAGGCTTTAGAAAGCCTCACATTTGATTATGCCACTTTGTGTCTTTCCTCACTTACCTAGAAGTTTCATCATTCTATAGCAGTCCCAAAACACTTTATTTTTCTTAACTACCATCTTTGTTCTGGAGAAGTATGTTAAATTTTGAGTAAACTTGTCAATTATTTTCTCCCCTCTTTAGACTTGTCAATTATTTTCTCCCCTCTTTAGACATAGTTATCTAAATAATAGCAAATAAGAGCTATTTGGCAATATAGCAACCCATAAGTTGTAGTTGTAGACTAAATCTTACAATTTTTTTTTGACCCTCTATCCTGATGGGTTGGTAGGAAGATGATTCTAAGGTTGTGTTCTCCCAATTCCAGCTTGGGTTGAGGTGCTAGAGGTGGATACTGTGCCAGGATATTGGGGTGAAGGTCCAGACTAATCCTCAAGACATTTGCTAAAGTGACTATTGAAATATCTTTTATTGTGGTCAGGATGGTCTTTCAGATGTAGCAACTTCCAGCCGCATGACCATGTGGTGTTTCTATGCCAGGCTTAGGGCAGAGGCTTCCGTAGGCGTGGCTCTGTACTTACCTACCGAGATACTGTACACAGCTATGCTCTATGTATGGTTTTGCGTGGACTTTTCTAGATGCTTAGGAAGCCCCTGTAGCACTACTCCCTTTCCCCATTGACACACATAAGTGCAAACATGCATACAACATACTTTATTTAAACTAAGGAAATCTTTCTCACTGGTTGGTAAGCCCCTCACTCTCTTTTTCCCTGTTCCCCACAAACGTGTTATCTGTACTCCAATCAACTCATTGTCTTTGCTGTGCATTCAAGACATTTTCTGTTTATCTACACCCCATCCCTGATTATATCTGTACACTAGTTTCCGTAAATATTGTGCAATGTGGAATTAGGAAAACAGGCTATTTCTTCTTTCTGCTTTGCCATATCCCTCTTCTGGGGTAATGAACACAGAGCCCATTAGCTCTTTAACAGGTGGGAGGGGGAGGAGGGAACTATCAAGAGAAATAATTTACCACACTTGCCATTAGTAATTCTTCTGAGTCTGTACTTTAACAGTTTTTTCAGTCTGTTAACTGAGCTTCACAAGATTTGCAACCAGGCCACTGCATGTACTTTTTACCTGCTTCTTGCTAAAATAAGACTGGTGGATAATTTTGTGTAGTCGGGAAATACGATAATTCATAAGTCATCCGCTAGTGTTCTCAACTATTGCTGTATTCTTTTTTTTTTTTTTTTTTTTTGAGACAGAGTCTTGCTCTGTCCCCAGGCTGGAGTGCACTGGCCAGATCTCAGCTCACTGCAAGCTCTGCCTCCCGGGTTTACGCCATTCTCCTGCCTCAGCCTCCCAAGTAGCTGGGACTACAGGCGCCCGCCACCTCGCCCGGCTAGTTTTTTGTATTTTAGTAGAGACGGGGTTTCACCGTGTTAGCCAGGGTGGTCTCGATCTCCTGACCTCGTGATTCGCCCGTCTCGGCCTCCCAAAGTGCTGGGATTACAGGCTTGAGCCACCGCGCCCGGCCCCTTGCTGTATTCTTGAGGCGTGGAACACGCTCTTCAGAAACCTGTTTTACAGACACAGTTAAAACGAGTCCACAAAGATTCTGATACAACCGCCCTGCTGCTCCTCTGTTCAAAAAGGACTACCCGACTGAAAATTTTTTTACAAGTTTACTTAGTTCTATTTTGAATAGGTAGAATAGTTATATGGGTCAAAATTCAAAAAGTATAGAAGAATATAGACTGAAAAGGCTTACTCTTTTCTCCCAACCACTCTTTCCTCCCTCCACAGAGAACCAATGTTAAATTCTTAGATCCTTCCAGAAAGTTTTTAAAATATCTAAGTACAATATACATTTCTTCATATATACAACATATGCATATATGTATGTGTATAATGCATATTTTCCCCTTATTTATACAAATGCAGAGAACTGTTCTGAACTTTCAGTTTTGCTCACCAGTATATTTTCAGGATCTTTCCATGTCAGTACTTAAAGAGCTTCCTCATTCATTTTTCTAGCTGCATATTATTCTATTGTATGGATGTACTTAAACAATTCTTTACCTTCATTACTGATTATTTACGTTGTTTCCAATCTATGTTATTACAAACAAAGCTACAGAGAACAATCTTGTATATATGTCATTTTATAGAGGTTTGTATATTATAATATACAAAGATATATATGTATAATTGTATATTATACAGAGATATGTTGTCCTAAAGACATATAAAATTACTGGAGTAAAGAACATATACGTGCATCATTTTAGCAGATACTGCCAAACTGCTCTCCATAGAAATTATAACAATTTACTCTCCAAAACAGCCACACATGAAGAGTTTCTGTTTATTCACAGACTCAGCATCAGAGAATGTTATCCAACTTTTTGATTTTTGTCAGTTGATGATGAAAAAATGATACCTAATTTCTCTGATTATTAATGGTATTGAATTGAGCATCTGTTCATGTTTTAATATTTATAGTTTTATTCTGCAATTGCATTTAACTTTTATATTTTTTGGGTTTTGGATTGCTGGTCTTTTTTTTTTTATTGGTTTCTAGGAATTACTTGTATTAACAGGAAATTTTCCCTTGTGCTGTAAGTTGCAAAGGTATGTTTTATTTAAAAATTTTTTGTCATTCAATTTGACATTTTATGTTGCTATGCATATATCGTAGTATGTGTGTTTACCTGTATACAGTTGTCCCTGAATATCTGTGAGGAATTGGTTCCAGGAATTGTTATTCCCGGTGGATAACAAAATCTGGATCCTCAAGTCCTTTATATGAAATTGGATAATTTGTGTATGACCTATGCACATCCTCCCATTTACTCTCTGTAATACCTAATATAATGTAAATGTTATGTAAATAGTTGTTATACTGTATTGGTTTTGATAGACATTATTTTTATTGTTGTATTGTTACTTTTATTTTTTTTTCCAAATACTTTTCATCCAAGGTTGGTTGAATTCCAGATATGGAACTTGTGGATAGGAAGAGCTGACTGTATATAGTAGAAATTCTGTGTCTTAGATGGGTCATGAATTTTTGTATCATGGTTAGAAAGGCCTTTATCCCTCCAAGGCTATAAATGACTTTTCCAGGGATTCCCTCTACAATTTTATATTTAGATTATTTGGTACATTTTATAATTTAGTCTGGTATAGGGTACCTGGTATGGATCCAGTTTCTTTACCTTTTTGTAAGTGGTCACCCTGTTGAATTAGTAACATTTTTTATTAATCTATTTGGGCCTTCCTCCGCCTTCTTGCAAATCTTGTATTCTGCTTCGTTTTGTTTGTTTGTTTGTTTGTTTTTGAGAAAGAGTCTCACTGTGTCGCCCAGGCTGGAGTGCAGTGGTGCTGTCTCGGCTCACTGTAACCTCTGCTTCTGGGTTTAAGTGATTCTCCTGCCTCAGTCTCCCGAGTAGCTGGGGTTACAGTCATGTACCACCATGCCCAGCTAATTTTTGTATTTTTGGTAGAGGTGGTTTTGCCATGTTGGCCAGATTGGTCTCAAACTCTTGACTTCAAGTAATCCTCTTGCTTCGGCCTCCCAAAGTGCTGGGATTAGAGGCATGAGCCACCACACCCGGCCCTGTCATCTGTTTGTGTATCAGTACGCACTGTTTTAGGTATTCAGTTCCTATAATATTTCAATATCTGGTTGGAGTAGTCTCTATTTTTGCTTATTATTTCATGTGAATTTTAGAATTAACTATTATTCTTCCAAGAAAAATATGCTCACATTTTCAATTTGAATTCTGATGTTACCTCCTTAAAGTGGTAACATCTTATTTATTCAAAATAGTTATCACAGTATATAGTTATCTCGTTAATTTATTTACGTTTTATTTCTGTCCCACTAGAATTACTTCATGAAGACAGCTATCTTTTTTATTTTGCTCACCGCTATATCCCCATCACCTAGCACAATAACCAACACATAGTAGCCCCTCAATACAGATTGACTGGATGAATAAGTGAGTTAAATTATAAAATTTTTGAAAACTTGACATCAAAATAAAACTGTACTTCTTACTAAAAGGAGTTGGCCACTTAAATATCAGTATTTCCTGTCTTCCTATAACCACAAGAACATTCATTGTTCTTTTATTATTATTAATGGGTTATGAATAGTATCTGAAAACGTTTAACTTACTCCTTTCTTTTTCCTTTATGTCTCCTATTCTTCTTCTCCACGCTTTTTCCTTAAGTCCATTATACTATTGTTCTTTTGACTTGACTTCTGTGAGAAAATACAGTTCCAAACTCAGTGCAAATAAAATCTAGGGTCCCACACATTTGTCAATCAGGAGGCAACTGTTGTTCATATACTGAGCAAGGTTAAAGAATCAGAATAGGTTTATGATGTTCATAAGAAAACTGTAAAGAGGAGATACCCCCAAATTGAGGCATGTTTCGAAAGTGCATGGTGTGGAATGAAGGGAATCACTTAGTACTGTAAATAATAAAGATAGCAAGGTATGATTTATGAAATTAAATGAAAAATCTGGTGACCTCTTTTTCTTTTTTGAAACAGGGTTTCATTCTGTTTCCCAGGCTGGAGTGCCGTGGTGCAATTGAGGCACATTGCAACCTCAAAACTCCTGGCCCCAAACCATCCTCCCACCTCAGTCTCCCAAAGCATTGTGATTGCAGGCATGAGCCACCTTTTCTGGCCTCAAGACATCTTAAGAGTCTAGTGAAATGTTATAACCATGTTTTCTGTAGTTGAATTTCATAAAACTGAAGATGTTATGTTCTTGTTGAATTTACCCTTTTTTTCACATTTATCATTTAATTAAAATATTCAATGATATGACTTCTAGTTGTGCCTTAGTAATGTATACTTATTTCTACATAAGTTAGCTTGCAGTAAGTTCAAATCTGTTATAATATCAGGTCCATATAATTTCGAAGATGAGAAATATACATGATATGAACATGAGAATACTGGTTTAATTTAAATTGTTTTGGTGTTAATAATTTACTTTTTTCCCCCCTCTTTTCCTGTTAAGGATTCTGGACTCTACTTATAATATCCCTAACTGCTGGATTCTCCTGTTGCAGCTTTTCTTGGACAGTGACTTACTTTGATTCTTTTGAACCAGGAATGTTTCCTCCTACTCCTCTTTCACCTGCCAGGTTCAAGTAAGTATTCCTGTTTCCTGTTTATTTTTTAAATGCATTTCAACACTTAACTAAAATATGTAGAAGCAAGAGGCTGATTGTGAAATATGTTGAGGCTCCAGTCTTTATAAAACATAGGACTTTTCAGCTTGTAGGCTCAGCCTTTAGGTACATGAGAATAATATTTAAAATTCTATATCTAGGTAATGCTTTGTTTTCTAAAAACTGAAATTCAGGGGATTATCTCAGAACCAAGAACCTTTGATGGGTATTTGTCCTTTGGAATGGAATTTGATTTAAAACCGTTTATAAAGGCAAAATTAATGCCAACACTTTGAAAGTTTTACTAGGTTCATACATGGTCAGACTTATAAGAACATAATAATTGGATTGGACATTTCCTTAGGATTTTAACTTTGTGTTATAATTAGCAAGCATTTATGGTACCCAATTTATATGTCTGGACCAGATTGGATACTTTCATAGTGGAACAGTATTTAATTTCTTTGGTCTATATTTTCCATGTTTCAGAGAATTTTAGAAAATTCAGTAGTGTTCTAATCTAGTTTATTCATGCCAGGAAAGTTACAGTTTTAAATATAAATTCCAAAATAAGAACGTCTAAGATCTCTAGTTTATTCTAGAAATTTGGGGGGACATGAAGACAGGAAACTAAATTATATTAAATTTATGTATGTTATTCTAATACTATTGTTGTTACTGCCACCTCTAGCCTACCTCATGGACAGATTGTAGAGATAAAAACATTTACTTGAGAGACTTTATAAATGTGAAGTTATACCAGTTATAGTTATTAATAATCATTGGTACTACTGGCCTTCATTAGTAGTAAACTCCCAATTTTTTTTGTCTTATAAATGTATCTTTTAAAATTTTGGCTTGACTTCAAATGAAATGTGAATTTATATATATGTGTGTTATGTGCATATATATATTTTTAATGTTTTAATCCCTATCTGTATATGAAACATAAAGTCATATGCTTTCCAACAAATTTTAGTTCTGTGTTTTTGAGGTGGATAAATAATAATCTAAATTGACTAAGAGTTAAGCCTGACATTACAATGCCATCCCGTAGTTTACATGGGTACCACTCAATTAGAAGTTTACTTTGATAACAGGTATAAGTCTAAGGTAATGAGACTCATTTCAAAATCACCAAAAGAAATCATATTTTTTCCTTATATTTATATCTCACTTCCCTGAATTCTAGCTACACATTTCTTGCTGTTTAATAGACCTTGCTACCTGGATTTCAGAAAACATTTTGCACTTAGAGTGATTAAAACTCCAGTCTTTGCTTTGAAGCCATCAGTATCCACCTATTTCACTCACCAGGGCTTGAAATTCTTATTCATTGTATTTGTCCATTCATGAAGTCCATTCCTTCCTGACTTTTTAAATGTCATTAGAAAGCTTCCTGTTAGCATTTTCACTGTTTTTGTACTGTTTAAGGCTAGTGTACTTGACTTCTTGGCCTTCTTTCCTCTAAGTTTTCACTCTTCTAATTCACCTTATATACAGTCTGCCTTCTGTATCCATGGGCTCCACATCCTTCAACCAACCATGGATAAAAAATATTTGGGGAAAAAAATTAAAATACAACAATAAAAAGTAATACACATAAAAAACAGTATAACAACTATTTACACATCATTTACTTTGTATTAGGCATTATAAGTAATCTAGAGATGATTTAAAGTAGATGGGAGGACGTGCATATGCTATAGGCAAATGCCATGCCCTTTTATATAAGGGACTTGAACATCCATGGATTTTGGTATTTGTGGGAATCCTGGAACCAGTCTCCCAGTGGATACCAAGGTATAACTGAACTGCTGTCTTTGCATTAACAAAAAGAGATCTAGCCCTCTATTGGTTAAAAGCCAATAGCTTTCCTATTGCCTTTAGAATAAAGTCCAACTCTTGAGTATAGCAGAACAGTCCTTCCCCAAATGACTCTACCCTACTTTTCCAACCTCAGCTATTTCCCTACTGCACCCTATATTGTAGTCACATACCGGATTAGCTTGACATTACCCGCATAAACTATGCAATTTTGAGATGTCATGATTTTACTCTTGCTGTTCTCTCTTCCTAGAGTATCATTTTCCCTTTCACCTTCTCTTTTACCACCATCACGATTCATTAACCTTGTAAATGTAAGAAGCCTTTGGGGTTAGAGAAGGTTTTAGTATTCTGTTAAAGATCTGCTATTCTGAGGGCATTTAACTAATTTTTTAAAAAATTATCTTTGCATTTTGTATTAAATTAGAATCAATTTAATAAAGGGCCTCAGTTTTCAATGTATTTATTAGTGTATTAGTCTGTTTTCATGCTGTCTAATAAAGACATACCCAAGACTGGGTAATTTATAAAAGAAAGAGTTTTAATTGACTCACAGTTCCACATGGCTAGGAAGGCCTCACAATTGTGGTGGAAGGCCAAGAAGGAACAAAGGCACATCTTAAATGATGGCAGGCAAGAGACCATGTGCAGAGGAACTGCTCTTTATAAAACTGTCAGATCTTTTGAGACTCACTCACTATTATGAGAACAGCAGCATGGGGGTAACCACCCCCATAATTTAATTACCTCCCACAGGGTCCCTCCCACAACACATGGGAATTGTGGGAACTGCAATTCAAGATGAGATTTGGGTGGGCCACAGCCAAACCATGTTATTATGCCCCTGACCCCTCCCAAATCTCATGTCCTCACCTTTCAAAACCAATCATGCCTTCCCAATAGTCCCCCAGATTTCAGCATTAACACATAAGTCCACAGTCCAAAGTCTCATCTGAGACAAGGAAAGTCCTTTCTGCCTATGAACCTGTAAAAGCAAAAGCAAGTTAATTACTTCCAAGATGCAGTGGTGGTTCAAGCATTATAAATACACCCATGCCAAATGGGAGAAATTGGCCAAAACAAAGGGACTACAGGCCCATGCAAGTCCGAAATTCAGTAGTGCAGTCAAATCTTAAAGCTCCAAAATGATCTCCTTTGACTCCATATCTCACATCCAGGTCATACTGAAGCAAGAGGTTGGTTTCCATGATGTTGGACGGCTTTGCCCCTGTGGCTTTACAGGGTACAATCTCCCTCCTGGCTGCTTTCACAGGCTGGCATTGAGAGTCTGCAGCTTTTCCAGGCACATGGTACAAGCTGTCAGTGGATCTACCATTCTGGTGGCCCACTTCTCACAGCTCCACTAGGTAGTGCCCCACGGGAGACTTTGTGTGGGAGCTCCCACCCCACATTTGCCTTCTGCACTGCCTAGCAAAGAGGTTCTCCATGAGGGCTCCACCCCTGCAGCACACCTCTACATGAACATCTATGCATTTCCATACATCCTCTGAAATATAGGTGGAAGTTTCCAAACCTCAGTTCTTGACTGCTGTGCACCTGCAGTCCCAACAACACATGTAAGCCACCAAGGCTTGGGGTTTGCACCCTCTGAAGCAACAGCCTGGGACGTACATGGACCCCTTTTAGCCACACCTGGGACACAGGGTACCAAGTCCTGAGACTGCACAAAGCAGCAAGGCCCGTGAAACCATTTTTTTCTCCTAGGCCTCCCAGCTTGTGATGGGAAGGGCTGCTATGAAGACCTCTGACATGCCCTGGAGACATTTTCCCCATTGTCTTGGCAGTTAACATTTGGCTCTTCATTATTTCTGCAAATTGCTGCAGCTGGCTTGAATTTCACCTCAGAAAATTGTTTTTTCTTTTCTGTCACATTGTCAGGCTGCAAATTTTCCGAGATTTTATGCTTTGCTCCCTTTTAAATGTAAGTTCCAATTCCAAACCATGTCTTTGTGAATGAATAAAACTGAATGCTTTTTTTTTTTTTTT
>NW_016841754.1:106855-112765 GCF_001698545.2 Rhinopithecus bieti | reverse complement strand
CAGGGCATCAAGTACAGAGGCTGCACAGAGAAGTAGGTCCCTGGGTCCCACCCAGGAAACCATTTTTCCCTTCTAGGTCTCAAGGCCTGTGATGGGAGGGGCTGCCATGAAGATCTCTGAAATGCCCTGGAGACATTTTCCCATTGTCTTGGCAGTTAACATTTGGCTCTTCATTATTTCTGCAAATTGCTGCAGCTGGCTTGAATTTCACCTCAGAAAATTGTTTTTTCTTTTCTGTCACATTGTCAGGCTGCAAATTTTCCGAGATTTTATGCTTTGCTCCCTTTTAAATGTAAGTTCCAATTCCAAACCATGTCTTTGTGAATGAATAAAACTGAATGCTTTTTTTTTTTTTTGAGACAGAGTCTCGCTGTGTCACCCAGGGTGGAGTGCAGTGGCGCGATCTTGGCTCACTGCAAGCTCCACCTCCCAGGTTCATGCCATTCTCCTGCCTCAGCCTCCTAAGTAGCTGGGACTACGGGCACCCACCACCACGCCCAGCTAATTTTTTTTGTATTTTTGGTAGAGACAGGGTTTCACCATGTTAGCCAGGATGGTCTTGATCTCCTGACCTCGTGATCCACTTCGACCTCCCAAAGTGCTGGGATTACAGGCGTGAGCCACCGCGCCCAGCCAAAACTGAATGGTTTTAAGAGCACCCAAGTCAACTCTTAAGCACTTTGCTGCTTTGAAACTTCTTCCACCCTGAATCATCTCTCAAGTTCAAAGTTCCATAGATCTCTAGGGCAGGGGCAAAATGCTCCCAGTGTCTTTGCTAAAGCATAGCAGAAATCACCTTTTCTGCTCCAGTTCCCAATAAGTTCCTCATCTCTGTCGGAGACCACCTCAATCTGGACTTCATTGTCCATATCAATATTGGCATTTTGGTCAAAGCTGTTCAACAGGTCTCTAGGAAGTTGCAAACTTTCCCACATTTTCTTGTCTTCTGCACCCTCCAAACTATTCCAGCCTCTCCCTGTTACCTAGTTCCAAAGTCGCTTCCACATTTTCAGGTATGTTTACAGCAGCACCCCACTCTACCAGTACCAATTTACTGTATTAATCTGTTCTCACACTGCTAATAAAGATATACCTGAGACTGGGTATTTATAAAGGAAAGAGGTTTAATTGACTCACAGTTCCATATGAGGGGGGAAGCCTCATAATCATGACAAAAGATGAAGGAGGAGCAAAGGCACATCTTATGTGGCAGCAGGCAAGAGAGCATGTGCAGGGGAACTGCCCTTTATGAAACCATCAGGTCTCAAGAGACTCACATACTATTAGTGGAAAAGCCACATGGGATTAACTACCCCCATCATTCAGTTACCTTCTACCGGGTCCCTCCCATGGCATGTGGGGATTATGGGAACTGCAGTTCAGGATGAGATTTGGGTGGGGACACAGCCAAACCATATCAGTTAGTAATTACATTTTTTTTGTTTGTTTGTTTTTGGGTTTTTTGA
Source organism: Rhinopithecus bieti (assembly GCF_001698545.2). Lineage (NCBI taxonomy): Eukaryota > Metazoa > Chordata > Mammalia > Primates > Cercopithecidae > Rhinopithecus > Rhinopithecus bieti. Next base: position 111,299 of record NW_016841754.1, on the reverse strand, counting down.
GACAAGGTCTGGTCTAATTCTGTTATCCAGGCTGGAGTACAGTGGTGCGATCTCAGCTTATTGCAACCTCCACCTCCCAGGCTCAAGTGATCCTCCTGCCTCCGCCCCCTAATGAGCTGGGACTATAGGCTTGTCACCATGCCAGATAATATTTGTATTTTTTGTAGAGACAGGATTTTGCCATGTGCCCAGGCTGGTCCCAAACCCGTGAGTTCAAGCAGCCTGCCCACCTTGGCCTCTCAAAGTGCTGGGATTACAGGCATGAGCCACTGCACCCAGCCTAGTGGATCCAGTTTTAATATGAAATGGTGTCATATTAGAGCCTTAGATTATGTACTTATTAATCTCTGAAAATGGTTTTGAAATGTATACAAAATATATGTTGTATATGCACAAATGAATACAAAATATAAATAAATGCAAAATATAAAAGATGTGTATTTATATTTGTGTTTGTATACGTGTATATATTTGCATATAAATACAGAATATATATACACATACATGTGTATAAATACAAAATAATGCATATATATATTATGTAGTCCTGGCTACTGGGAAGCTGAGGCAAAAGGATTGCTTGAGCCCAAGAGTTTATTATACAAAATAATGTGTATATACATTTTGTGTTTGTACAAAATAATGTGTACATGTATACAAATATAAATGATATATATACCCAAATATAAGTGAAATATTTACACACACACACACACACACACACACACACAAATACAAATAAAGTTGAGTTTTATCGTCAAAACCCTGCCCTCTAGTGTTTATGGAAAATATGCAGTTACTTCAGAAATGTCAGATTAAGTATATTCTCTATGTCACCAGTAGAGTGAGTCCTTATACAGGGAAACAACTTCTCCACATTTTGAGAAAGTTGAAATCTTCAGACTTTATTTTCTTTGAAATCAAATTGATATGTTTTATCAATGTGCAGCATCATACTTTTATAAAAATATCTTTGTGACAGGTTATGTGTTTTTAGAATAAGCAATAATATTAATGTAAGCATTTTCCTAATTATATAAAAGTAATTCACATTCTTTGTTGAAAATTCCAAAAAAAGAAAAGAAAATGGAAATAAGGAAAATTACTACTGACATTTTAATGTATATTTTCCATTCTTTATGCATATCTTAAAATCGAAATTGGGATCACAATGTATATACTTTTTTGTAAGAGAGTAAAATAAATCATATCTAACTGGTTTGTTAAAATAGTGTCTTTTGTTATCTTTGCAGACTTAAGTACCTGGGTTTTGTTTTTTGTTTTTTGTTTTTTTTAAACAGAATTGTTGAAGTGGGAAAACCATTTGAGAAGACCATATTTACTGTGACTATCAATTGTGTTTCCCTAGAAACCCCTCAGAGGAAGAGTAAAAGTAACATTCATTACTGTTTAGTAAATATTAGGTGACATATTTAATGAAGTCATCAGTTTGGATCAATAATTCATAAGAAGAGGTTGAGATTAGAAATAAAAGCATTTTCTTATTAAAATCTTTTTATGTTTACTGTTATATATTTATTAAATAAATCTTAGCAACTTTCACTTTTACATAAGCACAAGATGTTTAGGAAATACAAGATAGAGAACTTTGCAAGATGTATTTCCGGATAGGTACTTAACGGACTTCAACAGGTATATTTTTTGGAAAGATGGTTCCATGTATTCCACTTTGCTAAGTTAAAAGAAATACTGCAATATCACATATAAACTTGTCAGTTAGTAAGCTGTCCTTTTATTTGTGTATTTAATCCAGTAGACTGGATAGAAAGTCTTGTCTTGGTTGTTATTAAAGGTTTGTTGACAGTGTTAAAGAACAAGAGGCAGAGGCAGTAAGTTTAGATTTTGGGGAATATCTAAATAGGCATTCCCATTTTTGACTGTGTTATAATTCATTATCCTGCTTCTTCTACACTACCTACTCAACATCTCCAGTTCATTTCTCATCACTTTTCCCTGTTCATTGTCTGGGTTTTGTGAGTGATTTCCAAGAGACAAATATAACAGTGTATATATAGTCAGTATTTAACATTTTGGTTATCAGCTTTAATTATAGTTTTCAGGAGTTAATGCATCTAACTATGTTACCTACCCATGGAAAAGTATTGCATACAAAGAAAAGCTAGAACTTTAAAGAATCATGGGCTGGCCATGGTGGCTCATGCCTGTAATCCCAGCACTCTGGGAGGCCAAGGTGGGAGGATGGCTTGAGCCTAGAACTTTGAGACCATCCTGGACAACATAGTGAGACACTGCCTCTACAAAAAATTTTTTAAATTATCCAGGTGTGGTGAAATGCGCCTGTATTCCTAGCCATTTGGAGACTGAGGCAGGATTGTTTGATCCCAGGAGTTCAAGGCTGCAGTGAGCTATGATCATGCCACTGCATTCTAGCCTCAGTGACAGAGCAAGATACGCTCTTTAAAAAAAAAAAAAAAAAAAAAAAAGAACTTTAGGGATCGTTATAGGCTTGGCCAGTGGCAGCAGAACTTTTAAGTCCTTTTGATTGGGAAAATGTTAGTTGTGGATACCAGCTGTGCCTTACAGTATGTTTTCCTGAACAAGTATACCTTTTAAGCTAATATTCTAGGATTTCTAGGGATGTCTTAAGAGAGTCCTATTAAACATTATGGGGGAACTAATGCCCTCCTAAGCTGCCCATCTCTTAGGTTTTACTATTAGTCTGGTGTTTCCATTTTTTAATAAAGAAACCGAGTCTCAGAAGTTTAAGCCACTTGCACAAAGTCAAGTAATTTGCAAGTAACATAGTTTGCAACTGACTCTGTGTTTGTTTTTATTCACCATATTAGCTAACTTATCTCCTCTGCATTATGAAATTAATCATCAGTAAGAGGAATTTCACTAATTGAAATAGCATCATTTTATTGACAAGAGGCACTCTGAGCTTTTGCTATGTGGCAGTTTTGCCCGCACAATATTGCTAAATCAAAATCTGTTCTTAACATCAAACTTTCTCTGTCTTCTCCATTGTCTTCTCCTAGTACCTTTATTCCACTTTAAGACTGCACTCCACATTTCACATCACCTATGCTCAAGCTTCATCTAGTGGTGAAAGTATGTAGCTGCAGGTTTAATAGTTATTCAGTGTGCTAGAAATAAAAACCACTCTGATAATAAATGTCACATCTAGGATAGAAATGTTACTCTATAGTAGTAAGTTTAGTGGAAAAATGATAACATGAGTGATGGGTCTTATTGCTGACATGAAAAAACGTTCACTATTTAGATCAAATGTCAAATTTAACAGCACATACTGAACCTTCACGGTAGGACATTAACATTGTAGGAATACAAAACAACCTGGGGATTCCAAAATAAGTCATTCTTGGCAAGTAAAGTTGGTTTATTAATTTTAAATCTAGTTAATTTGCATAACCTAAGTATACAGAGTACAGTGGCAAGCACCCCTAGCATGTAATGATTTCCGTAGCTGAAATCATTGTGAAGGAAGTTACTATGCCAAGGAAGCTCCTTAATAGGACTATTATTTTATGCTAAAGATATCCACAGATATTTCTTTCCAAGGAGGAAAAAAAAATCAATGCTTGTGTTTAAAGTTATGAGGATAAGCCTCCTCTATAAATGGAAATAAAGTACTGCTGAAATTTTCAAATTACAAGCTTATGCTGATCAAAGGTATATAAAAGTAAGATTTCTGGTGAATTGGATATCTGAATCCAAAGCTTGGATTGTTGAATCATCTAGTGAGAAACTGATTTTAAATGATTTTCTCTCTCTTTTGAGAAATGCTGTAGAAATAACATGTCTTGCAGTCATAACATTGTAGTTTTTGGAGCATGTCTCAGTTCTTAAATCTTCAGTTGACTTCTATACTAAGAGATTTCTTATCCTGAATCTTATAACTGAATATGAGTCTTTTTGAGGCATAGACTGAATTGTTTTGAAAATAAATCTCCACCTTGAGTACAACTCTTTGTTCAGTTTAATGACCTTAAATATATCTATGTTTATGCTAAAATATATTTTAAAGGCATCATTTAAAATTTTCCTAGATAGCTTTTAAAAGAGACCAAAGCCTTCAAAGTCATCTCACAGATAGTCATTTTGAATTATTAGAAGTCAAGCAAAACTATTATATATATTTTTTTTCATTTTTTTATTATACTTTAAGTTCTAGGGTACATGTGCATAACGTGCAGGTTTGTTACATATGTATATTTGTGCCATGTTGGTGTGCTGCACCCATCAACTCATCAGCACCCATCAACTCGTCATTTATATCATGTATAAGTCCCCAATGCAATCCCTCCCCCCTCCCCCCTCCCCATGATAGGCCCCATTGTGTGATGTTCCGCTTCCCGAGTCCAAGTGATCTCATTGTTCAGTTCCCACCTATGAGTGAGAACATGCGGTGTTTGGTTTTCTGTTCTTGTAATAGTTTGCT
>NW_016841754.1:82682-104137 GCF_001698545.2 Rhinopithecus bieti | reverse complement strand
TAAAGACAGGTTCTCACTTTGTTGCCCAGGCTAGATTGCAGTGGCATGATCTTGGCTGACTGCAACCTTTGCTTCCTGGGCTGAAGCAATCCTCCCACCTCAGACTCCTGAGTAGCCGGGACCACAGACATGCGCTACTACATCTGGCTAATTTTTGTATTGTATTTTTTATAGAGACGGGGTTTCGCCATGTTGCCCAAGCTGGTCTCAAACTCCTGGGTTCAAGTGATCCACTTTCTTCAGCCTCCCAAAGTGCTGGGATTACAGGCATGAGCCACCTTGCCAGGCTGCTCTTGCTTGTGCTATTTACAGTGTTATTAAATGAGTAGCTGAAAAGGCACAAGTATCCATATGCCCAGAGCAATACTGATAAGAAATACTTGAGAGACAGTGCTTGCCAGTTTTGTACTTGGAACCCTTTTTGTTTGTTTAATAACCTATAAATTACCAGAGGCAGCTTGATACAATTAAAAGGGTATTGAAGTCAGGAGACGTAGCTTCCAAATCCAGCCCTACCTTAGCAGAAGGACATTTGAGCAAGTCAGTTAGTGTATCCAAGCTATAACTTCCTCATCTCTAAAATGGAGTAAAAACAATGGTACCCCATAGGCAATAAGTGTAAGTTTACTAAAGCAACAGATATGTCTGATGATAAAGCAGATAGAGTGTCAGAGGTTTTCTTTTCTTAAGGTTTTTTGAGCTAGAAGTGTGACCATGGACTACCACAAGTTGCCAGTTATCTTTTCTTGGATAATCGTTATTTATCCTGAGATTTTTTTTTTTTTTTTTTTTTTTTGAGACAGGGTCTTGCTTTGTTGCCCTAGGCTGAAGTGCAGAGTGGCACAATGATGGCTTACTGTAGCCTCAACTGCCTGGGCTCAAGCAACCCTGCTGCCTCCATCTCCCAAGTAGCTAGGACTACAGGCGAGTGCTGCTATGCCTGGCTGAGTTTTTTATTTTTATATTTATTTTGTAGAGAAAGGGTCTCACTAAGTTGTCCAGGCCAGTCTTGGAACTCCTGAGCTCAAGCAATCCTCCTGCCCTAGTCTCCCAAGGCACTGGGATTACAGGCGTGAGCCACCACGGCCAGCCAAGAAGTACTTGTTAATATTATCTCATTTAGTTTTTGTAAGAACACTAATGAAAGGAATTATTGTCTTCATTTTAAAGATTGAGAATTAGATTTTCTGGTAGGTTAAAATAGTCCTGTGAATAGTACAGCCATGACTAAACTCCAGTGAGGAGAGAGCTAGCTTTCCAGGTCTTTCATTCTGATCATATTAAACTGTTGACCTTCCTGTACTCTCCATTGTCGCTTGCTTCTGGGCATACTGTTAGGTGTTTAGAACACTAAATCCCTCATATTCAATTTTAGTTCAGGTATTAGCTCTTCTTTGAAATTTTTTCTCCTCTTCTACAAGCTGAATGGCTCTTTTATGTTCCAGTAATACTGCCTGCAAAACTTAGTCTACTATGTCACTAGATTCTGTTATCTTCTAAGGCAATACTGACTCCTACTCCTTTCTTTTTTTTTTTATTTTTATTTTTTGTTGTTGGTTTGAGATAGTCTCACTCTGTCACCCAGGCTGGAGTGCAGTGGCATGATCTTGGCTCACTGCAACTTCTGCCTCCCCCAGGGTTCAAGCACTTCTCCTGACTCAGCCTCCAGAGGAGCTAGGATTACAGGCCACCACACCCAGCTAAGTTTTTGTTTTGTTTTGTTTTGTTTTGTTTTGTTTTTTTGAGACGGAGTCTCGCTCTGTCGCCCAGGCTGGAGTGCAGTGGCCGGATCTCGGCTCACTGCAAGCTCCGCCTCCCGGGTTTACGCCATTCTCCTGCCTCAGCCTCCTGAGTAGCTGGGACTACAGGCGCCCACCACCTCGCCCGGCTAGTTTTTTTGTATTTTTTAGTAGAGACGGAGTTTCACCATGTTAGCCAGGATGGAGTCAATCTCCCGACCTTGTGATCCACCCGTCTCGGCCTCCCAAAGTGCTGGGATTACAGGCTTGAGCCACCGCGCCCGGCCAGTTTTTGTATTTTCAGTCGAGTTGGAGTTTCACCATGTTGACCAGGCTGGTCTCAAACTCCTGGCCTCAAGTGATCCACCCACCTTGGCCCCCGAAAGTGCTGGGATTGCAGGCGTGAGCCACCATGCCTGGCCAAAATTTTTTTTGTAGAAACAAAATCTCCCTATATGCTCAGGATGGTCTGGAACCCCTGACCTCAAGCCATCCTCCTGCCTCAGCCTTCCAAAGTGTTGGGATTACTGGCATGAGCCACCACATCCAGCCCTACTCATTTCTGTATCTCCCATATGTAATTTAATACCTGATACCGAGTATTCTGTAAATCTTGGTGAATGAAAAGGGAATTGAGGAAGTTATAAAGAACTTTAGAGTAAAAAGTAAGAGGCAAAGTCATGTGTGTTGTTATTTCCTTAATGAGAGACATAGCAAAGAGGTGAAATTAGGGAAGCATTCTCTTTAAAATTCTAACCCCGATTTCTTAAATAACAATGGTCAAGTTTGTTGAAATACACACAACTTTGTCTGCTCTTCAGCAATTTCTAACAAGTAATTTTTAGGACAAAAGGATACAATAAAGTTAATGTAGTTTTATGTTTCTAAAAGGAAATGCTTTTAAGTTAGTAAAATATAGTGTTGCTTGTTTTGTTTGTTTGTTTTCAAGCTTCAGGTTTAGTGTTAAGATCTTTTGATTCCAGATAAAGAACTAACTGGTAGTTACTCCAAACAAAGCTTATATACAGCTTAAAAACTTTCAGGAGTTAGAGATTCCTGGGCTAGGGACAGAATGAGAAATGAAAGGCAGCTCAGATGTGTGAAAAGGGAATAGATTAGTACCATCTTGCTCATCCCTTCTCCCTCTGAGCCAGTCAGACACGGAAACGAATAGCCAGTTGGGTCTATATATGAGCCTTTAACATAACTTCTTATTCTGGCAAGCACAGAGAGCTTTCTGCTTAAAGCAGTATCAGCTGGAAATGAAGTTATTATTTTAAATTACAAGAGTTCTGTCATAAAAGCATCTCTGACATGTGGGAATACCTGCGAGGGAAAGAAAATACTGGAATAAATAGGGCATGGAACAATTATTCTAACAGAGTGGAGTCTGGTGTTTAGTACTGTGGTATAGAGATTCAGTTCAGATCAACCAAAACTAGCATAAAAACAATTAAACAACCTGAAACATGACAAGAGACCTGCTCAGTTCTGTTATTCTATCTCTTTTCTTTTAAGGTAATTTATTTGGAATTTTGGAAGTTGCTTATTCAGTGCTTTAATTTATGCTTCAAGATGTAAGAATATAGTCACTTAAATTGCCAAAGTCATTGAATTCATTTGAATCTTATATTTTAAATGTATACCATTCCTGAAAAATGAAAATAATTAAAATACAATTCTTTTATAATATATTCACTTTGCAAGTTACTATTTAATAGTAATGTAAATATATTACTAGACATATTTCCAGAGAACAAAATCTAGATATAAATAATGGAAGTCTGGGTTCTCCAGTGAATTACAAAAGGAAAAGTTGTTATGTAGGAAGAGGATAATATCAAGCAGAAACACACACACACACACACACACACACACGAGAGAGAGAGACAGACCTATAATTCTCCCATTTCTTTCTTCCATCTACTTCCTGGGTTTGCCTTTATACTACTATTGTTTGTGTTTTTGTTTTGGTTTTAAAGCAAGTTTAGGTTTAGGTGTTTTACTTGGAAGGGAGAATCTAAGTTGATGGTCAGGAGAATTTTTAAAAATCTGTTCTGCAGCTAAGTTTCTTTCCTATATAGCTAAGATGTATTGATCATTTACTATGTGCCAGACACCTGGTATTCACAACAGCTTTATAAGGGTAGATTCTATTTTTGTTTCCATTGTGTGGAGAAGGAAATTGAAGGTCAAAGAGGTCAAACAATGTTGCTCTCTTCATACCCCTTGTAAGAGGCAAGGCTGGCACTCAGACCCGTGTTTATCTAATCATAGAGCTTGAACTCTTAACCACTATCAGGGACCGCATAATTGTAGAATTTTTTATTATTGAAAGGAATTCTCTAGAATCAGAAAAAGATCATACCTTCTATATAGCCTATCTTTCAGGATTTGGAAGTAGATCTGTTGTAATGAGCCTTTCTTTGTAACTACATCTCCACTGGCATTTTAGACTTATTGAATAATATTTTTTATTTATTTTCATTTTTATTTCAGAAATGTTTTGCAGTATAAAAGAACTTTATCTCAGCGTAATAAAATCCACATTTAGGAACCCTAACTTTTACTTGAAGAAACATTCTGGTTTTGCCATTGAGTACTCTATTTATTTTGCTACTTATTCTTTCATATGGTCAAATGAACAGTCACGTCTTACAGTGTTGAAGTAGCAGGTTAAATTATATCCATTAATTTTCATCATAGATAGGTTTCCTTAATTGACTCTCTGGGACTAAAATACTTATGTAGTTATATCCTCTGCATCATTGTTCTAGTTTTAAGTACAGGTAATGTTGACCAATAATCTGTTTTAATAGGTAAAAAACTGTACATAATCTCTTTGAGGTGTTTTTTAGGATTATTTCTTGCTACGTGGAATACTTACAGAAATGTAGAACTAAGACCGGGCACAGTGGCTCACACCTGTATCCCAGCACTTTGGGAGTGCTGGGTGGATCACCTGAGGTTAGGAGTTCCAGACCAGGCTGGCCAACATGGTGAAACTCCATCTCTACTAAAAATACAAAAATTAGCTGGGCATGGTGGCACCTGCGCTTGTGATCCCAGCTACTTGGGAGGCTGAGGCACGAGAATTGTTTGAACCTGAAAGGCAGAGGTTGCAGTGAGCCAAGATCACACTGCTGCACTCCAGACCAGGTGACAGAGCAAGACTATCAAAAAAGAAAAAAAGAAAGAGAGAGAAAGAGAAAGGGAAGGAGGAAGGAAGGAAATAGAAGTGACCTTAGATTCATCTGATCCAGTTTTTCTCCTGATAAGCATGAAATCTTAAGTTGGAATTCCACTTCTGGTTCTTTTATTTTCCCTTTACATAATGATACCTCTTTTGTCTGTCAATCCATTGCTGTACCTTTTAAAACCTGGGTTGAAACTTGTATCATTAAGGAAACTTAGCCTTGTTAATAATATTGTTTGCTCTGGCTCGTTTACATTTTATATCCAGTTAACACAAAAGCATTTTAAGCAAAGGAATGTTTTAGGAAAATTCAGTGTATTTAAGTATATGGAGAGAATGTCAGCACCTTAGAATTTGTGAATTTGTTTTAACCTGTCACATTTGTATATGCAAATAATAATTGTAGTAACATCTCCACAAATAGTCATGCCATTTTCAAAAAATATATAAGCCTTGTAAATTTTGAAGTAAAATGAAAGGTCTTCAAAGTGCAACGTTTCTATTATGTTGCCATGAAACCATGGGATTTGTTTTTCTTGTTTTTATCTTTTACTTCATTCAGTAATACAATCTTATCCACTACCCACTTTGGAAGTTTGGCAGTATTAATAATAAATAATGCTATCGTTTTACTTGAATGGAAATTTTTTAATTTTTATCTGATCAATTTTCCCATGTTTGACTTTTTTTTTATTTTTAGTTGACACATAATAATCATATTCATTAGTGGAATACAGAATGAATGATAGCTTGATACAATGTATAATGATCAAATCAGGCTAATTAACATATCTGTCACTGAAAACATTTATCGTTTCTTTGTGTTGTGAGCATTCAAAATCTTCTCTTAAAGCTTTTTCAAAATATGCAGTAAGCTATTGTTAACCATATTTACTCTAAAGTGCTATAGAACAGTAGAAGTCATTCCTCCTATCTGATCGTAATTTTGTATCCATTAACTAACCTCCTGCTATCCTCCCCCACCCCACCCACTGCTGTTTCTTCCCCTGCTACCCCACCACCCTTCTCAACCTCTAATAACCACAATTCTACTTTGTACTTCTATGAGCTCGTTTTTTTTTTTAAGCTTCCACATGTGAGTGAAAACTTCTGATATTTATCTTCTTATGCCTGACTTATTTCACTTAATGTCCCCCAGACTCATCCATGTTGCCAGGAATTATAGTATTTCATTCTTTGTAATGGCTGAATAGTATTCTGTTGTGTGTATGTACCACATTTTCTTTATCCATTCATCCGTTGATGGACACTTAGATTGAGTCCATATCTTGACTATTGTGAATGGTGCTGTAGTAAACGTGGGGTACACGTATCTCTTCAATATACTGATTGTCATTCCTTTGGATAAATACCCAGTAGTGGAATTGCTGGATTATAGGGTAGTTCCATTTTTAGATTTTTTAGAAACTTCATACTGTTTTCCATAATGGCTATATTAATTTATATTCCCATCACCATGTTAGACTGTCACACAGGATTTCAGAAATTATAGTCATTTTGCTTTATTGATCTAAATTACATAATAAAGGTAAGTTGCTTCTCCTGATCAGGCTTATTCTTCTGGGATTAGGTACTTTCCTTTCCCTTATGTTTCTCTTCATGAAATTGAAGAAGAACCAATGAACAAAAATTACATATTCTCCATTCAGTCTTTTCAAACCCTTCTACCCTTCTGTTACCATAACAGTGTTTTCCTGCTTCAGAGTATGGAAATAAAAGGTCATGACTTGCAATAAGAAGAACCATTTTGAAATCCATAGTAGACTCCATGATGAAACTGAACAAAACTGAAACCAAGCCTGGGCAACATAGCAAAACCATATCTCTACAAAAAATTAGCCAGGTTTGGTGGCGCATGCCTGTAGTGCCAGGGTTACTTGAAGGAAAGCCTTGAGTGAGTTGTCCAGGTGCTTGGCGTTTTGAACAAAGAAAAGAACAAAACCCTCAAAGTAACAAAGGAACAAAATACATAAATGAAGCAGCAACAGCAGGGATTTGTTAAAGCGAGAAAGCGCTCCATAGGGTGGAATTGGGCCGGAGTAAGCGGCTCAAGGGTCTGGTTACAAAGTTCTCTGGGTTTTAAGTACTGCTTTTGAGGTCCCTATTGGCTGCCCCTCATCTGGATGAAGGATTTGGTCTTTTGCTATTTAAAGGCTGAGGTGAATTGGCATCCTATGCAGGACGTTTGCCCTTTCCATCTGAGATGTAGTGGAAGTGGGAAGGTTGTAGGGAGAATAATAGTCTTTGATCCTTTGTTACTCTGGCGTGGGGAGATGGGGTTTTTCCTTTCGGTTTAGCTTTAAGAAGTGTGCATTAATTGGCTTTAGGGTCCCTGTCCTGGACCCAGGTGTTTTCCCTTTGACTGAACTTGAGGAAATTATCAGAAATTGGTCTTAGATTCCCTGCCCCCAGAACTTGGTGTTTCTCTTTTAGGAAGTTAGCACAGACTGGCCTCAGATTCCCTGCCCCCAGACCCTATTCTCCTGCCTCACCAGTCACTTGGGAGGCTGAAGTGGGAGGATCACCAGAGCCCCTAGAGTGGAGGCTGCAATGAGCCATGATCATGCCTCTGCAGTCCCGCCTGGGTAATAGAGTGAGACCCTGTCTCAAAAAGAAAAAAAAGCAGAAGACTGAAAGGAAGCCACCATTCTTTTTATTCCATGTAGATATGACAGCTCTTTTGAAAATAAGCTGAATCTTGATTATTTCTATACTGCTAAATAAAAAACTGATTCTTAGGAGTAAGGAGGAAGGAACCTGTAAAGAAATAATTGTAGGTTTTGTTCCTCTGACTTAAAAATGCCTTATTGGTAAAACATCTCATCACCACCACCCACATACATACACTCAGAAATGTATATCTGTTTTTAGATCCTGTAGTCTGTAGTCTATTCAAATGTCTTTTTTATTTCTGCATCAGTTTGCTTCTTTTAAAACTACTTTGATTTTAGGTTATGATTTGAATTTTAAAATATGTATTCTTTTTGCACGTTTATTGTATCGGTTGAACTGAGTATCAAAATGTCAATTTCCTTTTTTTTTTTAAATTTAAGTTCTAGGGCACATGTGCACAATGTGCAGGTTTGTTACAAATGTATACATGTGCCATGTTGGTGTGCTGCACCCATTAACTCGTCATTTACATCAGGAATATCTCCTAATGCTATCCCTCCCCCTTCCGCCCACCCCACGACAGGCCCTGGTGTGTGATGTTCTCCTTCCTGTGTCCAAGTGTTCTCATTGTTCAATTTCCACCTGTGAGTGAGAACACAAAATGTCAATTTTCTACCAAGGAAAATCCTATTGAACTACTACTGAGATCTCATTGAATGTATAGGTGTTTATTTAAAAAAGAAAGAAAGAAATTGACACCTTTACAGTGCTGAGTATTCCCACGTTATGATAGATACCTCACTTCATTCAGGTCCTTTCTTTTTTTTTTTTTTTTTTTTTTTTTTTTTTTCCTAGACAGAGTCTCGCTCTGTCGCCCAAGCTGGAGTGCAGTGACTCGATCTTGGCTCACTGTAAGCTCCACCTCCTGGGTTCACACCATTCTCCTGCCTCAGCCTCCTGAGTAGCTGGGACTACAGGCGCCCGCCACCATGCCTGGCTAATTGTTTGTATTTTTAGTAGATACAGGGTTTCACTGTGTTAACCAGGATGGTCTAGATCTCCTGACCTTGTGATCTGCCTGCCTCGGCCTCCCAAAGTGCTAGGATTACAGGCGTGAGCCACTGCGCCTGGCCCAGGTTCTCTTTTAATGTCTGACGGTAAAATGTTTTTTTTTCATTGAGATATAATTTACATAGGATAAAACTTTACTCTTTTAAAATGATTCATTTAAAACTATAAAAAAATAGTTTTTAATATTTTCACTAAAAACTACTGAATAACAATATTCAGCAACCATCACTGCTATCTAATTCTAGAACATTTCTGTCACTCCAAATTGAAAACCCCATACCCATTAGCAATCACTCCACCATTTCCCCCTCCCTCTATCCCCTGGAAACCCATAGTCTACTTTTTGTCTATGGATTTGCCTATTCTGGACATTTCATATAAATGGAATCATACAGATTTTTTTTTTTAATGTAGTCTTTTTTGTTTACTCCTTTCACTTAGCATACTGTTTTCAAGGTTCAACCATATTGTGGCATATGTCAGTACTTCATTCCTTTTTAAGGCTGAATTATTTTCCATATGGATATACCATTTTTTTAATGCATTCATCAGTTGATAGACATTTGGGTAGTTCTACTTTTTGACTATTAGGAATAATGTTGCTATGAACACTGAGGTACAAGTTTTTGTGTGAACTTCTTTTCAGTTTTCTTGCATGTATACCTAGAGTGTAATTGTTGGGTCATATGTTGGGTTTAAGAAACCTCCAAACTGTTTCCTACAGCAGCTGTATCATTTTACATTCCCACCAGCGATGTATAAGACTTCTGATTTCCCCACATCCTCACCAACACTTGTTTTCTTTTTCTTTTTCTAAATTATAACCATCCAAGTAGTGAGTGTGATGCGTAGTATCTCTTGTGGTTTTGATTTCCATTTCCATATAACTAGTGATGTTGAGCATCATCAGCTTTTCATGTCCTTGTTGGCTATTTGTATATATATCTTCTTTGGATAATTGTCTATTCAAATCCTTTTAAAATCCTTTCAAAAGTTTGAATTTAAAATTCAAATCCTTTTAAAATTTGACTATTTGTCTTTTAGTTTTACTTATAAGAGTTATTTTATATCTTAGATAGTAGACCCTATCAGATACATGATTTGCAAATATTTACCTCCATTTTGTGGGTTTTCACTTAGTGATGTCCTTGGAAACACAAAGGTTTTTAATTAGATGATGTCTAATTTATGTTTTTTCTTTAGTTTCTTGTGCTTTTGTTGTCATATCTAAGAATCTGTTGCTTAATTCAAGGTCATGAAGATTTATACCTATGTTTCCTTCTAAGAGTTTTATAGTCTTAGTTCTTGTGTTTAGGTCTTTGGTCCATTTTGAGTATATTTTGTATATTGTGTAAGGTAGAGGACCAAATTCATTCTTTTGTGTTCAGTTGTCCTGTAACACAAAAAATACACGTTAATTTGAGATGAATTATAGAGCTAAATATCAAAAGAAGAAAAGTAAAACCTTATTAAGATACCAAGTATCTTCATAACCTTGGAGTAGTCAAAATTTTAATGAAAAAGCCACCAAAAAAGCACTAGCCATTTTTTAAAATATTAACTGGACTTTATTCAAATTAAGAACTTCAGTTTATCAAAAGATCTTATTAAGAGAGTAAAAAAAGACACACCATAAACATTATTCACAACATATATCTTTAACAAAAGATTTGTATCTAGAATATGTAAAGAACTCTGTAAACCAATAGAAAAAATGAGAAAAAGTTTTGAACACAAACATCAAAAAAGAGGCTTTCTGAATGGTCAGTAAGTACATTAGTCATCAGAAAAATAAATATTGAAACCACTACAACATACTCTGCAGACCCACTAAAATGGTTAAAATTTAAAACACTGATAATACGAAGTGTTCATGATGATGTGGAACAACTTAAATTCATACATTGCTAGTGGAAGTGTAAATTGGTACAACTATTTGGGGAAAATGTTTCATGCTTTCTACTAAAGCCTAATTTATATCTACCTTATAACTCAGCAGTTTTACTCCTAGGATCTATCCAAGAGAAATAAGTGTAGATGCCCACCACCCACCGAAAACATGTTCACAGTGTCTCTATATATAGGAGCCCCAAACTGGAAACGCCCATCAGTAGTAAAATCGGTAAATACATGTTGCTATATACTGCAGTAAAAAAGAACAAACTAATACTACGTACAACATGGATGAATCTCACAAAGACAGTACTGTGTGAAGGAAGCCAGACACAGAAAAATATATATTGTATGATGCCGTGTAGATGTAGTTTCAAGAGCAAGTGAAACTAATCGTGGTGACAGCCCTCAGTTTTGCAGTTACCTCAAGATCTGCAGGAGATTAAGTTGAATATTTAAAAGGGAGCTTTTTGCGGTGCCAGAAATGTTCTCTATCTTTATGTGGTTGGTGAGTACATGAGAGTCTACCACAGTAAAAATTCATTGAATTGTATACAAATGTTAGACATTTGCATTTTACTAGTATGCTTTAATTTAAAAAATGAAATGCATGTATAGATATAGATTGGATGAGGTAGACATTGTATTTAATTATCATTTATTGAAGATATTAAACTCATTAATTAAAGATAATATTTTCATATTACTTGAGTCTCTTTTAAACAAGTCCTCTATAGAGTTTTGACAAAGGAGAACCATAATTTCTTCAGTCTTTATTAACAGACTTTAAAGATCACAAATTAGAGTCACAAGAGAGAAAGCCTGCAGGGACTGTCTGTGTCTTCCTCCAAAGAGGAAAATCATGGTGAATATTTTGAAAAGAAGCTTTAAATTAAGTGATTTTTCAAAGATTTAAGTCCTTTGCCTAGCAGTAGTCTATGACAATTGCTACAGTGTTCCCAGTGGGAATATGGTACATTTGAGATGACAGGAAAACTAGGAACCACTATTCCCAAGCATTTTTTCATTGCCATTAAAATGCATTGCTTTGCCTGCTTAGTAAGGAAGTCACTGAACATTTGAGCATATACATCTCAGTGAAATTCAATTATACCAACATCGTAGTTGTCGGCTTAGTAAACTGACCTTTAAAGTTTTTTCTATTTTTATGGGATTGTGAGGATCACAAAGTACTAAAATAGAACAATTAACTCTGGGAACCTTTTGATGATTAACTTTATCTGGTGAGTACAGTCATCCCCCTTTATCTGTGAAGAATTGGTTCCAGGATTCCACACAGGTATCAACATCTGAGGATACTCAAAGTCTCATACAAAATGGCTTAGTATTTGCATATAACCTAAGCCTATCCTCTCATATACTTTAAAACAGCTCTGGATTATTTGTAATATACGTAATACAATGTAAATGTTTTATAAATAGTTGTTGTATTGTTCAGGGTTTGACAAGGGAAAAAAGTCTATACGTGTTCTGTACTGATGCATTTTTTTTCCCTAATATATTCTACCTGCTTGGTTCATTTTGTGGATATAGAACCCACTGACATGGAAGACCGAACTGTATTAATTTAAAAGTTTTTTGGATCATCACTAAATATTTTATGATGAATGATAATGCTGATTGTTCAATTTTATGATTAGGTTTCTGTTCACTAGTCATCAGTATATATTTGAGGACTTTCTTTTTTAAAGGGACAAAGCATTTATTATAACTTTTACGACGTAGATAGGTAATATAGCTAGGTAGATTAACCCTTAACAGCACATGAGAAGCATCTTAGACTAGCCCTAGTTAGGTAAAGAAAAGTTGAGTCAAAAGAGTAAATAATAACTCCTTTGGAACAGAGCAGGGGACCATCAGGAAGCATCAGGGTCTGTGTGGCTTCAGTTGAATGCAAAGGGCTGTCCTTTGAAGAATGTACCTTCAGTCTCTGTCACAGATACTGTGCGACTGGAATCACTGTGAGGTGCTCTTCAAGTGTTAATTCAGTTAATTCAGTGCTTCTCTGGCTTTGGCTACTCCTTAGGAGAAGAGGACAGGATATGGGTATTATGACCCTCTCAGTCCGGGGCCCTTACTGCTTTTGTCTTTTGGCTTTTACTTCTGCTAGTACATCTTCCTGTATGTCCTCAATTTGTTATGCTCCAGAAGGGAGAGTATTCTGTTCTGCCTTCTAGAGAGTCCCATCGGGATACTACCTTCTTTTCTTTTTAGTATGTCTCATTTTTATTAAGATAAGCAAATAGTATTATTGCAATACAGTTAGTGGGAAAAACTGTTGTAAGATTGTTACAAGATAAAGGAAACAAATGTCAGGGCATATCATGCACATAAAAGTATTAAACTCGTCGGCACTCCTAGCAATCATAAAAGAGAGGTGTCTTTGCTGATTCTTAAGAACTCATTGAAAACCACTTCAGTTAAGTAACCTGTTAGATTTATAGCTGAAATATCTGTAAATGACATAGGGAGTTCCTTCATATAACCTAAAAGTGGTGCAAACAGAACAAATACGTGAAATAATATGTATTTTAAGTTAAAGTAAGAACAGATAGCAGGGAAACACACTGCTAATTAATGAAAGAACTGTTTGTAAAATAACAAAACTTATACCTTAGAATTAGGTTATGGCTACACACAGTGACAATGAAAGACAGTAAAGAAATAAATAGGGATGAAACTCAGCATTACTCATCAGTAATGAAATCGAAACAACTATATTTGTTAACCAGTACAGTTTTGACATAGAACTTAATAAGAGCTATCCACTATTTATCCTGCAGATGTCCAATATTCTTTCTTTAAGTTTTGTATTCATATGTGAACATTTGGGAAATACACTCCAAGGTCATAAGTATTTTTGATGAAAACTTTTGGTGTCTTTTTTATACCACATTACATTTTTCCTTTTTTGATTTGTGTTTTTCTTTTTTTCTAGGAAACTGACTGGACATTCTTTCCACATGGGCTATAGCATGGCGATTTTGAATGGCATCGTAGCTGCTCTTACTGTAGCATGGTGCCTCATGTAAACCCACACTGGAGCAATATTGTTGGCAAAACTTAATCATGATTGTTTTGTAATAACAAGAAGGAGCATCATTGTCTACTCAGAAGACTGAGAAACCTGCTGTTCATTATGTAGTTCAGATATTTATCACAATCATCATCATTATGGAAGACCTTTTAAAGCATTGTTTTAGAATGTCTGAGTATTAAGATACAGATTAATTGGGAACATCTGAGTATTAAGTACTTTCTTCAGAGTATAAGATGTTTACCTCATCTTTTTACTTTTGTGTGTGTAGTTCTTTCAAGTTGTAGAAAACATTTTAATGTAATTTAAACTCAAAAACTTGAATACAGGACAATGCTTGCCTTTTCATGTATGTACTACATTTTTTGCTAAGAAATACTGATATTTCTGTTTAGTTAAGGTAGAAATACTTCTTATTTATACATTTAGGAAAGCAAATAATGCCTACTACTCCGACTTTCATAGAAGCTACTTTTAAATCAGAATATTTAATTTTTGATATTCATATAATTAATAGAAGTTGCATTTATATTTTTATGGGGCATAGTTCCTTATGTGTTTTTTAATGTATTTTCATACTACACATTGAATCTGTATGTTTTAAAAATTATTACATGTAGACAACTGTAAATAATATTTTTTTAGCTAGTGCAAACCGAGTACCTGCCATTTTACTAATTTTCTTTAAAAAAAGCAAAAAAGCACATTGACCTAAGTTTAAAATTAAATAAGTTTATTTTAGCAAACAATGCCTGAAAACAGGTAAATTATTTAAGTCATTAAAATATTGAGAAATTTGAAATTTTACTATTTCTGTTTCCACAATTCCAAATATTTATCTTGGTGTATATATTGTTCTTTAACAGAACTTGCATTATTTTGTTTTAATAAATATAAACATGAAATTTTATATGTGAGAATGATTGAACTAGTTTGTTCTTAATCTCAAAAGTTTAGTTACCAAAGTAGAAGAGGTATTTTGATACTAGATATTAAAAACTACATATAGTTCATATAATTTTATAATTTTCCTCTTTAAATGCGCTTCTGTAATTGTGATATTTTGTTTTCTAAGTAATGAAGCCTTAATTTTTCCCCTCTGTTACTAAACACTTTTGATGTTTAGAAAGTTACCTCAATTTTAGAAAGATGGGCTATTTCTAAAGCTGTTTTCCCTGGTCATAGGAAAACTTACAATAAGAAAGCATTATGTAGTCAGACTGCTTATTCAGGCTAAGTGGGAAATGAATTTGTGCAGTGTGTTCCCTTATTATCTACTGAATGTTGTTACTGACTAAACAAGATTTCTAAAAGTCTAACATTTCTTTTACTATTCAAAACTCTTTGGTTGCAAATGACTAATACTGCTCCAATTTAAATTATCTGAAGTGTGTGTGTGTGTGTGTGTGTGTGGGTATCTAAATATCAATCCCATGGCTTAAGTATTCCTACCAGAGTGGTGGTTGCAGTGAATCTATTTTCACTCCCTGCCTTCCTTCCTGCACCCTTAAACTCCTCACCCTTTGACTCCAAAGGGCCCTTTCATTGCAAAGATGTATACAAGTAATTTATCTTCTCTCCATCCCTCTGTATTCCCACCCACCACCAATGTGAGTGGCTCCCTCCAGATTCTTTGTGTCTAATAACTAAGAAAGTTATTAACAGTAGACCCCAGAGATACATAGACCCTAGACAGTCATGTGCCATATAACAGCGTTTTGGTCACAACAAACTGTACTTATGACAGTGAATTCCCCAGTAAGATTATAATACTGCATTTTATTACTACACCTTTTCTCTGTTTAGATACACAAATATTTACCATTGTGTTACAGTTGCCTGCAATTTTCAGTACAGTAACATGCAGTACAGGCTTCTAGTCTAGGAACAATAAGCTATACCATATAGCCTAGGTGTCTAGTAGGCTATATCATCCAGGTTTGTGTAAGTACACTCTGATGTTCACACAATGATGAAATTGCCTAATGACACTTATTTCAGAATATATCCCTGTCATTAAGCCAAACATGACTATATATACCTACAAAATATGTATTAATATAGATACATATAGAGAGATATGTATCTGTAAGATATTTTTGTGGAATCCTATTTCTTCTGGACTGTTACTCCCCTTTTTTGGGAAATGACCCTCCTCTCTCCAGTCTGACATAGGGTCCAAATATAAATCATCCAGAATGATGAGGCAAGGATAGTTACCTGACTCTGGCTGAGCTAATCCTAATCTCATTTTGCCTGGCTACAATGAATAGAATAGAGAAATGACTTAAATGAAGTAAGTCTCTTCCCAGGATTTTTCAACTTGAAATTAAGATGTGACGAAGCTGGGAAAATACAAGCCCAGGAAATGCTGGTAGCTGTAGTTCAGCCAGGTTCAGTGGGAAAGAATAAGGCTAATAGGGATATTGCTAATGGCATTACCCTGGTCCCTGATGCCCGGTGGCAATCCTGCCATTCTTGATACATGAATCAATAAATTTCTCTCTTTTGGCCTTTGCGATTAACATTGGCTTTTGTCATTTGCAACAAAACAAGTCAAAATGAGCTTATCTAGCAGCTGGAATCCATCTCTATTATGAAACTGACTCAGGTGATCTCATCTCTTTATGTGTAGCTTACAGCATTCCATTTAATTACTTGTGAAAGATACACAGGATGTAAATATTCTTGTGGCTAGTGATTAGTCTCAGGGACTTGAAAAGACGTTTTAGAATAAATTAAACTAGTTATTATTATTATTATTTTTTTGACTATTACAAAAGTTTATTTAACAAAAGTCTAATATGAAAATGTATATGACCTAATTTTACATCATAGTAAAACAGGCCCTATGGAGAGAGGACATGGGTTTCTCTGCTGAACAGCCATTATTTATACTCGTTCCAAGGCTTCTAACTCATTCCCCAAGATATGACGCCATAAAGAGGGAGAGGTAGAGAAGATGGTGGGGTGGGAATGGGGCAGCAGAGATAGAAAGGCAGCAGCAGCCGGGAAAGCCTTTGAAAATGTGGGTCCTTGGCCGAGCTCAGTGGCTCAAGCCTGTAATCCCAGCACTTTGGGAGGCTGAGACGGGCGGATCACGAGGTCAGGAGATCGAGACCATCCTGGCCAACACAGTGAAACCCCGTCTCTACTAAAAAATACAAAAAAACTAGCCGGGCGAGGTGGCGGGCGCCTGTAGTCCCAGCTACTCTGGAGGCTGAGGCAGGAGAATGGCGTAAACCCGGGAGGCAGAGCTTGCAGTGAGCTGAGATCCGGCCACTGCACTCCAGCCCGGGCGACAGAGCAAGACTCCGTCTCGAAAAAAATAAAATAAATAAATAAATAAATAAATAAATAAATAAATAAATAAATAAAATAAAGGAAAAAAAAGAAAATGTGGGTCCATCTGAAGACTACCCTGCCATCCTAGCATTTTATGCTCCCATTAAGCATTGGCTTGACTGAGACTACCATCTACAGTATAGGTTATGCTGTCCACCTGCTTATTTAGAGCCTCTTTCACAATGAAGGCTTTGTTGTAAGCATTCACATAGCTCAGAAATATTCTCAATTCTGGGTCCATTTAAAGAGATCCATCTATATATCTCTTCCCAACCTTTCTTAAATTGGCACCAGTCCTTTGTCAAGTCCCTGGCAATCCAGCCAAACTACTAGTTCGCTCTCCTTGAATATACATAACCCTTATTTCAAACCATATTTTTTCTAGCCAAGGAGACAACAATATGGACCGCTTGAAATTCATATTGAACTCCCTAGGAAAATTTTCTTTTTCACTGCACGTTGCTGCCACCTATGAATGGGGGTTTATGCCCCCCACCACCTCATTTTTGGCTGGTAGTAACATATTACACTGAATCATCTGTAAATTGGGCTTGAGTTTCAACATCAGTCAATTATCTATATCAAACCCTCATGAGGCCAGACTGGGGCTGAATGAAAAGAGGCTGCATGACAGTAGGAAGCAGGATGGGAATCTGATCATACAACTTGCTCAGGACTTCAGGAAAATGAAAGGATGCATCTATGTCAGTGGTTCTTAACTAAGGGCAATTTTGCCTTCCAGGAGCAAAACATAGAAATTTAGCTAATTACTTAGCAATGTTTTGAGATGTTTTTGATTGTTACAATCGGGGGATGCTACTGGCAACTAGTCAACAGGCCAGATTGCTAAAGATTCTACAGTTCCCCAGCAGAGAGGACAGTTCCCCAGGAGAGAGAATAATTCAGTCCAAAATATCAATAGTGCCAAGGTTGAAAAACCCTCATCTATGCTAATGACAAAGTGAATCAGATAACATCTGGTCCAGAATGGACAGCTGAGGTCACAGGGTTACCGGGAGTTCTAAGATGTGGTGTTTATTCTCGAAAATGCCCCAGCAGAAAGAGCTGTTTCTCAAGAGGAAAAAGTTATTAGCTAAGCAAGATTTCTCTCTGCCAGTACCCTGCGGACCTCTGCCTCGCAAAGTCTGCCAAAGACACTGGTTTTTAACTACTATGGCCTTGTATGTTATTAAAGTTCCCCGTGTAATATAGCCTCTAGCCAAAGAATTCTCACAAAAACGTACCCATAAAAAATTCTCTTCCCATCTCCATAGGCAGCCTATTTTTGTACTCAAAGGAAAATACTTCTGTAAGGTTATACACAGTGCTGTTATTGAACTGAAGCTGAAACTACATTTGGCCATTTAAAGTTCCTTATATTACTAGACAATAGGCAAAATTGGTATTCTGGTACTGATTGCAGTGATTAATAATCCATCCACCAATGGGAAATCCAGTTACTGCAATACAGTGGAAGCCAGAAGGAATATGGACAAAGGTCCGAGCTGCTTCCATGTTAGACTCTTATGTTTAGTTAGAGGAATATTACAACACTTTATATTGGCAGAGGCTCAAATCCCTTAGGAATGAAGTTTTGGTTAGCCTACTTGATTAAAAAAAACCCTATATTTATTAGATTTCTGGCTGAAAGCCAAGGGAACATGGAATAAATATTGAACAAAGTAAGTGAAATACTAGACTAGAGCCTTATCAATTTCAAAAATGAAGAACCATAATCTCTACTCATTTCCTTCCTATGGCATGTGTGTTCCTGCTTTTTTTCTTCATGTCTTCCATTATTGTATGTAGGATTTTAAACATTTGGCTATCTCTGTAACTTTATGTAGGGCATAAGGTTACAGAATATTGTGATGAAATTACTATAGAACAGGGGGCAGTGGACAATTCCTGAGATCCTGGATATGGCACTGAATACAATAGTAACCTATGAGGCTCTTGATTGTCTTCCTGTAAGGAAGGAGTCAAATGAACAAGAAATTGTTGTATGATATAAGGTGGAATAGTTTTTTGGAGGAGGAGTTCTCATGGGAAGTAGTAGTTTGTGTGTGTGTGTGTGTGTGTGTGTGTGTGTGTGTATGATGGAGTCTCACTTTGTCACCCAGGCTGGAGTGCAGTGGCATGATCTCAGTTCACTGCAACCTCCGCCTCCCAGGTTCAAGCAGTCCTCTCACCTCAGCCTCCCGAGTAGCTGGGATTACAAGTGTGTGCCACTATGCCTGGCTAATTTTTGTATTTTTAGTAGGGATGGGGTTTCACCATGTTGGCCGGGCTGGTCTCGAACTCCTGAACTCAAGTAATCTGCCCACCTCGGCTTCCCAAAGTGCTAGGATTACAGGTGGGAGTCACTGCACCTGGCCTGCAAGTTTGTGTATATTTGTATTAGGCCGTTCTCACACTACTATGAAGAAATATCTGAGACTGGGTAATTTATAAAGGAAAGACGTTTAATTGACTCATAGTTCCACAGGGCTGTGAAGGCCTCAGGAAACTTACAATCATGGTGGAAGGGGAAGCAAACACATCCTTCTTCACATGGCAGCAGCAAGAAGAAGTACAGAGCAAAAGTAGGGGAAAGCCCCTTATAAAACCATCAGATCTCATGAAAACTCTCTCACTATCACAAGAACAGCATGGGGGAACCACTCTCATGATTCAGTTACCTCTCGCTCAGTCCTTCCCGTGACACATGGGGATTATGGGAACTACAATTCAAGATGAGATTTAGGTGGGGATACAGCCAAACCATATCAATATTGGACAGGCAAACAAGTGGAGTCTATTGGATATTTTGTCATTTTTTTTTGACTGCTCAACCCCAAAACCCAGTTCTATTTTGCGAGAATTCCTTGTTATATGAGTGTTTGTGGGAGACGAGTCTTGAAGATGCATCAGAGAAGGCTAAATAGTGGATATTTGCTTTCTCCCAACTTGATTGCTAGTGTATTTAACCTTGGTGCCACCAGTTTTATTCTCCTGCCTAAGTCTTTGAATTGTGAATGAATGGCACAGTAACTGACAAAAAGTTGAGAATTCAGTCACAGTTTTACCATTCAGTGGTAGTGACAATGGCTTCTAGCTGTCTTTACCAGCAGTTGGGCCACTAATTGAATCCTAATCAAACTATTTTGAAGCAAAACCTTAGCTGTTATCTCTGCTACCAGCCTTTCCTTGGTGTCTGTCATTTTATGATCCTGGTTCTCTGGCCTTTCCTTCAATTCTGTGAACAATTCCCTAACCTTATAACAAAATTATTTTCTTCTAAAGCTAGCCAAAGTTAGATTTCCACGTTTAAAACCAAGAACCAAACATTCATCATATCTCAACTCTCCACCACTACCTATCCACAAAGCCTCATGAAAAAAAAACTGTTTCACCATGATTTGTGCCATCTGGACTCATTTCTTATAACACTAATTTTTAAAATTATAATATGCTATCTACTCTTATTATTTTATAATGACTCATCTTTTTAAAGTCTTTTAGACTCCTTTTTATGTGCATAATACCTAGGCTGGAGCTTACACACAACAAGTGCTCAGTAATTGTTTTTGTTTGTTTTCAGCTGGGGTCTTGTTCTGTCACTCAGGCTGGAGTGTAGTGGTACGATTAGTGCTCACTGCAGCCTCAACCTGTGAGGCTCAAGTGATCCTCCCGCCTCCGCCTGCTGAGTAGCTGGGACTGCAGGCATGCACCACAATGCCCAGCCAATTTTTAAATTTTGTTATAAAGACAGGGTTTTGTTATGTTGCCCAGGCTAGTCTTGAACTCCTAGGCTCAAGCGGTCCTCCTGCTTCCATCTTCCAAATTGCTGGAATGACAGGCATGAGTTACTGCCACTGTGCCTGGCCCTCAGTAACTGTTTATGACATTTACTGAACAAATAGTCTGTGCATACAATTACAAAGTCATATAAGGAAAAGGTGAAAAAAACTTTTGGAAGATATGACTTCACTTTTTGAGCATCTTATAAATGCACAAATAGACAATAAGAAAACTTATTATAAGCACATAAGCAAGTATTTCCTATGGTAGTACAAATATCTTTATACAATACTAAATTTTTTTCAAAAACACAAAAAAGGGACCAGGTGCAGTGGCTCACGCCTGTAATTCCAGCACTTTGGGAGGCTGAGGCAGGTAGATCACCTGAGGTCGGGAGTTTGAGACCAGCTTGGCCAACATGGTGAAATCCCCGTCTCCACTAAAAGTACAAAAATGAGCCAGGCGTGGTGGCTCACACCTGTAATCTCAGCTACTTGGGAGGCTGAGGCATGAGAATCACTTGAACCTGGGAGGCAGAGGTTGCAGTGAGCCAACTGCACTCCAGCCTAGGTGACAGCGTGAGACTCCCTCTCCAAAAAAAAAAATACCCGAAAAGGTAAAAGTAATAAGTATGGTTTTAAAAATAAAGTGTATTTCTGGATTTTCTTAAGATCTGACCATTTGCAGTTTCATTGGACTGAGCAGATAAGTGATGTGATTAAGGAACAGATAATGT
>NW_016841754.1:66142-79142 GCF_001698545.2 Rhinopithecus bieti | reverse complement strand
AGCCTTCAGAGTAGCTGGGACTACAGGCGTCCGCCACCTCGCCCGGCTAGTTTTTTAGTATTTTTTTAGTAGAGACGGGGTTTCACCGTGTTAGCCAGGATGGTCTCGATTTCCTGACCTCGTGATCCGCCCGTCTCGGCCTCCCAAAGTGCTGGGATTACAGGCTTGAGCCACCGCGCCCGGCCTATCCATATTTTTATAAATTAATATATCAGAGCAAGTCTCCACAGAAAAGTATTTTTAAATACTGAGTCCTTGGAATAAATGCCTAAATTATAAAAAATTACAGGTCACTTCTCTGTGTAAAGACATATCCAGCAATATGAGAAAGTCCATTAAAAACCAATGCTTAGAATGATAATTTTATTTATAACCTGAAAATGTTGTACACAACCAAACATCCAAATTTACAGATGACACTAAACTCTCCTAGTTATTGGAATTGGGAAAAATTGTATAAGAATACCCCAGAAAGTCATACAAATGGGCAGGAAAATGACAGATGTTTGAGAGTGGACAAACCCTGGTAACATCATGAGGAAAAAAGCCCCTAAATTTGTACATCAGGAACCACCAGGGAAAGCATTAGAAACAATTGAAATACATAATTTTGAACTAAAGTTCTGGCTTCCAGTAGTCAAGAAAAAGAAACATCACAAATCCCTGCTGAAAAGATATACCAAATTTAAGAATTCTCAATTCCAGGACTCCACTCCCCCAACCCCAACCCCACAGATACCAAAATCTGTGGATGCTCAAGTTCCTCTTATAAAATGGTGTAGTATTTGTGTATAACCTATGCATATCCTTCCATAGGCTTTAAATAATCTCTAGATTACCTATAATACCTAACACAGTGTAGATGCTATATAAATAGTTGTCATGCTATATAAATACTTGTCATACTATATTTTATTTGTATTATTTTTATTGTTGTATTGCTATTTGAGCTTTTTTTAACTTTTTGAATATTTTCCATTGGTAGGTGGTTGAATCTTCAGGTTCTAGAGGGTCAACTGTATGTATCTGCCAGATGTGGAGGGTGGGCCATAGTAATTAGTGGTTTATTCAATCATAAAGGGCATAAGTAGAATTAAAATAGGCTTGTGCAAATATTATATATTCCCAATATAAAATATTACATATTCCCAAAATATAATAATAAGGGGTCCTCAGAGCTCCTAAGTGATAGTTTTAGAAGAAAAAAATTCTCAGTGCATTGCAAACTTACAAAATATAGTTTCTATCTAGAGGTAGAATGAGTTATTATAAAAGTCTAGATAGTTCTGATAAAGGTTTATATAATAAATGCTGCAGCTTTTGAAGGCAGAATGTTTCAGAGATAAAATTAATCTTACAGGAAAAATGTTCTGGAAAGTAAAGAAGAATTGTTTTGTGTACCACTATGAAGAACACTGAAATGGATGAACGATTAGTTTCCGACATTTATCCTAGTAGCCTTTTCTTTCCAACAAAACTTAATAACGCTGTTTTCTTGACACTTCTTTCAGCATGGTACTCCTTGCCTCTCCCTCCATTCCCAGAAATCAACTGTGTTTTACACTTACTTATTGAAATTAGCTGTGGAGTTGGGCCCATTCTGGACTCACTGAACTCTTCTTTTCTTTCTCTTTAGAGAAGACTAAAGACCAGCCACTTGGTGGCTTTGGGTCAGCTCCAGAATGGACCTGGGTATTCAGTTCAGTGTAATATGGAGGGGAAAACAGGAATCCCTAAGAGCGGTTTAATATTAAACACAAAATCCCGATGCCCCCGAAATTTTTAACGGTGTTCGCATTGCTGCTGAAATTTTAACCTTAAAAAAAAAACTACCAGCCAGGCGCAGTGGCTCACCATGCCTGTAGTCTCCAGCATTTTGGGAGGCCGAGGCGGGTGGATCACAATGTCAGGAGTTCAAGAACAGCCTGGCCGAGATGGTGAAACCCGGTCTCTACTAAAAATACAAAAAATTAGCTGGGTGCGGTGGCAGGCGCCTGTAATCCTGGCTACTTGGGAGACTGAGGCAGGAGAATCGTTGAACTCGGAAGGCAGAGGTTGCAGTGAGCCAAGATCATGCCACTGCAACACCAGCCTGGGTGACAGAGTGAGACTCCATCTCAAACAAAAACAAAAAACAAAAAACTGCTATCTTAAAATCTGTGAGCATAATTTATATTTTAAAAAATAGAACTTTTAAAATCTGTATTTGAGCTAGATACCAAAAAAGTAATTACTACTTCTAGGTGAGTTGTAATCAGTTATAATTCTTAGTGCTATACAAAGCTGTCCAAAGTAAAAGTTAGTACGCTGACTCTAAAAGTGGAATGACAGCATAATTTTCCATTTTGCATTAAATACAGGTAGTGCTTACACTGTTGGATGTTATAAGTTCCTATTGGTATAAAATATAAAGTGCATGATATTTATTCTACATAAGTTTTTATATAAAATTGTACTTTCAAATTGAGCAAACCTAAAATTGAGCAGTTTTTATATAAAATTTTCCTTTCAAATTGAGCAAATACAAATTGAGCAAATTTCCATTTGTATTAGGTTCACAGAAACAAAGTAAGAGTCATACTTAAGTATAGTGTAGGCATCCAATAAGAAACATTTTATATAATTGATAGAATCATTTTTTTTTACCTGTTTCTTGCTGTCAATAGAATAAAATAAATTATTTTAAACTGAAAGACCTATTAGAGTGAATTTCCTGAAAACCTTTCTTGATAAACAAATTTTTATGCTTAGTCTCATGGCAGGTATAAATCAAGACTACTAGTAGATCCTATTTCTCTGTCTCCCAGTAAGAACTGAGTTTTTATTTTGTAGAAATGTCTCAGAAATAAGGTCAGTGAAAAAAAAGCTTATTTTAGTACCATAAACATATACATATAAAAGAAAATAAGCAGTTTTCCATAGAAAAAAAATCTTATTTTTTTTTGAGACAGGGTCCTGCTCTGTCACCCAGAATAGAGTGCAGTGGCATGACCACAGTTCACTGCAGCCTTGACTTCCAGGATCCACTGATCCTCCCACCTCAGCCTCCTGAGTAGCTAGGACTACAGGTGTGTGTCACCATGCCTGGCTAATTTTTTTTTATTTTGTGGAGATGGGGTCTTGCTATGTTGACAGAGCTGGTCTCAAACTCCTGGGCTCAAGTGGTTCTCCCACTTTGGCCTCCCAAAATGTTGGGATTATAGGCATAAGCCACTGTGCCCAGCTGAAAAAAAATCTTAGAAAAGAAATTTTATTTTGGTAACTTAGTGCTACCAAAAACGGGCAGATACACCTCAAACCTGCAGGGGCCATTGAAAATAATATGCTAAGAATAGATAAGGCTCAAGGACAGTATCTCTAACTAGTTGCACTTTCAATGAACTCCAGTAGTCAAGGACAGTATCTCTAGTTGAACTTTTAATGAACTCTAGTAGGCGCCAAGAAGGCAGACAAAATAAGAAAGAACTTAGAGACAAGGAACTAAGCAGAAGGTTACATCTGGGTGCAGAAAGTTTGTTTTGCATTGTGTTATTTTGCTGACATGGGGTTTATGGAGTATAAATAAAGTGAGGCGGAGGCTCTAGGCGCGGCCGCCATGTTCTCTGTTTGTCTTTGTCTCTTGTGTCTGTTCATTCTCCACCACCCCTGGCACGGTCCCCAATACAAACCAACCATGAAGATTTTAAGCAATTGGAAATTTCTTAGTATTTAAAGAAAAATTCTTAATGATTTAGGTAATATAATAAGGAATATGCTCTCCCAGGCCCCCCAATGCAATATGAACTGAGAAATAAAAGGAAAATTTTAAAAAGTAACTATAGCAAGTCTCTTATAATATATTTATTCATGTACTCCTATATTAAGAATATTTTTTTATAATACAGGAAAAAGGAAAAAATGTGTAGCAAATGGCTGATGTTGATACCATGAAGCTAGGGGAATATAAGAGTCATAAACCATAGTTTAGGACATGCTCCTTCCTGGTTAAATATCTGAAGGCTTTGTAGGAACAATTCAATGAGTGACTAATGAAAATTTCTTTTGGTTTGGCAATATGTGTTAAGAGCTTTGATCTTCTAATTTCACTTCTAGGGCTTTATCCTAAATAATATAAAGCACAAAATAATTATATATACCAGATATATCCTTTATAGCATATAATTTATTGTGGTAGAAAATAATGAAAGTGAACTGAAAAACCAATAACATAGTATAGAAACACAATGGAATACTGCACAGCATTTTAAAAAATGGCTGTCAAGAAGAATAATATTGGAAATGTTATAACATTAAATAAAAGAAAGATACAGAATGAAGCTGTATTTCAACCATATAAAATAACTGCATAGAAAGAAGATGTAAAGAAGATTCATTGAAATATAGGTTTTCTCTGAGCCATTAAATTATAGGTGATGTTAATTGTCTTCTTTATAGATTTCTACATCTTCTAAATTTGCTGTAAATGTACATTCTATAAATAGAAAATTATTTTAAAATTAGGAATAATAATTAGCTACTTATAATTCTTGTGAGGATTAAATAAGATCCTGAACATGAAATTGTCTAGCACATGCTGTTACCTTAGGAACAATAAGAGAAGGGGTGGCTCCCCTATGTAGCAATCAGAGTTGCTTTTATTACTGTCAGAAGAAAGTAACAAAAATTAAACCCTGCATGCTGCATATAATCAAATTCTATAGCTCTATTTATACACATTTTCAGGGGTATTCATTGAAGAATTGTTTTAATAGCAAACAGCAGGAAACAACCTAAATGATCACAGCAGAGGACTGGTTAAACCGATTTTGTTCATTTACACGGTGGAATACTAGACAGCATTCAAAAGAATGAGGTATATCTGTAGGTATCGAAAAGAAACATCCATGATTTAGTTGTATGTGAAAGCTAAGTTGCTAAAAAAGAATGTATTGTATAATCCTGGCTTTGTCAAAGACAGAAAAAAGACAAATTCTTGTATGTTATATACATGGGTCTGATACAATACCCTTTTAATGGTCTAAACAGGTGACATATGACTACATCTCAGATTTAAAAATAGACAAAACCCCAAAGTGTCCAACTACTTTTAAGATGTTAATGTTTAAAAGCATAGCATACTTCAGATGTTTTTACCTCTATTATTGCGAGACACCAGTAATTTTTTAAGAGTAATAAAGTATCTGAGTTGGACAGGGTGGCTCATACCTGTGATGTCGGCACTTTGGGAGGTCAAGGTCGGAGGACTGCTTGAGCCCAGGAGTTTGAGACCAGCCAGGGCAAAAACGTGAGACCCTGTCTCTATAAAAAGAATTTTAAATAAAAAATTTAAAAGAATAATAAAGTATCTGTCAAGACAATATGGATTCAGATGAAAGAAATGTGCTTGGGATACTTTATTATATAGATGCTGTGTAATCTCTCAGAAACAAAGGCTGAAATGCAATCTTTTTGTATGCCTGAAGTTTTGGATCATGCTGTACCAATTTGACAAGGTAAGTTCATACCAAGGATGTGATTTGTGGTGAATATCTGCCTTTGTTCTGGGGTGAGAAGGGCTGGAGCCTATGTGACTGATTCCCAACAAAAACCCTGGATCTCAAGGCTCAGGTAAGTTTCCCTGTTTGGCAACACTTCACACGTTGTCACACATCATTGCTGGAAGAATTAAGTGTGTCCTCATGGGACTCTGCTGGGAGGGGACACCTGGAAGCTTGCACCTGGTTTCTTCTGGACTTCACCTCTTGCCCTGATGTATTTAATATTATGAGCTAGGAGCAGCTCAGGAAGAGTAGCCTCAGCAACCGATTGATCTCCAAGTTAGCTGATGGGAACCAGTTAACTTACTACAAAACTCACAACAGGTTCTATCTTGAAGAAAGAACTGAATGGCACACCTCTAGGACTACTACCATTCCAAGATCTAAAATTCCAGGATTATGATGATTCCTCATTTTCATTCCACAGAGAGAGAGGAATAGAAGAGAGAGAGAGAGAGAGAGAGAGAGAGAGAGAGAGAGAGAGAGAGAATCAGTGTCTCAATTTGAGCACCATAGGCCAGGTTTGCTAGGAAGCTGTGTTGTGAGTGTCCCTGCTTGCTTCAACCTGCTCCCTCCTGGGTGATGTAGATTTATTTTTCTTCTCTTTCATGCTCCTTCTAGCCCGTCACTCTGAAACTCCATTTACCACTTTCTTTTCTTCTACTAGTGATATGATAGGGAATCCTGTGAGGGCTGACAGCATCATTTTATCTTCCCTTTGTAAAGGAGTGCTTCCCAACTTTGGCTGTATGTTAGAATCATCTGGGAGCTTTAAAAATGTCCAATATCCAGGACATGCCCCAGACACAGTAAATCAGAATCTTTCAGGGTGGGACCAGGTATAAATACATTTTAGGGCTCTGCAGATGATCCAATGGGCAGGCAAGGTTAGCACTGCTGCTGAGGATCACAGCTCAGGGGAAAGGAGATGCATAGGCTAAATTAATAAAAACAACAAAACAAAACAAAAACCAGCACCAGCAGCAGTATATTCTTTTCTTTCTTTCTTTTGTAATGTTGTGTTTTTTGAGACAGGGTCTTGCTCTGTTACCCAGGTTGGAGTGCAGTGGTACAATCTTGGCTCACTGCAACCTCTGCCTCCCAGGCTCAGGTGATCCTTCTGCCTCAGCCTCCTGTGTCGCTGGAACCACAGGCGCTTGCCACCATGCCCGGCTAATTTTTGCATTTTAGTAGAGAGAGGGTTTCAATATGTTGGCCAGGCTGGTCTTGAACTCCTGGGCTCAAGTAACCTGCCCCCTTCAGCCTCCCAAAGTGCTGGGATTGCAGGCGGTAGCCGCCGCTCTCAGCCCTTTTCTTTTCTTTCTTTTTTTTTTTTTTTTAATTTTTTTTCTTTTTTTAAGAGACACAGCTATTTCTCTTGCTTGCTTTTTGAATTAGAAATAGAGGGCACGACTTTTAATAAATAAGGGCTGCAACATAAAAGTAAAGTTCTTACTATCTCCCATTGTTTGTCATTTCTGAGTCTACCATGCAACATGTTCATAACTCAGTTCTTCTCTTCTTACCCATTACATTATTATTTCTTACTGTTTTGTGTTTAAAGGGAAGTTATTTTTCAATAACAATGAAGTTTTTGATGTTTTTGGGATAGAGTTGATTTCTATAATGCTTTTATGAGGTTGGAGCAGTAGTTCTGGCAGAACAGCTGAGTCAAAGTAGCTTTTAAAGCAATGTTGGACAGTTTTAGATGGGACTTGTTCAGTTTTATGCTATCTAGCACAAGATCACTGCTATCAGAAAAAAACACACTCATATTCATTGATCTTCCTTTAGGTGACAGGTATTTATTGCAGGCCCACTGTGTAGTGGGCACTGGACTTGGGAACATTACAAAGATAAATAAAACAGGTTGAGTCTACCAGTATGGAGATGATTGACTAATTTATGGAATATTCTTACAATAGATATGACTCTAACTTCTGAAGAGTACATCAGATACACACTTATGACCCTGGAAATTTTATCATTATAATGCTGTTAGGCATTTGTAGTTTGTTTGTTTTAAAAAATATTTTATTTAAAATAGTGTGTGTTTATAAACATATTTAAAAATTTTAAAGCATTCACACACAATAGTAGTTATAAATGGCGAGTGGGTTGAAGCAAGCATGAGGAGTCTTTCACATTTTATATAACTTTTCTTTTAAAGAACAGTGCGATAAGTGACTGTAGACATGGAGTTTTCTGGTATTTTGAAATTAAAAAAATGTAAAAGAAAGAGGTTAATTTAAGGAACTGAGAAATAATTTCAAGATGTTTTAAAACGTCTTTGCCAATAAATTCAAAGATGTTTTCCTGCTTTCCCAGTAGTAAAAGAAGTTGAAAAATATACATATATACATATAACATTTAACATCTCTTTCCTGGTATCCCTGCTTTGGTTCGAAATAGTGAACCTAAACTTTAAAAAAGTTAACTTCTTGGCCTGGCGCGGTGGCTCACGCCTGTAATCCCAGCACTTTGGGAGGCCGAGACGGACGGATCACAAGGTCAGAAGACGGAGACCATCCTGGCTAACACAGTGAGACCCCGTCTCTACTAAATATACGAAAAAGTAGCCGGGTTTGGTGGCAGGCGCCTGTCGTCCCGGCTACCCGGGAGGCTGAGGCAGGAGAATGGTGTAAACCCAGGAGGCAGAGCTTGCAATGAGCCGAGATCGCGCCACTGCACTCCAGCCTGGGAGACGAGTGAGATTCCGTCTCAAAAAAAAAAAGATTAACTTATTTACAATAGAGGCATATAAAACTAATTTGTAGCAACCTAAGAACAAACATTTCTCTCAGAAAGTAGTTGACTTTGCCATTCTGGGGCCGTTCAAATCTATAGGCAAGTTCAAATCTACAGGGCATGCTG
This sequence comes from Rhinopithecus bieti, assembly GCF_001698545.2. Taxonomy (NCBI): domain Eukaryota; kingdom Metazoa; phylum Chordata; class Mammalia; order Primates; family Cercopithecidae; genus Rhinopithecus; species Rhinopithecus bieti. The sequence goes on along the minus strand of NW_016841754.1, from coordinate 70,731 downwards.
TCAGGAGGGGCAAGCTGGAAACTCTTGGGCCGCAGCTGATGCAGTAGAATTTCTTCTTGCTCAGGGAAATCTCACTTCTATCTTTCAACTGATTGGATCAGGCCCACCCAGATTATCAAAGATAATCTCCTTTACTGGCGGTCAACTGATTTGTAGATGTTAATCACATCTGCAAAATGTCTTCACAGCAACACCTAGATTAGTGTTTGAATAATTGGGACTATAGCCTAGGCAAGTTGCTATATAACACTGACGTCACAGTCCACCCTTCATCAACTTGGTACCCATGCACATCTCCTTAAACCATACTTAACTTCAAAATAATACAACACTTCTTTAAATTCTGTTAGGTGGAAGGTTATACTTCTATTAGATTAACCTATACTTCTGGAAGATTACTTCTACCTTACAGAATCTCATGTATCCTATCCTATGTGTAACTTTTTTCAGCTTTATTGAGATATAACTGACAAATAAAAATTACATATATTCAAGGTATACAACACGATGGCTTGATTTACATATACGTTGTTGTAATGATTACCACAATCAAATTAATCAAGATGTCTATCACCACACATAATTATCCTATTTGTGTGTATCAGAGAGCAGGGTTGAGAATGCTTAAATTCTTCTCTTTCCACAAATTTCAATAAACAATACTGTATTATTAACTGTAGTCATCATGCTGTATCTTAGGTCCCCAGAACTCACTCTTCTTATAACAGAAAGCTTTATATACTTTGACCAATATCTTCCCATTTCCTCCAGTCCCTGTTCCACATCCTGTTTCTATGAGATGGACTTTTTTAGATTCCACATATAAGTGAGATCATACATCACTTTTTGTGTGTGGCTTATTTCACTTAGCATAATGTCCTCCAGGCTCACCATGTTGCTGCAAATGGCAGGATTTTCTTCTTTTTTGTGGCTGAATAATATTCCATCACACACACACACACACACACACACACACACACATTTTCTTTATTCATTCATCCATTGATGGACACTGTATTAGTTTGTTCTCACACTGCTATAAGGAAATACCCGAGACTGGGTAATTTATCAATGAAGAAGGTTTAATTGACTCACAGTTCCACATGGCTGGGGAGGCCTCAGGAATCGTGGAGAAAGGGGAAGCAGGCATCTTCATCACAAGGCAGTAGGAGAGAATGTGAGTGCATGTAGGAGGAACTGTCAAACACTTATAAAACCATCAGATCTCACGAGAACTCACTCACTATCACAAGAACAGCATGGAAGAAACTACCTCCATGGTCCAATCACCTTCCACCAGGTCCCTCCCTTCACATGTGGGGATTATGGGGATTACAACTGGATGTGAGATTTGGGTGGGGACACAGAGCCAAACCATATCAGACACCAAGGTTGTTTTCATATCTTGGCTATTGTGAATAATTCTGCAGTGAACATAGGGATACAGATATCTCTTTGAGATACTGATTTCATTTCCTTTGGATATATACTCAGAAGTGGGATTGCTGGATTGTATGGTAGTTCTATTTTTAATTTTTAATGGCATCTCCAAACTGTTTTGGGTGATGTTCACTCTCCTCCTTGATATCCTGTAACTTAAATACAATGATGTAAAGTTCACTAGTATTAATGCATATTGTATTAGATGATGGGGGTTATGAGAGGGAATGTTTGCTTTATGTATACACAATCAATTATATTCATAACAAAATAAGCAAGAAATACTTGTAACTATTACAGTTCTCATTTCAGCAAGTGGTCACATGGCTGTACCTGATATATAACTACCTTTTTCTCTACCCATTTTATATTCTCTTTGCCCTTGGCAAGCACTCAGGTGCTTCAGGATGATGGGGAAATATGGTGAGATCAGTGAATTTCAGGAGAATGAGCCCACTGCCACATTTCATTTGCTGTGAAATGAGTTCCTTAGTTAGAAGCAATGCTACGTGGAATACCATGATGCTGCTAAGGCATTCTCTAAATTCACGGATGGTAGTTTTGGCAAAAGCATTGTGTGCAGAGAAGGCAAATTTGTATTCAAGGTAAGTATCTATTCCAGTAAGAACAAAACATTGCCTGTCCCTTCAGTGATAGAAGCGGTCCAATGTAATCAATCTGCCACCAGGCAGCTGGCGGATCCCTCCAGGGAATGGTGCCATATTAGGGACTCAGTGTTGTTCTCTGCTGCTGGAGTTGGATACTCAGCAGTGGCTGTAGCCAGGTCAGCCTTGGTGAGTGGAAGTCCATGCTGCTGAGCCATGTATAATCTCCATCCCTGACAGGATGGCCATTTTCTTCATGAGCCCACTGGACAATGACAGTAGTGGCTAGGGAAAGAGGCTGGCTGGTAGCCATAAAATGGGTCATAAGAGCCTCTGGATTATTAAAATTCTCCTCTGAACCCTCCCAGTGTGAATGAGCAGGTCTTACTTGATAAATCCACTCTGACATCCCAATCCCCTTAAGCCTTTTGCTATCTTCCTGTACAATATACCAAGGCAGTTCTGGCATTTCAATTTATTTAGTGTAGGGCATCTTTTGGTCCATGTTTCAGTCAACCAAACTGTCAGAGCCCTTTCTAACCCCTCAAGCAAACTTGCTGAGTCTAGAATCTCTTCTTACGAGCCCATATCAATAAATTCAGCCTGCCTTCCTCTTTCTTTCCTTCTTCCTTCCCTTTCTTTTTTATTATAAAGTATTTTGAACAATGAAAAATAAACAGAATAATATAAATTCTTACCATCCAGATTTTTGAAAAAGGATTAACTCAGAGGACTTGTGGTGTTTAAACTCTGCACATTCCAAAGAAAGGCCAGGCCCTTAATTGATTCCTGGGAGATAACCTATAAACTTGTGGAATATTCTGCCGGATAAAAGTATCTGTATACCAGGGGCTTTGGGCCATGTCAAATCGTTTATGCTAACAATGTGATTTATGATAAATGCTAGCTTGTGTTCACCTGTGTTATGGCTATATCAGTTTGACTTCTGGGGAGGCAGGCTAGAGACTGAATAGTTAAGGTTGATCATGTGGTTGTTCTATGCCTGTGTAAGTGCCCCTAGGCACCAAGGCTTTGTTGACAAAGGGAACTCTGTTACACACTGTTGCTGGGAGAGTTAAGCATTTTCTGTATGACTCCACTGGAAGAGGCCAACTGGAAGCATGTGTCTGGTCTCTCCTAGACTCTGCCCTATATGTTTATTACGTTTGATGGTTTGATTAGGTGTCCTATTGCTGTAATAAATCAAAACCATGAGTATAACACCTTTTGTGAGTCCTTATGAATCATTGAACCTCAGAGTAGTTTTATGGATTCCCAACACAGATGTTAACATTTGTCATATATTATGCTTCCGATCTTTTTTTGTTTAAAGAAATATATTGGCCAGACACAGTGGCTCATGCCTGTAATCCCAGCACTTTGGGAGGCCTAGGTGGGTGGACCACCGAGGTCAGAAGTTCGAGAGCAGCCTGGCCAACATGGCAAAACCCCATCTCTACTAAAAATACAAAAATTAGCTGGGTGTGGTAGAACGCGCCAGCTACTTGGGAAGCAGAGGCAGGAGAATCGCTTGAACCTGGGAGGCGGAGGTTGCAGTGAGCTATCGCACCGGTGAGACTGGTGAGACTCTGTTTCAAAATAAAAAAAAGAAAGAAACATGTAACAGAAACAGTTGAAGACCCTAATATTTCTCCTCTTGATTTCATTCCCTTCCTCCTAGTCCAGAAGTAGCTATAATTCTGAGGTTTGTGAGTACTTTTGTTTCTGTTTCATGTATGTGTGTGTATATACAGTTATAAATATGAATGTATTTTTTTTTTAAGAGATGGGGTCTCACAATGTTTGCCCAAGCTGGACTCAAACTGCTGGAATCAAGGGATCCTCCCAGCCTAGCCTTTCGAGTAGCTGGGACTTCAGGCACAAACCACCATGCCTGGCTGTTTTTTACATTTTTAATTCATATGTGTGCATTTATAAATAATACATAGTATAATTTTTATTTTTTTGAGACACAGTCTCGCTGAGTTGCTCAGGCTAAAGTGCAATGGTGTGATCTCAGCTCACTGCAGCCTCCACCTCCTGAGTAGCTGGGACTAGAGGCATGTGCTCCCATGCCCAGCTAATTTTTGTATTTTTAGTAGAGGAATGGTTTTGCCATGTTGTACAAGCTGGTCTCGAACTCCTGACCTGAGGTGATCCACCTGCCTTGGCCTCCCAAAGTGCTGGCTAGGATTACAGGCATGAGCCTGGCAAATACATAGTATAATTTTGTATGTTTTTAAAATATAAATGGGATCATGTTATAGCATGTAGCAGCCATAAAAGTATACCTCTGGGTCTCTGATTATGAAGAGTATAACTGACTGAGTACCCCAGCTACTATGCTCAGAAATCCATAACCATGTTCATATTGAGGCCACATTTGCTGAGGGCTATGCTTAACGAGTGATGATCATGGCAGGAATACTGAAGTGGGCCTATTCTTGAAAGACAAGGGACTCCTGTGACAGGTGACATTGACTTGAGGATGCCCTGTCTTCTTTGCCAAACTTTCTTTTTTTTTTTTTTTTTTTTTTTTTTTTT
>NW_016841754.1:55587-61633 GCF_001698545.2 Rhinopithecus bieti | reverse complement strand
GCCCGTCTCGGCCTCCCAAAGTACTGGGATTACAGGCTTGAGCCACCGCTCCCGGCCGCCAAACTTTCTTAAAATTGCACTGTAGGCTAAGAACCTTCCACCAGAGCTTTCCTCCTTCCCTCTCTGCTTCACAAGTGTCTACACATAGATCTACAGCATAGTTTCACAACTGCTGGCCTCCTCGAGTTTCAGCCTTATTTTCCCTCACAGGTATTACCTTTCATTCATTAAACCTTAAAAATCTCTTGCATGTCTAATCCCATCTTGGCATCTGCTTCTCACAGGCTCTGAATCACCAATTTTATTTTCAGTTTGCTTTTTTTTTTTTTAAAAAAAACTCTACATTGTATTTTTGAGATTTATCTATGTTGTTACATGTACTCCTAGGTCTTCCATTTTAACTGCTGCATACTGTTTCATTATATAAATGTACCACAACTCATTTATCCATTTCCTCATTGCTTCAAATTTTTATTTATTAAAAAAGCCATTGCATGGAATGTCTTTGTGCGCATCTGGTGCACATGTGCAAGGGTTTCTTTGGTGTACATTCCTAAGAGGAATTGATGAGTCAAAATTATAGGCATGTTCTCTACTAGGTATTGCAACTTGCTCAGCATAGTGGTAGTGTCAATTTTCCCTCTCACTAGTCATGCATGAAAGTTTCCATCTCTTTTCCATTTTTGCCAATGTTGTTATTTATTGTGAGACTTAAAAATTTTGGAGGGCTAGGCCAAAATGGAAACAACTTAAATGCTTAGTGAATGATAATTGGATAAAGAAAATATGTTATATTCATACAATTGAGTAATATTAAGTTGTAAAAAGTGAAAAAGTACTGATACATGCTACAAAATGGATGAAACTCGAAAATAGTATGTGTTCCCAGCTAAATTATAGGCAGGTTAAGTCTAAGGACCATATATTTATATAACTTTGTATCTTTCATAGTTTTAAGCACTGTGCTGAACAGTTAGACACAACATGTAAGTACTTTTGACTGCTTTTAGCACATCTCCTTAACATCTGCCTCATTCCTAATAAATAAGTGGGTAAAAATTTGGTTTATTAAGGATTCTAATTAGTTAAATTATAGTAATTGATATCTTATCATACATTAAGCTTCTTTTTAAATTGTTGCCCTATTTTACATTAGGTCTTCTAACTTTTTAACCATTTAATCTTAATGACAGGCTTGGGCTGCTCATAAAAGTAATGGCCCATTCATTTATTTTATCCATCTCAATAACTCATGCAGTTCATTGAACCCAGTGGTTCAACTGGTGTGATTGATATGGAAAGTAAATATAGCAGAAAGAAGTATAACAATCATTCCAGAGCCTGGTTTGTATAATGCAGTGTTGTGATCCTCAGAGTAAAGGCGTTTCTGGGAAGCCCTCTTAGGGGCCAGGGACACCCAAAAATGAAGGGTCTGGGACCTCTGTTCTCATTTCAACTAGAGTCATTAATCTCTTTTACCTACTAAGATTCCTCATAAGGTACTGTTTGAGCAATAGCTTTTCAGACTAAAAACAAATTTTGAAAATTATCTGCCAATTGCATAAATATGATCAAAGTCTTCTTAGTTCTTAAATGTATCAAATTATTCATTCATTCACTCTTTCATTTATTAATTTATTCAACAAAAATTTTAGAGCAATATATGTGCTAAGTAATAATTTAGAGTCTAAAGAGAAGTCTGTCTCCTCAAGAGCATCAACAGTTAGTTGTTGTGGATGCAATAATTTATGCCTAGTGATAGAAAACAAAGACAGTTTGCAAGGTTTCTTTCTTATTCTCTTATTCCAGCTTATACAGTTTCTTTTCCCTTGTTCTTGAGAAAACAAAATAAATGAAAATAATTAATTTTTGACAAGTTTGCTGTCACAATAACAGTAAAATAAAATAAAATATGGTTAATGTCCAGAATTTGGCTAAGATATAAGAAAATGTCACCCTTCAAAATTAAAATTGACCTCTGCATTAGTTTGCTTTCACACTGCTCTAAAGATACTTCCCTGAGACTGGGTAATTTATAAAGGAAAGAGGTTTAATTGGCTCACAGTTCCACATAGCTGGGGAAGCCTCAGGAAACCTAACAATCATTGTGGAAGGGGAAGTAGTCACCTTCTCCACAAGACAGTAGGAAAGAGTTGAGCAAAGGAGGAACTTCCAAACACTTATAAAACCATCAGATCTTGTGAGAACTCACTCACTATTACGAGAAGAGCATGGAGGAAACTGCCCCCTGATCCAATCACCTCCCTCCCTTGACACATGAGGATTACAGGACTACATGGTGCAAGCTGTCGGTGGATCTACCATTCTGGGGTTTGCAGGATGGTGACCCTCTTCTCACAGCTCCACTAGGCAGTGCCCTAGTGGGGACTCTGTGTGGGGGCTCCAACCCCACATTTCCCTGCCTTCTATACTGCCCTGGCAGAGGTTCTACTTGAGGGCTCTGCCCCTGCAGCAGACTTCTGCCTGGGCATCTAGGCATTTTCATACCTCCTCTGAAATTTAGGCAGAGGTTCCCAAACCTCGATTCTTGACTTCTGTGCACCTGCAAAACCAACACCATGTGGAAACTGTCAAGGCTTGGGACTTGCACCCTCAGAAGCAAGGCTGGAGGTGTACCGTGGCCCCTTTCAGCCATGGTTGGAGCCGAAGCAGCCTGGACACAGGGTGCTATGTCCTAAGGCTGCACAGAACAGCGAGGGCCCTGGGCCTGGCCCAAGAAGCCACTTTTTCTTCCTAGGCCTCCAGACCTGTGATGATGGGGGGTGCTGTGAAGATCTCTGACATGCTCTGGAGACACTTTCCCCATCATCTTGGCGATTAACACTCAGCTCTTCATTACTGTGAACTCCAGATATCTGAGACAAGTATCAGTTAATTTAGAAAGTTTTTTTTGCCAAGGTTGAGGACGTGTACCCATAACACAGCCTCAGGACATAACACAGCACATGACGACATGTGTTTAATGTGGTTGGGGCATAGCTTGGTTTTATACATTTTAGGGAGACATCAGACTTCAATTTATATATGTAAGATATACATTGGTTTTGTCCAGAAAGGCAGGACAACTGGAAGCAGGGAGGGGGCTTCCAGATACAGGTATGTGAGAGACAAATGGTTGCATTCTTTTGCATTTCTGATTAGTCTTTCCAAAGGAGGCAATCAGATATGCATCTATTTCAGTGAGCAGAGGTATGACTTAAATAGAGCCAGAGGCAGGTTTGCCCTAAGCAGTTCCCAGTTTGACTTTTCCCTTTAGCTTAGTGATTTTGGGGCCCAAATATTTATTTTCCTTTCACATTACTTGTGGAAATTTCTGCAGCCAGGTTGAATTCCTCCCCCAAAATTTGTTTTTATTTTCTATCTCATGGCCAGGCTGAATATTTTCCAAACTTTTATGCTCTGCTTCCTCTTGAATGCTTTGCTGCTTAAAATTTCTTCTGCCAGATACCCTAAATTATCTTTCACAAGTTCAAAGTTTCATAGATCTCTAGGGCAGCGGCACAATGTGGTCATTCTCTTTGCTAAAGCATAGCAAGAATGACCTTTACTCCCAATAAGTTCCTCACCTCCATCTCAGACCACTTCTACCTGGACTTCATTGTCCATATCACTATCAGCATTTTGGTCAAAACCATTCAACAAGTATCTAGGAAATTTCAAACTTTCCCACATCTTCCTGTCTTCTTCTGAGTCCTCCAAACTGTTCCAACCTCTGCCTGTTATCCAGGTCCAGAGGCACATCCACATTTTTGGTATCTTTATAGCAGTACCCCACCCTCTGTAGTACCAATTTACTGTATTAGTCTGTTTTCACACTGCTATAAAGAACTTCCTGAGACTGGGTAATTTATAAAGGAAAAAGGTTTAATTGACTAACAGTTCTGCCTGGCTGAGGAGGCCTCAGGAAGCTTACAATTACCATGGAAGGGGAAGCAGGCACCTTCTTCACAAGTCAGCAGGAAAGAGAAGAGCGAAGGAGGAACTTCCAAACACTTATAAAACCATCAGAACTCACTCACTATCATGAGAACAGCATGAAGGAAACCGCCCCCATGATCCAATAACCTCTCTCCCTCAACATAGGGGGATTACGGGTCTTACCTTGACATGTGGGGATTACATTTTGAGATGAGATTTGGGTGGAAACACAGAGGCAAACCGTATTAACCTCTAACTCTGTCTTATCCAATTCCCTGAGCCTAGCTATTTCCAGGGCAGGGGTCATGGGGTCCAGAGGGTGCCAGCTAGAAAATGTTACAGAGCTCTTTAACTTCTGAGGCCAATGAGAGCCTTGAGACCAGCATTGCATACTCTATGTTGAGATCCTGGGGACAGTTGGCCTTAAAGGTCCTTGACCTTCAATGGAAAGGTCAACATTGGTTATGGAATTGTGCTCATTCTTCTCGGCCTCTAGGAAATGGAGGAGGAACTAAATGGTGAGCTGATTCCTCTCTGCATTGTAGTGGAGGGTGGAGAATAGGGAGCAAATGGTTTCATGCTTATGCTTTGAAGAAAGACTGAAAACCTGCCTGTTGCTGTACAGGATCTTCCACTTACTGTGACTGTCCTCATTTAAGGTATCAGCAGTTATACCAAAGTCCCAATGGACAGAGGAAAAAAAATCACAGCACATCTAAGCAGGTCTAACAGTGGAAAGAGATAAAGGGGATAATCAATCAGAATAGGCCTCCAATGACATAGAGATACTGGATGAGATAGACAAGAACTTGACCAAAGCAGTAATTAGAACACTTAAAGGCTTTGAATAAATCACAAATTAGACTTCCTAGAAATAAAAAAGCATACTCTAAATCAAAAATTCAATACGTGACTTGTAGGAAGGGATGACTACTTATATAATCAGGAAAGAACGATACACATATATTTTCATCTTGAAAAAATATATTGAGACTCTACTATGTGCTTGGCACTGTGCTAAGTACTGAGGATAAATGGCAACAAGAAAAATCATGATTTTGCCTTCCTGAAGCCAAAAGACTTGAGAAAGACAAAAGGGGCGGTCAGAGAAGACTGTTCTGAAAAAATGACGTAATAATTAAATTTTAAAAGAGAATGAAGCTCAAAAGAAAAAAAAAGTGTAATTGATGTGAGTGTTCACTTCTTTGAAGTTATCTCGGTGAGATAGATGAATTGTAAATAAGCTACTTATGTTGTCCAGTGATCATCAAGGAACTAAGGAGTCTTCCAAATTCCGGTAAGAAAAGTAAAGTCTAAATAACAGAATAATGACCACAATACAATTAATTTCATTACAACCAAGGATATGTCATAATATGAGTGCAGTGGATTGATAGCAACGAATATTTTTTTAACATGTGTACCGTGCACTGTGCTAAGCACTACATTTATTGTCTCATTCAGTCCCTATAACGTAGCTTCTCTTCTGGAGGCTGAGGTAGGAGGATCACTTGGGCCCAGGAGTTGGAGGCTGCAGTGATCTGTGATCATGTTACTGCACTCCAGCCTGGGTGACTGGGTGACCAAGCAGGACCCTATCTCAAAAATAAATAAAATAAAATAAAAACGTAAAGTAGCTTCTCTGCCTCTCCCATTTTATGCATGAAAAATGGAGAGGCAGAATAGTTACATATTTGCCCATTCACAAAGCTAGTAAAGTAGCTGAGTCAGGATTCAAATACAAGTATTTCTGACTGCAGTGAATTAGTATCCACTACCCCATACTCCTCTAACCTGGAGTCTTGAGAGTCAAAGAAGTGTGGCCGGTAAGGTGGCTCACGCCTGTAATCCCAACACTTTGGGAGACTGAGGTGGGCGGATCATGAGGTCAGGAAATTGAGACCATCCTGGCTAACACAGTGAAACCCTGTCTCTACTAAAAATACAAAAACAAAACTAGCCGGGCATGGTGGCGGGCGCCTGTAGTCCCAGCTACTCAGGAGGCTGAGGCAGGAGAATGGCGTGAACCCGGGGGACGGAGCTTGCAGTGAACTGATATTGCGCCACTGCACTCCAGCCTGGGCAACAGAGCGAGACTCTGTCTCAA
>NW_016841754.1:12696-54130 GCF_001698545.2 Rhinopithecus bieti | reverse complement strand
TAAGGGCTTTTTGTTTCTGCGGTGAAACTTGGTTTGGTCTCTTTTTTTTTTTTTGAGACGGAGTCTCGCTCTGTCGCCCAGGCTGGAGTGCAGTGGCGCGATCTCCGCTCACTGCAAGCTCCGCCTCCTGGGTTGACGCCATTCTCCTGCCTCAGCCTCCTGAGTAGCTGGGACTACAGGTGCCTGCCATCTCGCCCGGCTAGTTTTTTGTATTTTTTAGTAGAGACGGGGTTTCACCGTGTAGACCAGGATGGTCTCGATCTTCTGACCTCGTGATCCACCCGTCTCGGCCTCCCAAAGTGCTGGGATTACAGGCTTGAGCCACCGCGCCCGGCCTTAAAATGTAATTTTTAAAATTTTATGTTTTTTACTTTTACAGCAAAAGACACCCTGTGAAACTTAGTCTTAGTTGTCATCTCTTGTACTTTATTATATATTTATCTTTAATGAAGAAATTTTCCATAAGTGGATGTGTTCAGATGAAGTAAATATGGCCTATACATTCAGAAGTGATACAATAACTGTTTTTAAAAACAAACATAAAATAAGCATGCCCAAAAACATGAGTGAATTATGTAGACTCCACAGAGGATTGCACAGAGGAGACAGAAAGAAGGCTTATTTGGGTGTCTTCTCAACTAATACATTTATAATTTGTCTTCAAAATTTTATTCTCTCAGGCCTCACTTAAGTTTGGCCTCAAAAAGGAGGTTTATGTACAGAGAGGTTTATATGGCACATATTAAGGTCTTTGTATTTTTTAACTAATTAAATTCCTTCTACTAGATAAATTCATTGTTACAGGTAGTTAGGCATGAGCTGGGCAGGAAAAGGCTCTCCTCACACCCACTAGGAATGTCAGGTGATGGTTCAGCGATTCTCTCTGAAAATAATAATTTGGCGGTGCCAGGGAGAGGCCATTTCCTGATGGTCCACACCTGTTAACATCAAAATGTTAATTGAATGCAGGCCTCAGGGAGAAGCAACTTCCTGGGCATGCGTGTTAAGAGACAAACATGGTGAAGTATGATCTTCTGGGTACACTCTACTGGAAAACGAAAGAGAGCCTCAGATGGGCGTGCATGACACACTGTGCGTGCTCACTTCCCAAGGGTAAGGAGGGCTTTGCATGTGCTGGAAGCCCATCATAAGGAAAGAATCATGAAAAAGAGGTGAGCTCACAGTTAAAACGGGGCACTTGACATTCTCTTTTTAACCTTCACATGCCCGCTTAGGCGTTTTTCAAGCTCACCTTACTTTTTTTCCTGTTCTAAGGCCTTTTTCTTTCTGCTGTGAAACTTGCTTTGGTCTCTTTTTTTTTTTTTGAGACAGAGTCTCGCTCTGTCGCCCAGGCTGGAGTGCAGTGGCGCGATCTCGGCTCACTGCAAGCTCCGCCTCCCGGGTTCCCACCATTCTGCTGCCTCAGCCTCCTGAGTAGCTGGGACTACAGGCGCCCGCCACCTCGCCGGGTTAGTTTTTTTGTATTTTTTAGTAGAGACAGGGTTTCACTGTGTTAGCCAGGATGGTCTCGATCTCCTGACCTGGTAATCCGCCCGTCTCGGCCTCCCAAAGTGCTGGGATTACAAGCTTGAGCCACCGCGCCCGACCTCCTTGGTCTCTTTTTCTGTTTATGTCCTTCAGTCAAATTCTTTCTGCTGAGGAGGCAAGGACCAAAGTGGCTACGGACCGAAAGGATATGCTGCCAGTAACTTGGGGTAACTTGGATCTCTTCCACTGCTAACACCATTACTATTCTCATTTTACAAATGAGGAAGCCAAGGCCCAGAGAAGGTAAGTGGCCCAAGATCACACAACTAGTAAGAAGCAGAGCTGGGCTTGCAGCTCAGACTCTTAGGGGTTCAGTTGTTTAACCATCACAGTCTTCTTCCTTTTTATCTTCCCTTTCCCTGAGAATATTCAGACCCTGAGCTTCTGTCCCCTTCCTGTGAATTTTATCTGGGGAACTTGCCCTTCTCTTTCTCCTGTTATGCAGAGGAAGCTCCTAATTCCCCAAGTGTGCACTTTAGAATCTCAATCCCACTTCAAGCATTAAAATATTTCCCTCTGTGAGAGGAAGTTTGGTGAGTTTCACTGTTCTACACCTTGTAGCCTAGCTGAAATGGAAAGCGATATACAGGAAAGTCTCTGCTGCAGAAGAGTGTAGGGAGCATCCCTTTGAGGGAGGCTCTTGGATTGCAGGATCTCCTCAGGTTACATTTGGGAACCAGAGGTTGATCTGATGTGGTCATTTAAGATGAGACGACTTGTGTGAGGCCAGGTCTCACGAATGCAGGCCTCCATAACAACTGTTTCAGCACTGACCGAGTGGTTAAGTTAAATATTAAAAGCTGAGGAAGTCAGTGTCCTTATACAAAGGCTGGAATGTAACAAAAGCCCACGAAGAGTTTTGCCCAGGCCTTAAAGCATGACAAGATAATGAAGGAATTCTTAACGGGACCTATTTAGGATTAAACAAGTTTTATTGGGGGTCTGAAGAGACTCTCCAGGCCTCCACAAACAAGTTCATTAGGGGTCTGAAGGAACTCCCCAAACCTCCATGATTTCACAGGAGACAAGGGTAATCCCCCCAGCACCTGAACCCATTTAGATTAAGTAAATTTACTGAGGCTCCAGAGGAAGGTCTTCAGGATTCAGATCTTAGTTATAGGTTAAAAGAAGTTAATGTACACTTACACATAGACATATAGCTTAGAAGGTGTATAAGCTCTGGAAAACTTTGTAATTTTGGGTTGGTCTGGTGATATTTTTCAGGCCTTCTCCCTATAATCGGTTACAGAAATAAAAACTCCCTCCTTTCCCAGTTCACCTGCATCTCATTATTGGGCCACCAGAATAAGCAGCCTGACCCTCGGTTTGGTCTGGGAACAGACTGACATCTAGAGAAGTGAGACAACATCCCCAGGATTTCATAACTAGACAAGTGCCTGAGGCAGGACTAGACCCCGTAACTCATTCATAATTCTACATGCCAAATGGAACCCAGGACCATGACTTAAGGCTTGGACCTCTGCCGTTTTTCAGCTTTTGGGATCCTGACCCCCAGAGGTCAAAACTGTTTTTGTAATTAAACACTTCAGAAAGGGTCCAATCCATTTCCTGGTATGATAATTAATGGGAAGCAGCTGTCTCTTCTCTTTTATTTAAAAAGTGGAATTTATGGGAGTGATATGGGGATTAATATTTATAAAGTATTTTTAAGAGGCAGAAGCACTGTGATTATTCAATAGAGTGTAGAGTTATTGGATAGTGACATGAATCAATCTCTTGTAAATCTTCTTAAGTAGGCAAAATGAATATGACAAAGGACCTGATCAAAAGCCCAAAATAGAAGTCAGGTGCACATCAGTGCATCCTGTCAGGCTTGCCAGCATTTTAGAAAAGTCTGCAGGGTATCACTCTTCCTGCGAGTCCCCTGCGAGTTTAGCTTCTTACTGGTATAAAACCTTGAGACTCATGGGCAGCTGTTGCTCATGCTCACCTAATTGTTCTTAGCATGATGTTACATTAGCACAAACTGGCCAGCTCCCCAAAATACTGTCGATTTTTCCTGAAGATTTAATGGGGAATGGAGAAGGGAGTTTAAATTACATATACTTCAGCAGTACTTAGTAAAATATATTATATCTCTGATCTATTCCCAGAGTTGCTTTCTGGTTGACAGATCCTCATGCCCACACCCTTATCTTTCCCATAGCTTTCAAAACCTCATCCATCTTCTGGAGTCCTTCAGCTCTTTCCATACCTCATTTTGCAAAACAAAGCATGACAGCTAGCCAGCTTTATGCCCTTGAGAAATCAATTCAGGTTCAGGGACTATCTATTATTTCTCAAGCCTGTCCTTGAAGCTTTAGTCCAGTACTCCTAGGCTACACACCCATAAAGCATGGTACCAGAGTACTATAGGCAATTGTAACACAATGGTATTTGTGTATCGAAACAGTTCTAAACATAGAGAAAATATAGTAAAAATATGGTATTATAATCTTTTTAATTTTTTTTATTTTTTATTTGAGATGGAGTCTCCCTCTGTCGCCAAGGCTGGAGTGCAGTGGCACGATCTCGGCTCACTGCAACCTCTACCTCCCGGGTTCAAGCGTTTCTCCTGCCTCAGCCTCCTGAGTAGCTGGGATTACAGGTGTGTGCCACCACGCCAGGCTGATTTTTGTATTTTTAGTAGTGACGGGGGTTTCACCACGTTGGCCAGGCTGGTCTTGAACTCCTGACCTCGTGATCGGCCTGCCTCGGCCTACCAAAGTGCTGGGGTTACAGGTGTGAGCCACTGCACCCAGCCTTGGTATTATAATCTTATGAGACCACCATCATATATGTAGTCTGTCATAACTGAAACACCTCGTTACGTGGCGCATCACTATATTAACATCCAAAAAGATATATGGTGAGGATGGGGGAGGAAAAAGGGAGGAAATTCTGTTAAGAGAAATAGGATTATCTTTTTTTTCTCCATGTACTAACATCTGGATTTGTCCTCCCATATTGAGATTTAGCTGGTACCAACAGTCAGTCAATTAAACCTAAGATTTGATTTGAGATAAATAACCTGAAGAAATATTAAAAAACCGGTGCCTAAATTTCTTCATCTTTTAAGGCATCCCAATAGATACTTTTAGTTTCAAATAATTTGAACAGAATTAAACTAAGAAACTGCAATTGAATGATAACTGAAACTGTATTGATAGTAAAGTTTTATCAATATATCCAAAAAATGTGATTACATACTAACAAAATAACATGAAGAGTAGTCTAAGAACAAATGAATAGAAATTGAGTGAAAAATAACACTTGAAGGTTGTTTAAAATAAGGAGTAAACTTAACTTTGAGGGGATTTTATTTAGAATTCGTAACATTGAGAGATGATGAAGCGGAGAAGACAAGGTTTATAATTTGGATCCAAGTGTTTTCTATAAACTTGGTTTGAAACAAATATAAACAAAATATAAATTGGAGAGAAAGTATAACATTAAGCACTACAAAATAGGCCATAAGGTTAAAATTAGGAAAATGTTTATAAAGATGACTCATCAAGTGATATTCAATATTCAAGATAGGAACAATGAAACACCCTCTTGTAAGTATTCAAGAGTTTATTTTTAGGAGATAGTTATGAAATGGCATAGATCACTGAGCTCACTGGGAAGCCATACTCATTAGGCTCATTATCTTAACAGGGCTTTACTCAAAGGTAAACATGCTTGATGTGGCCCATCTCCATGTGGCTTTTAGAAGGAGATGTAAAGGCCAAATTGCCACCCATGACAAGTTGTTAGTGCTTTGGGCAGGGTGATCCTTCTAACTGTTTCAAATTTAAAATGCTGGCAAATCTGATTCTATGGGAGCTATTTTACTATTCTGAAATGCGTGCATAACTGATAGCAATGTACAATAGTTGTCTATAGACCTGCAAACTCTATTCTATAGAGGATTTAATTGACTTTCCTCCCCTCACTGAGGAATTTAATTTTGCCTCCATTTGCACATTCAAGATTTCTTATCTATAAATGTCTGTTTTTTTGAATTCTTCTTTAACTGATTATAACATCTTATTAATTCTCTCATTGATGAGTTAAAGGAAGTTTTTAACATGTGTTCATTTTATATCTGTGTGAAAGTCACAGTTTTACTATTTTAAAAAAATTGTTCTTTAACATTACTTAGGAAACAAAATTCCTTCTATAGTCACTTAGTTGAAATGAGTGAAGAGAACATCTATTTCATTGGTATGCTATATTTTCCCACACTGATTAAACATATTTTCTGCTTAGTGAATATGTTAAAGAAGTTTCTGCTCTAATTAGTTTCTCACTAATCAATCATTTTCAGTCTGATTGTCTTCTCTGCAGGGCATGCAGGGAAGTAGGGTTTACCCAAGTGTAATCTTGGTAACTGCATGCTAACGGTTCATTCTGCACTGCAACTGCTTTTCCTTTTTCATAGGTCAGATCCTATTCTGTGAAGTATAGAACTGAGTCTTCTGTTAATCTCGCAGCTGCCAACTATGAGATTAACAGAATAAAATATGAAGGCCCATTTCTTTCTTTTTTTTTTTTTTTTGAGACAGAGTCTCGCTCTGTCGCCCAGGCTGGAGTGCAGTGGCCGGATCTCAGCTCACTGCAAGCTCCGCCTCCCGGGTTTACGCCATTCTCCTGCCTCAGCCTCCCGAGTAGCTGGGACTACAGGCACCCGCCGCCACGCCCGGCTAGTTTTTTGTATTTTTTTTTAGTAGAGACGAGGTTTCACCGTGTTAGCCAGGATGGTCTCGATCTCCTGATCTCGTGATCCGTCCATCTCGGCCTCCCAAATTCTTTCCTGAATGATGGGAAGAATTTTGGTGTGTCATAGTCGAGTGAGTCATTATGCAATAAGCACTTCAGCACCTAGTATATGTTGAGGCCTCTGCAAGATGCTGTTGGAGGAAACCAAAATATTCCTCTCTAAAATATGAGGATTGTTGGGCTAAAGAAGGTTGAAATGCAGGGGTGGACACTCTGCCCCTTCTTCTGCTTGCCTGATGGCAGGGCAGTGATTTCCAAAGACAAAAGGTCATCCTGTCTCCTTTCTGCCTTTTCCCACCTCGAGACAGGCCCCTTTGCCACACTTGGTTATCAGCTTAGAGACAGTAATGCTGGGGAATCTAGGAGCAGACTTAGATTCTGAATTTTGTTATCTACAGGTTGCTTGATGAGCAGTAGAACCTACAGGCATAACTTGAATGTCTTCAGAGTTGTAAGAAGAGAGAATTTCTGGAGAATGTACTGTGAACCTAGATGTTCCCTTTTATTATGAGGTGATTACACAGTTTTCACCCAAACTTAGCTTCTTTGAGAGTAAAAGGGGACACTATAATTTTCTCTGGATAATAAGTACAAAATGGGACTCTCCAAGGATAACCAGGTTGTCCGATTACTCTATCTCAAATTTAGTTTGATATACTTTATCATAGAGAGTGTGATATGTGCATGTTAGTTTTAATCTACAAACTCTATAAGTGGTTAGTTAATATTCAAAGTACCCTAATTGAAATGCATGCTCTCAAAGTAGTTAACATTTGAATGACTAATCAGAAGCCCACTCTTCTAAGGTGACATGGCTTCAGTTATCTTTGTTAATTAGCATCACAAATATAAGAAATTTTTCATTAGTGAAGTCAGTGTTATTTAAATGCATGGATAGGCCAGAAATATTGTACAGGCATTTCCCCTCTTACATTAACAGTGTATATAAGTATTTAGGGAACTCAAGTGCCTACACTATGTGGAATAGACTTCTAGGCTTAGGATTGCAAGGAAATTGTGAGACTGTTTTCAGTTTCCCAATGGAAGATTTTGTTTCCTGATTCTGACCAGAAGACTAACTGAACATCATTGCGTCTGATTCAAGAGATCCTTTCAAGCACGACTGAGCATAGAGCTAGAATTTTATTAAGCCTGTAGGTTGTAAGATTGTTTGAAGCCTGTGAGTTGTAGGACTATTTGCCTACCTTCTATAGTACTTGCTAGTATGGGAGGCAAATTTATCGTAGTATACCACATGATAGCAAGGATGAGGGGAAGGAGCTATGTAGTCCTTATCTACCTCTGACTGCAGGGGGCTATAGATATCTTCCAAAAAGTCCTGAATTGGCTTGGACTAGTGTATGACACATCATTTTCAGCCCACTCCCCACCATGGAGAAGAAGGGATGCTTGATGTTCGTCCTCTGTGATTTGGGGGTATGTTTGAACTTAAAGACAGGTATCCAGCTGGGGCCTGGAGATTTCTGAAACAGGGACGCCAGTAGAGTAACAAATGCTTCCAAAGCCTGAAAAAAAAAAACATGCTATAGTATCTGAGAAGTGGGGGCAAGGGAAGAATTGCTAAGACATCCATTTTCCAAGGTCTTTGGAGGGTGTGGAAGAGGATTCCACATGAAGGAATCCAAAAATTACAGGAAGGGAAGGAGTTCAAGGCTGTATGCTAGAGAAGGGGTGGACATTGTATCACTAGAAGGTCCAAGAGAGACCTTATTTTGGACATAGCTGCCATTTCTTTTTTCTTTTTCTTTCTTTCTTTCTTTTTTTTTTTAAAAGGTGGAGTCTCACTTTGTCACCTAGGCCGGAGTGCAGTGGCACGATCTTGGCTCACTGCAACTTCCACCTCCTGGGTTCAAACTGTTCTCCTGCCTCAGCCTCCTGAGTAGCTGGGATTACAGGCACCTACCACCATGCCAAGATAACTGTTTGTATTTTTAGTAGAGATGGGGTTTCACCAAGTTGGCCAGGCTGGTCTTGAACTCTTGACCTCAAGTGATCCACCAACCTCAGCCCCCCCAAAGTGCTGGAATTCCAGGCATGAGCCACTGTGCCCAGCCCATTCAGCTGTCATTTCAAAAGGGGCCTCCATGGCAGAGGGGGGCAGAGTGAAGTTTTATGCCATTCCAAGAAAACCATGTACAATGTTTGTTCAGTAGCAGCTATATCATCCAAGGCTATCAGGACTACCTGGCAGAACCACAGCAGGATAGGGAACCCCTCCTAATTGTCTTTATATGCTCTGGTTATTATAACAAAATACCGTAAACTGGATGACTTGAAAAGCAGACACTTATTTTCTCACAGTTCTGGAGGCTGATAGTCTGAGATCAGGGTGCCAATGTGGTCAGATTTGGGTGTGTGACCTCCTCTGGCTTTGTAGAGCCTACTTTCTCTCTGTGTGCTCACATAGGCTTCCTTGGTGTGCGTGTGTGTGTGTGTGTGTGTGTGTGTGTGTGTGTGTATATATATATCTGGTGCCTCTTCCTCTTCCTGTAGGGATACTAATCCCATCATGGGTCTCCACCCTCACGACCTCATTGAAACCTCATTACCTCCCAAAGGCCCCATCTTCAAATACCATCACAGTGGGAGTTAGGGCTTCAACATATGAATTTTGGAAGGGACAGAAACATTAAGTCCATAACACTAATACGTAAAGGGGTCTCCTCATGACCTCTGCCTTCCCATCTGTCCTCCTGTCCTCATACTCTGGGTTACAGGTCCTAGAAAAGGAAAGGGAATATATGTGTCAGAGCCTATTTCTCCTTCCCCACTCCAAGTTCTCAGAAACAGAAACAAATGTTCCACCAAAGATTTTACAGGCCGACCAGTGGTTTCATGACATATCAAAAGAAGAAAGTTTTTTTTTTTTTTTTTTTGAACTCTTCCCTCATTTGTCCTAGAAAACTCTCCCTTTATGTGTGGTTTAAACTAAAATCTTCAGTTAAACTACTACTACCCATTGGGGGAAATCTGTGGCCGTGCTGTTTTGATTGTTACCATAGAGGGAGGATACTACTGGTTTTCATGAGCTGGAGCCAGAGAAGCTAATGTCCTACAATGTGTAGCAAAGTCCCACATACCAAGAATTGTGCCATGTTCTCCATGTTTCTTGAATATCCTGCTGGATATTCATGTAAGTGAGAAATTCTGTTTGTGATTATTCTGGGCCTAGAACATATTTACTTATGTGTCTCTGTGTGGTTGGCATGGTTTTATTATACACTAGATTTTCCAGGAATTCAGCTGTTATGCAAATTAAGAAGGTGGTGGCTTATTTTGTCTGAAAATTTTTTGAGAATGGTTGTTATTTCAGAAAATTGTATCAGAAGTGGTCATACCACTTAATGGTATTTGAGTGGCCAATGAAACCTACCAACATCCATCTGCATTTGTAGCTATTACAATCATGGTGCCTCCATTGTAGATATAAGCATCTGACTACCTTATTATGGCCACATGACTGAGCAGTTATACATTCAAATGCCTATTATATATTGTACATAGCTTTTCTTTTATTTCTCCTCTATATTTAGGGTTGACAAGGTTCGCAAATAACAAGATAGGAAATCTAGTTAAATTTGCATTTCAGGGCCGGGTGTGGTGGCTCACACCTGTAATCCCAGCACTTTGGGAGGCCGAGACGGGATGATCACTTGAAGTCAGGAGTTCATGGTTCGTGACCAGCCTGGCCAACAAGGTGAAACCCCGTCTCTACTAAAAACACAAAAATTATCTGGGTGTGGTGGCGTGCACCTGTAATCCCAGCTACTCTGGAGGCTGAGGCAGGAGAATCGCTTGAACCCAAGGGGCTGACGTTGCAGTGAGCCAAGATCATACCACTGCACTCCAGCCTGGGTGACAGAGCAAGACTCTGTCTCAAAAAAAAAATTTGCATTTCAGATAATCAATAAATTTTTAGTATAAATATGTTCTGAATAATGTCCTTCTGTTTTATCTGGCAATTCTATTTATAGTACATTTAGGGAATTTTATTAAATTGTTTGAAATATGTGGGGATAGAAAATATCCAATAATTTAATTTCTTGATGTTAAAGGAGTATTAGCTAATAATTATCCTAAGAAGAAGTTGATGGGGTTAGATTGAATTTAAAACCACTGGTTTAGTGCAAAACAGGTGTAGCAAAGGAGGAACTACCTACTGCCTACAAGCATACTCCTTGGACAGAGGGTCTCACACTTCCCACCCTCATTCCTACTCACACAAATCGTTAAACAGATATTCTCCCAATTAAAAAAATATCTTCCTTGGGAAGAATTACAATGATAAGAAGGAGAATTTCTTTATTTTGTTACAATTAAATCCAGATTTAGTACAGGTTCCTTGGAGAGAAAAGGGTGTCCTAGTACATTTGGGTTGCTGTAACAAAGTACTATAAATCAAACTGGTTAAAAGCAACAGAAGTTTATTTCTCATAGTTCTTGACTTCACAATTCTGGACCCTGGAACGACCAAGATCAGGTCTCTGGCAGATTTCGTGCCTGGTAAGGGACTGTTTTTTTCTGGTTCATAGATGGTGCCTTCTTGCTGCGTCCTTACATGGTAGAAGGGATGAGAGACCTCTCTGAGGTCTCTTTTATAAAGGCACTAATGCTATTCATGAGGGCTCCGCCCATGACCTAATCACCGCCCAGTGGCCTCACTTCCTAATACCACATTGAGGATTAGGACCTCAACATACACATTTTGGAGCAACACAAATATGCAGACAATAGCAAGGGGTGTACAGACAGCATTGATGACATAAAACATCTGAATGTTCTAATATTTTCTAGTGCTGACATTAAGTAAGTTTTCTTAAACCTAATAGGCATTTGTATTACTTCCCTGGTACTAAGATACTTTTTCTAGATCTTTTGATGTATAAGTATAGTTTTAATTTCTGTAACTTTAACATTTGATTAAAAAATTGCTACCAAAAAGGAGTAAATAATATTTTAAGGTAATACACCCTACTGAGAACAATCAGACATTGAATTATGGCTTTTTGATTAGATTCTGGGAAAATCTGATGAACACAAGGATCAGAATGCCTCCAGCTAAACATTACAAGGTTCAGGAAGAATCACTCAGTAATTTACAAAGGACAGAGATATTTTATGGTTCAGAAAACTGCAAAACAAATAACAAATAACCATTTGGAGAAGGAAAGGCTTCTTTCCTACATGGTTTATTCCAAACTGATTGTAGTTACTAGAGCCAGGAAGCACTGCTGTCAAAACACATAATTCCCCTGCTTAGGGACCTTCCATTGAACTCCAAGAAAAGTTCAAAATTTTCTACAGAGCCTTGCAAGACCTACTTCCTACTTCTTTCTCCAGCCTTATCTCATATGTCTGCTCCAGCCCCACTAGACTCTGTTCTCTGGTATGTTTCCTTAGGCTCCTGACTTAAGGTCTTTGAACGTGCTGTTCCCTCTGCCTGAGACCTCCAGACCTCTCACCCTTTGCCTGGCTAACCGGTTGCTTAGATCTGTCTTAATGTCCTTCTCAGGGAAGACTTCCTACCTCCCCAGAGTAGGTTTTAGGGCCCTCGTCATATGCTTTCACAACACCCTGTTTAGCCTATTTGAAATTATTTGATGTAATGGATGTAATTATTTATATGAATTGGCTTAGATCAATGTGCAACACTTGTCATTTTCAGCCTTCTTCATACTATGGGAAAGAGAGGGATTCTTGACATTGGTCTCCTTTGATTTGAGGGTATGTTTATACTACAAACCTTTGAATATCTGTCTTGCCTAGGCCAGGCGTGGTGGCTCACGCCTGTAATCCCAGCACTTTGGGAGGCCGAGAAGGGCAGATCATGAGGTCAGGAGATCGAGACCATCCTGGCTAACACGGTGAAACCCCGTCTCCACTAACAATACAAAAAAAATGAGCTGGGCATGGTGGCGGGCACCTGTAGTCCCAGCTACTCGGGAGGCTGAGGCAGGAGAATGGTGTGAACCCGGGAGGTGGAGCTTGCAGTGAGCCGAGATCGTGCCACTGCACTCCAGCCTGGGTGACAGAGCGAGACTCTGTCTCAATAAAATAAGATAAGATAAGATAAATAAAATAAAATAAAATAAAATAAAATAAAATAAAATATCTGTCTTGCCTGCTAGACTACAGTCTTTGTTAGGTCTCGGATCCTATCTATCTTCTTCTCTATTGTCTGTTGACTGACAAAATAGGTGCTTAATATATGATTTTTAACAAATGTAATAATGTTAAATTATTTATGTAATTTTTAATAAATGTAATAATGTTGATAGTGTTAATTGAGTTCTTATGTGCAGGGCACAATGCTAGGCACTGGGGATAGTGAACAAGAACAATGAACAAGACAGGCATGATTCCTGCTCTACAGGAAATTGGAGCAGGAAGGAAAAATAAATTTACACCTTTTGTTATTGAATTGTAATGCTGATGAGAACAATGACATAAGGATTAAGGTGCTAAGTGACTGTGACACTCTTACTTGTTTGTTTGCTTTCAGAAAACTGCAGTCTGACGTATGCTACCTGTGCCAGTTAAATGAATTTAAAGACTATGGCTTCTGGTTTTAACTAAACCAATCGCCACAAAATTGGTATGAATAAAGGGTTAGCAAACTCTTTCTCCCTATGCATAAAAACTTGACCTTTTGTTAGCTTTCCAGCTCTTTCTTCAGAGTGCCTAGAAAGGTAATGTGTCAAATACGTTGCTAGGCAACATTGCTTATTGTGAAAATGACTGAGTAAAAGGCTACAACTGGACCCAAGGAACAATACGTTCTCAGCTTTTGGTTGAGTGTGGTGACTCTTGGAGCTGATTATGTCTCCGTGGGAACCTGGAAGCTGTGCATACAGAGTTGTTATATGAGATGTTGGCTACCAGGGCAGATTCTGAAATGAGCTACTGTGGAGGATGTTATATTCTTGAACCTGAGCTATCACACAGGGAGGACAGAGGCCATCCCCGCAACTGATGCAAGTACTGCTCGAGGACTCCAGGAGAGCAAAGCCTAGCTCTGTCCTCTGGCAGGCTGTGATTCCTAGCCTATGTCTATCTGAATGAATCTGAAGCCAAGTGTGGCCTAAGATGGTCCAAGAGTCTGAATATTTCATAGAACCTTAAGAAGACCCTCTGGTAGGCATCATAATGGCCTCCAAAAGATTCCTGCAAAAAACTTGCGAGTTAGAAATAATACCGATAATACAAACACAAGGAGACAAGAAGAAAATGTCAGAGTCAACACCTCTTTGACTCCTAGTACAGGCTCTTCATCGGGTACATTGCAAGATACAAACAATGACAATCTAATGAGATCTAATAAGCAGTCAGCCAAAAACCTTACAATGATCAAGAAGCGTCTTTGAAATACGACTTTATATCCACTATCATTAATAATGCGTGTTTTTGGCCAGGCACGGTGGTTCATGCCTGTAATCCCAGCACTTTGGGAGGCCGAGGTGGGTGGATCATGAGGTCAGGAGATCAAGACCATCCTGGCTAACACGGTGAAACCGCACCTCTACTAAAAATACAAAAAAATTAGCTGGGCGTGGTGGCAGGCGCCTGTAGTCCTAGCTACTCAGGAGGTTGAGGCAGGAGAATGGCGTGAACCCAGGAGGCAGAGCTTGCAGCAAGCCGAGATGGCGCCACTGCACTCCAGCCTGGGCAGCAGAGCAAGATTCCATCTCAAAAAAAAAAAAATAATAATAATTCATGTTTTCAAATACATGGCTACATATTAAATGTGTGGTGCCTTGAACTATTTTGAGATGTAAAGTGCGTATATTATGCCATGAGAGTGTAACTAGAGGCATGATGAAGTCATCTTATGAGGTTAGCAAACATTTAAGAACTAAGCTTCTGGAATTTTATTAAGAATAATATTTTCACTGACTAGAGATTTTGATTTCATTTAGAAACAAAAAAATTTTTAATAAGTTTATTTTGTTTTATATTTTAAGACTTTCCATTTTGTATGTTTTCTAAATCTATAGTACATAGTATAGTAAAGATGGCTTATATTAGCTTGGTGCAAAAGTAACTGTGCTTTTGCCGTTACTTTTAATGGGAACCTGGAAGCTATGCCTACATTACTTTCAATGGCAAACTACAATTACTTTTTCACTATCCCAATATTTTATAAATAATAGGCTGTTCTTGCATTGCTGTAAAGAAATACCTGAGACTGGGTGAATTATAAATAAAGGAGATTTAACTGGCTCATGGTTCTGTATGCTATACAGGAAGCATCTGCTCAGTTTCTAGGGAGGCCTCAGAAAGCTTCCAATCATGGTGGAAGGTGAAGGGGAAGCAGGCATCTCACATGGCGGAAGCAGGAGGAGGAGAGAGGGTGGGGGTGGGGGGAAGTGCTACACACTTTTAAGTGACCAGATCTCATGAGAAATCACTCTCACAATGACAGTACCAAGAGGATGGTGCTAAACCATTTATGAGAAATCTGCCCCTATGATCCAATCATCTTCCTCCAGGCCCCACCTCCTACACTGGGGATTACAGTTCAGCATGAGACTTAGAGGGGACACATGTCCAAACTATATCAAATAGATATTCATATCCTATAGATATATGCTGAATTTTTTTCTACTATGAAGATGGACAAAAATATTCGACGACTTTTAAGTAATGATTCCCAACTCTGGCTAATATCAGAGTCACTTGTGAAATTTTAAAAACTCTCATAATTCTTGAGCTACTTGCCAGACATGCAGTGTAACAATGTCTGGGAGTAAAGCCTAGAAATTCATAGTCTTAAAAACTCCACAGGTAATTGATGTAGAGCCAGGACTCGGATGCAGTCTCTAGAGACAAGGGTAAGAATTTCTCAATAGATGCTTAATTCCCAGAGTTCCTAGACCACCTGCAACAGGATTACCAGGGCAAACAGCTCCCAACTTTTAAAATGCAGATTGCCAGGGCCAGCACCAGATTCACTAAATCAGAATCTTTTACTTCATAAAAGTTTTCAAGAGAAAAAAAAGAATCAGAATCTTGGGACTACGTAGGTACTCTAGGTTTGGTATTGTGCTAAGACTTTTGCACTGGACTACCTTTAGTGTAGATAGATTCCCATTTTATACATGACAGTACTGAGGGTCAGAGAGAATAAGATAAGGATTCATGCAGGATAAGGCTGACACAGGTTCAGGTGAGTATGGGGACCTGAATTTTAACAAGTTCCAAAGGCACGTCTTATACACACGAGAATTTGAGAAGCATTAGAATTTGAGAGCCTTGCCTCTTTATTGGTCACCTTCAAATTATGAAATTACAAAGTAGTCACTGGGAGCTATCACGCCAAAGAAAAATACCTTCCCACCCTTAAACATGCACAGCAATTATAGGAGTTTATCAGTATGAAATAAATTCATATTAAAGAGTCTCTAGGTTAGCTTTTATATTATTTTGATCATTCTGTTACTGCAATATAGTAGTGATTCACTGGAAAGTCTCAGAACAATAGCTGTCCTCTGTTATTTCACATTATTCATACAAGCAGAAGACACGTAAGTAAAATGTAATTTTAAAAATGAGTGTAATCAAGGTTGACAGAAGCTAATTAAGTAGGACATATGCAGAAAGGTTCTTAGTTAGCCTTTAAAAATTGTCACTTACCTTGTGACTTCAAATCTTAAGAAGAAAGGAGCCAAAAGAAATGGCAAAGCACGTGTGTGTTGACAAAGGCCATGACTCAGACCATCTGGGCACAAACGCAGTTGTTACAAACACAGGAAAATGGCTAAGGCAGAATGACTCTGACCTTGTGTTGCAGAATTGTTGTCTCAGTAAATGGAAGAGAAACCTAATATGATAACGTCGCCTGCTGGAATTAAATTCATGTCATCATGTTGGGAAATAATCAGTTTGAAGAAAGAAAATGAAGTACGTGACTTATGACAATATATCCAAGAACTGTATGCATGCAACAGTGTGTTTGTATAGCTATAGAGATGTATTTATCTACATGTACCTAAATTCAAGCTGTATTGCAGTTGTTAGCATATTTTGTCTTTCTCCACAAGTAAAGGCAGCAAAGCTGTGGTTTATTGGATGGCACAGGACAGGAGACAAATTTTGTTTGACCTTACAGCATTGGCGTATACAGTGTTTTAATAATTTTGACTTCTCTGTCAACATTTAAACATGGAGAGATTCCACATAAAATTCCAGATTTCTGCTTCACCTCTCTCACTAGAAGATATAGTAGTATTGGGTCTATATTCTTAAATGGCATTCTGTACTATCTCTTATTCTCAAGTTATTTTAACTCATTTACTTGCATTTAATTTGTGATACCTACCCTAGAAGGATAAAATGAAGAAGTGAGGTGTGGGAGGGCTGACTTTATCAGGTGCTTATTCTATGCTGAAACTTTTATACTCCTGATTTATTTAAAACTGTCAAGGGTGGGTGCAGTGGCTTATGCCTGTAATTCCAGCATTTGGGAGGCCGAGGTGGGTGGATCACAAGGTCAGGAGTTCGTGACCAGTCTGGCCAACGTGGTGAAACCTTGTCTCTACTAAAAATACAAAAACTAGCCAGGCGTGGTGGCAGGCACCTGTAATCCCAGCTACTTGGGAGGCTGAGGCAGGAGAATTGCTTGAACCCGGGAGGTGGAGGTTGCAGTGAGCCAAGATCATGCCATTGCACTCCAGCCTGGGCGACAAGAGTGAGACTTCATCTCAAAAACAAACAAAAAAACAAAAACGAACAACAACAAAAAAACCCCCAAAACTGTCAAAGCACATTTACTAGATGGAAATGCTGAGGTTCAGAGAGGATGAGTAACCCCACCAAGGTCACACAGCTCGTGGCAGAGGAGGGAGCAAGTCAAGGTCTACTTTGGCTTTTTCTGCTATTCTATGATCATAGAGTAAAAATTGTGCCCTTGGACTCTTGTACTCACATATTTGCCTTTCTATACTGACTGTTTTTGGCAGTGAGCTTTATTTTCAGGCGACTGTCTGCTATATCAGGTCTATGAATGTCAGAGGAAACAAAAATAAATGTTTATTGGCAGCTGTTGTATGAAAGGAAATGAATTAGATATGTGCCTTAGACATGGTCTCAGTTTATGCTGGAATAGAAGCATTAAGATAAATATACAAATAACTACAATCTAAATGCAGTATGTGGATGTACAATGAGCGTGGTAGGAAGAAAGTACTATAGGAGATGAGAGAAAGAAGAAATCTGTTACAATGTGTGGCTTCTATGTGGTCATCAGCTTTTATCTTTATGCTTTTTCTTCCCATATTTTCAGAATATATATATATATAATATGTGGTAAATATATCAATATGTAGTAAATGCTATGTGTTAGCATTATAATAGTTCATTAGATTTTAAAAACTGAATATCAAATACCTAAATTAGTATTTCAAATGACTTTAATGATATAAACTTTCAAATAGCTTTACTGAGGTAAATTTAACGTAATAAAATGCATCACTTTAAAATGTACACCTATTTGCATTTAAGATTATATGTATTATATATGTACATAAAGTCAGCCAAAATAAATGTATATATTTTCAAATGTGTTTGTGTGTGTATTGACATAGAGATATATTTGTTTATACATAGTTAAATAGAGGGAATGGGCCAGAACAGTGATCTAGAACTCATCTGAAAATTATACAAGACAGTAGAACCAAGTAGAGTGGTGCACACCTGTAGTCCCAGCTATACCGGAAGATTGCTTGAACCCAGGATTTCAAGGCCAGCCTAGGCAACACAATGAGACCTTGTCACTTTTTTTTAAAGCGTTAAAATTATACAGGTCAGAATCCAGATCCTTGCTTTTAATAGATGTCAAGTGCTGGTATGACAATCACTGGATAGGCAATGTACAGTAGAGGTTAAGGGTTCAGATTTTGGACCACATTTTCTGGGTATAAATCTCAGCTATGCTATTTATTAACTGTATAACCTTGGGAAAATTACTTAATCTTTGTGTGTCTCAGTTTGCTCATCTCTAAAATAGGAATAAGAAGAGTGTATCTGCCTTCTGTGGTTATTGTGAGAATTACTGAGTTAACATACATAAAGTACTTAGAATAATGCCTTCCTCATGAGTTTCATATTAGAATTAGCGATTGTTATTATTAAAACACTATATTCACTATGCTTGATACTTTCAATATTCAAATAAAAAAAGTTTAGTGACATTCCCTTTTTGGTAGCCTCTACATTTAATAACATAAATAATGCAAAGCCACTGTTCTTGAGTCAGTGCACAGCTTTCTCACATTGATGGGCTTGACATAAGGCTGGCTTATGTCAGTGGTCAGCACCACTAGGAAGATTCTAAGAAAGTGGAAGAAGGAAAGGAGTGGATTTTAAGTGGCATTAGAAGTTTGTGACACATGAACCTAATGGAAACCCATGCTGCCTGCCAGTCCTTCAATTACTCAGAGATCTGAAGTACTGCACTGTCAGGGGAAGACACCAAATATGTCTCACTGCTTGGAACAGAAAGTTACTTCCTCCCCAACTCCTAATTTAGGTTGTGTGCCAATTTTTATGTAAAGGAAGAATCAGGGACACAATTAAATTCTTTAATTTCTTTGTAGATAATTATTTTCCATTTCATTTTATGGGAAAATACAGGCTTTGCACTAAGAAAAAAATAGTTTGGACATTGTGAACCTTTATTAATATGTAGTAAATGCTATATTTTAACATAATAGTTCACTAGATTTTAAAAATTCAACATCAGATATCTAAATTAATATTTTAAATGACTTTAATGATGTACATTTTCAAATAATTTTATTGAGGTAAATTTAACATAAAATGCATCACTTTAAAATGTACACATATTGAATTTAAGATATATAAAATTTTCATTCTCTGCAAAAGTTTACTTACACCATGTTCTAGTTAATTGCCATTATGACTCTACTCCTGGCCTCAGGCAATAACTCATCTGTTTTCTGAAATTATAGATGCCTTTAGTTTTTTCTAGAACTTCATATACATGGAATAATGCAATATCCTTTTGTAGGCATTGTTTCATGTGCTTATTGGTCATTTATATATCTTATTTTGTGTAGTGTTTGTTAAAATCTTTTGTGCATTTTTTAGAGTTGATTGCCTCCTTATGGAGTTGTAAGAGTTCTGTAAATATTCTGGATACAAGGCCTTTGTCAAATATATGTATTGTGAATATTTTTTCTGAGTTTGTGCTTTATCTTTTTGTTTGATTAATGGAATGTTTTGATGAGCAGAGCTTTTGAATTTTGATAAAGTCAGCTTGAAGCTGTTTTTACCTTTTATAATCTTGTTTCTGAAGTTACACAGTGTCACTCCTGTGGTCCTCTAGTAGTAGAAACAGTTGCAAAACCCTGCTGAGTTTCAAGGGTATGAGATACAGACTTCATCTCTTAATGGGGCAGAGGAAGGTTCTGAAACAGCATTTGATATGAGAATTATTGTTGAAACAATTTTGAAAAATACAGTCTGCTGACATCTTTCCCAAAATGTGTCCATTTCATCTAATAGATTTATTGGCATGAAGTTTTTTGTGACAGCCTCTTAGTACTTTAAAAATGTTAGTAGGATCTGTAATAATGTCCCTTCTTTCATTCTTAGTTAATGGTTATTTGTGTCTTCTCTTTTTTTCCTTTATTAGACTAGTTAGAGGTTTATAAATTTATTGATTTTTTTCCCTGAAAAACCAGGCTAAGATTTCACTGATTTTCTCCATTTTTTCACTTTTTATTTTATTGAGTTCCATTCTTACCTTTGTAATTTCCTTTATTCTCCTTACTCTGGATTTAATATGTTCTTTTTATTTATTATTATTCTTACCTTGCTTATTAAGAGAGAAGCTTAGATCATTGGTTTAGATTCTTATTTTTAAATATGAGCACTTAAAATCATAAATATTAATCTAAGCGATGTTATAGATGCATCTTATAAATTTTAATATGTCATACATGTTGATATTACTATCACTCTGTTAAAATATCTTCTGATTTTTCTATTGAATTATTTGACCCAAGAGTTATTTAGAGGTGTTTTGTTTAATTTCCAAATAACTGGGGATTTTCCCACTTTTTGCTATGGATTTATTTTATTATTTATGTAACATAAAACTAACCATTTTAAAATGTAAAATTCACTGGCATCTGAAGTACATGCAGAATGTTGTGCAATTATCACCTCTATTTAATTCCAAAATATTTTCATCACCCTGAAAGGAAAGCCTGTACTCTTTAAGCAATAACTCTACATTCTTTCTTCTGACAGCCACTAATATTTTTCTGTTTGTATGGATTTGTCTATTCTGGATATTTCATATGAAAATTGGGTACTAAAATGTGTAGCATTTTATGTCTGGCTTCTTTGATTTAACATAAGGTTTTTTGAGGCTTATCTATGTTGTAGAATGTATCAGTACTTCATTTCTTCTTATGAATGAATCATATTCTATTGTATGAATATACTATATTTTGTTTACCCATTCATCACTTGATGGACATTTTGTCATTTCCAGCTTTTGGCTATTGTGAATAAGGCTGCTATGAACATATATGTACAAGTTTTTGTTCGAAGACCTGTTTTCAATTATTTTGGGCATGTACCTAGCTGTGGACTCGCTGGGTCATATGATAATTCAATGATTACCTTTGTTAAGAACCACCAAACTGTTTTCCGTAATGGCTACTGTTTTTTTATGCTTCCACCAGCAATGTATGAGGGTTCCAATTTTTTTCACATCCTTGCTAATATTTATTTTCTATTTTTAAAAATTATAGCCATCCCAGTGGATTTGAGTGAGTGAGTAGCATCTCACTGTGTTTTGATTTGCATTTTCCCTATTAACTAATGATGTTGAGCATCTTTTCATGTGCTGGTTGGCCATTTGTATATCTTCTTAGGAAAAATGTCTATTTGTATTCTTTGCCTGTTTAAAAAATGTTGTTGGTCTCTTTTCATTGAGTTGTAAGAGTCCTTTATGTATTTTGGATACTAGAACGTCGTGAGATATACAATTTGTAAATGTTTTCTCCCTCTCTGTGGGTTGTCTTTTCACTTTCTTGATAGTATCCCTGGATGCAGAAATGTTTTTTAATTTTGTCAAAGTTCAGTGATCTGTTTTCTTTTGTTGTCCTTTTGGTGCCTTATCTGAGAATCCATTGCCGAATCCACCATCACAAAGATTTACCATATATTTTATTCTTGTTGAAGAGGCTGTTCTTTCCCTCTTATATGGTCTTGACACTGTTGAAAATCTATTGATATGGGTATGGGTTTATTTCTGGACTCTTAATTCAATTCCATTGGTCTCTGTGTCTATCTTTGTACCAGCATCATACTGTTTTGATTATTACTATAGTTCTGTAAGAAGTTTTGAAATTCAGAAGTGTTACTTCTCCAACTTTATTATTCTTTTTCAAAATTGTTTTGGCTATTACAAGTCGCTTGAAATTCCATGTGAATTTTAGGATCTGCTTTTCCATTTCTGCAAAAAGGCCATTAGGATTTCGAT
The DNA here is from genome assembly GCF_001698545.2 of Rhinopithecus bieti. Taxonomy (NCBI): domain Eukaryota; kingdom Metazoa; phylum Chordata; class Mammalia; order Primates; family Cercopithecidae; genus Rhinopithecus; species Rhinopithecus bieti. The sequence goes on along the minus strand of NW_016841754.1, from coordinate 32,280 downwards.
AGAGATTATACGGAACTTGTAGATTGCTTTGAGGAGTATTACCATCTTAACAATATTAGGTCTTCCAATCCATGAACATGAATGAATGTCTTTCTATTTATTTATTTAGAGATGGAGTCTCGCTCTGTCACCCAGACTTGAGTGTGGTGGCATGATCTTGGCTCACTGCAGCCTCTGCCTCCCAGGTTCAGGTGATTCTCGTGTCTCAGCCACCCGAGTAGCTGGGACTACAGGCATGAGCCACCACATCTGGCTAAATTTTGTGTTTGTAGTAGAGACGAGTTTTCACCGTATTGGCCAGGCTGGTCTTGAGCTCCTTGGCCTCCCAAAGTGCTGGAATTACAAGTGTGAGCCACTGTGCCTGGCCATGTGTCTTTCTATTTATTTAGATCTTCTTTAATTACTACATTCTGCAACTTTGATAAATCTGTTTATTAACTCTGATAGGTTTTTTGTAGGGTCTTTAAGATTTTCTACATATAAGATGTCTTAGTTTGTTTGGGTTGGTATAACAAAATCCTGTAAGGTAGGCAGCTTATAAACAACAAAAACACAGTTCTGGACACTTGGAAGTCTGAGATTAAGGCACCAACAGATTTGATATCTGGTGAAGATCTGCTTTTTGGTTCACAAACAGTACCTTCTTGTCTATTCTTCTTGCATGATGGAAGGGATGAGAAGAACTCTGGGGTCTCTTTTATAAGGAGGCCCCTTTTATGGCTCACAAGGGCATCATCCTCATGAACAAATTACCTCCCAAGGCCCCACCTTCTAATACCATCACCTTGGGGTTAGAATTTCAACATGAATTTTGGGAGAACATAAACCTTCAGACCATAGCAGAGAGATAATCTTATTTATTCATTTCCAATTTGGATGGCTTTTATTTATTTATTTATTTGGCTAATTTCTTTGGGTAGGACTTTTGTAGAATATTGAACAGAATTGACGAAAGTGGGAACCCTTCACTAGTTCGTAATCTTAGTCAGGGGAACTTTTGGTCTTCCATCATTAAGTATAATGTTCGCTGTGGATTTTTCATACATGGCTTTCATTATGTTGAGAAAATTCCCTTCTATTCCTTTTTTGTTGGGTGTTTTATGTACTATTGTTTTTAGATTAATTAATTAATTTATTTTTGAGACAGAGTCTTGCTCTGTCATCCAGGCTGAAGTGCAGTGGTACAGTCTCTCAGCTCACTGCAGCCTCAACCTCCTGGGCTCAAGCAGCAATCCTCCAACCTCAGCCTCCTGAGTAGCTGGGACTACAAGCACACACCACCTTGCCTGGCTAATTTTTGTATTTTTTGTAGAAACAGGTTTTTGTCATGTTGCCCAGACTGGTCTCAAACTCCTGAGCTCAAGTGATCTGTTCTCCTTGGCTTCCCAAAGTGGTGGGATTACAGGCATGATCCACCTCACCCAGTCTGTTTTTACATTTAATTCTGCTATGGTTAGAAAACATACTTTTATTATATCAATCTTTTTAAACTTATTGGGATTTGTATAATGGCCTATATATAGCCATTTGGATGAATGGTGAAGTCTGAAAAAAAAAAAAAAGTCTTTTTTCCAGTTGTTGAATGTAGTGTTCCATGGCTGTCAATTAAGTTAGGCTGATTGACAGTCTTGCTCAAGCTTTCTGTATTCTTGCTGATTTTCTGCCTACTTGTTTTATCACTTATGAGAGAGGAGTGTTGAGATTTTTCAGCTATAATTATAGATTAGTTTGCTCCTCCTTTCAGTTATGTGAGTTTTGCTCCATGTGTTTTGAAATTCTGTAATTACGTGCAAAGAAAGTTAGGATTATTATCTCTTTTGAAAAAATTAACTGTTTTATCATTATGAAACAGCCCTCTTTATTTCTGGTAACATTTTGTGTCTGGAGCCTAATTTTCTAAAGTTAATATGGTCACTTTAATTATCTTACCATTAGGAGAAAATGGTATCTCTTTTATGGTCTTTTTATGTTGAACCTATGTTTTTATGTTTAAAGTAAGTTTATTATAGATAATGTATAATTAGATACTGCTTTACAAAATCCTGCCTGACAATCTGTCTTTTAAGGCAGTGTTTAGCCATTTACATATATTACACTTATCAGTGTATCTGGGTTTAAATCTATAATCTTGATACTGTTTTATATTTCCCCTATTTATAGCTCATGTATTAGCTATATTTCTTCTATTATTTTTAGTGGCAATTAAGTTGTATAGTATCCACTTCACCTTTCACATTTCACCTTCGAATAATATTATGCCACTTAATATATAATATAAGAATCTTACAAAGGTATAATTCGATTTTCCCTCTCCCATCCTTTCCATTATTGTTTCTTTTTTTTTTTTTTTTTTTTTTTTGAGACGGAGTCTTGCTCTGCCGCCCAGGCTGGAGTGCAGTGGCCGGATCTCAGCTCACTGCAAGCTCCGCCTCCCGGGTTCACGCCATTTTCCTGTCTCAGCCTCCCGAGTAGCACATTATTGTTTCTTTACATTTTTCTTCCACGTGTTATACATTCCCAAATACCTTGTTATTATTATTGCTACTAAAGTTAATAAATAACCTTTTTAAAAGTGAAAAACTAGGCTGGGGATGGTGGCTCACCTGTAATCCCAATACTTTGAGAGGCTGAGGTGGGAGGATCACTTGAGGTCAGCAGTTTGAGACCAGCCTGGCCAACATGGCAAAACCTGTTCTTTACTAAAAATACAAAAATTAGCTGGGCATGGTGGTGCTGGCCTATAATTCCAGCTACTCAGGGGGCTGAGGCATGAGAATCGCCTGAACTTGGGAGGCAGATGTTGCAGTGAGCCAAGACTGTACCACTGCACTCCAGCCTGGGTGACAGGCTGTCTCAAAATCAATAAATAAAAATGAAAAAAGTGAAAAACTGAGAAAACTAAATTTTATATTTATTTATTAGTCATTTCCAGCACTCTTTATTGTTCTTTGTACATCTGTGTTTCCATAGGATATTGTTTTCCTACTATCTGCATGCTTCCTGTAGTGCAGGATCTGACTGAATTTTTTTTCAACGTGAAAATAAAATGTGTTTATTTAATGTCGTTCAAAAAAAAAACTTTCAGAGACAGAGTCTCACTCTGTTGCCCAGGTGGGAGCACACATATTTTCTGATGAAAAACCTGTTCACTCTTATCTTTGTTTCTGTATGTTGTATGCCTATTTTCCTCCCCAGCTACTCTTAATAATCTCTTTTCATCCTTGATTTAGTAATGTGATGATCATGTGCCTTGATGTGGTTTACTGTGTTTTTGCTGATAGTTCATTGAGCTTCTTGGATCTGGGGATTTATGGTTGTCATCAAGATTGGAAAATTTTTGCTTCTTATGTCATTAAATATTTCTTTTACTCTCTCTTTTGCTTCCCCCATTCTGGGATTTTAATTAAATCCCTGTTAGACCCTTTGATTTTGTCGCACAGGTAGCAGAGGTTATATTCATTGTTTTTTTTTTTTTTTTTTTGAAATGGAGTTTTGCTCTTGTTGCCCAGGCTGGAGTGCAATGATGCGATCTCGGCTCACTGCAACCTCTGCCTCCTGGTTCAAGCGATTCTCCTGCCTCAGCCTCCCACGTTGCTGGGATTACAAGCATGTGCCACCAGGCCTGGCTAATTTTGTATATTTAGTAGAGACAGGGTTTCTCCATGTTGGTCAGGCTGCTCTGGAACTGCCGACCTCAGGTGATCCGCCTGCCTCGGCCTTCTAAAGCGCTGGGATTACAGGCGAGAGCCACTGCGCACAGCTGGTTTTGTTCATTTAAAAAAAAATATTTTTTACTCTATGCTTCATTTCAAATAGTTTCTATTTTTATGGACCCAAGTTTGCTGATTTTTTTTCTTCCACAGTATCTAATCTGTTGTTAAGCTCATTCAGTGAATTTTCTTTTCAGATATTATATTTTTCATCTTTAAATACTCCATTTACTTTTTAATAACTTCTATTTTTTTTTCTTATTTTCATGTTTTCCTCTAACTCCTTTTGTATGTTTATATAACTGTTTTAATATCTTGGTCTGGCATTCCATCATCTCCGCCATTATGAGACTTGTTATTATTTACTGATTTGTGTCTTTGTTATAACTGTTTTACTTTTTTAGATCTCCAGTCATTTTTTATTGGAGCCTGAACATTGTCGTGTCAGTGCTGAGTGTTTGAATTTTGTCTTCCTTTAAAGAATGTTGAACTTTAGCTGGCAGATTATGTTTTCTAGTCTCTTTTTTTTTTTTTTTTTAGGGATAAGTCTGAGTAGCTTTTACATTAGGGCTGGATTTCCTTGGCACTCAGTCATGACTCTCCAGAAACTTCTAATTTGTATGTCAGGTGTTCAGCAAGGTTTTTCCCACTCTGGCTGATTGTGACTTGATCATCCCTCAGTCCTGTGTAAGTTCTGGGAATGGGTCAGTTTCCTGCAGTCCTTTCCCTGCAGCCCTTTCCCTGATCTGATGGAGTTTGTATTTCCGCAACAGACTACGATTCCTATGGAGATTTCTGGGACACTTTGTTTGCATTCTTCCCTACTATACAGTGTACTCTGTCCCTAATATTTCAGCTGTGTTGGTCATCTTAAGTTCAAACTCTGTCTTAGCAATTTGCAATTTAGTATGACCACCATGATCTGCTTGGGTTTTCCCTTTCTGTGTAATGATTTGAAAGGTACTTTTAGAAGGCCTGGATGATCCTTACCTATTTGCTTCTTTTTAATCAATGATCTCAGTCCTGTGCTGCCTATTTTAAATATCCGAAACAGCTGTTTTTTCTATTTCTGCTCAGTTTTCTAATTCTTTATGGTGGAAGGACAAATCTAGTACCAGTTATTCTAACATGGATAGAATTAAATTTAATTTTAATAATTAAGTCTAATGTTAACTGGAGTAGAATTAGGGTGAGAATTGAGTGTTAGTAACTTTTTTTTATTTTAAATAAATGTTTTATTTTGAAATAATTTTATGCCTATAAAAATACATCTATAGAAGAGTTGCAAAGATAGTCCAGAATGTTTTTGTATACACTTCACCTAGCTTCCTCTAATGTTAACTTCTTATATAACCTTGATACACTTACCAAAACTAAGAAATGAACATTGGTATACTATTAACCAAACTATAGCCTTCATTAAGATTTCACAGTTCTACTTTTACACTATTGGTGGGAGTGTAAATTAGTTCAACCATTGTGGAAGACAGTGTGATGGTTCCTCAAGGATCTAGAGCCAGAAATACCATTTGACCCAGCAATCCCATTACTGGGTATATACCCAAAGGATTACAAATCATTCTACTATAAAGAGACATGCACATGTATGTTTATTGCAATACTATTTAAAATAACAAAGACTTGGAACCAACCCAAATGCCCATCAATGATAGATTGGATAAAGAAAATGTGGCACATATACACCACAGAATACTATGCAGCCATAAAAGAATGAGTTCATGTCCTTTGCAGGGACATGGATGGAGCTGAAAGCTATCATTGTCAGCAAACTAACACAGGAACAAAAAACCAAAGACTGCATGTTCTCANACTTTTACACTATTGGTGGGAGTGTAAATTAGTTCAACCATTGTGGAAGACAGTGTGATGGTTCCTCAAGGATCTAGAGCCAGAAATACCATTTGACCCAGCAATCCCATTACTGGGTATATACCCAAAGGATTACAAATCATTCTACTATAAAGAGACATGCACATGTATGTTTATTGCAATACTATTTAAAATAACAAAGACTTGGAACCAACCCAAATGCCCATCAATGATAGATTGGATAAAGAAAATGTGGCACATATACACCACAGAATACTATGCAGCCATAAAAGAATGAGTTCATGTCCTTTGCAGGGACATGGATGGAGCTGAAAGCTATCATTGTCAGCAAACTAACACAGGAACAAAAAACCAAAGACTGCATGTTCTCACTCATAAGTGGGAGTTGAACAATGAGAACACATGGACACCGGGAGCATCATACACTGGGGCCTGTCGGGGGCCAGGGGGGAAAGGGAGGGAGAGCATTAGGACAAATACCTAATGCATGTGGGGCTTAAAACCTAAATGACGGGTTGATAGGTGCAGCAAACCACCATGGCATGTATACCTATGTAACAAACCTGCACATGTATCCCAGAACTTAAAATGAAAAAAAGAGAAGATTTCACAGTTTTTACACTGTTTTTTTTTTCCTATATATCTAGGATACCACATTGCATTTAGTCATCATGTCTCCTTAGCCTTGAGAAGAGTGTGTTCGAAACTTTTACAAAACACTGCCTGCAGCGTTTGAAAACAATGGACAGGCTTTCTTTTACTTTTATTATTTTACAAAGTATATGTATTTTAATTTCCATAGCTTTTGGGGTACAAGCGGTTTTTGGTTATGTGGATGAATTGTAGAGTGGTTAAGTCTGAGATTTTAGTGTACCCATCACCCGAGTAGTGTACGTTGTACTTAATATGTAGTTTTTAAATCCCTCATTCCCCTCCCACCATCCCCACTTCTGAGTCTCCAAAACCCTTTATACCACTCTGTATGCCTTTGCGTACTCACAGCTTAGCTCCTACTTATAAGTAAGAATATACAGTCTGTTTTTCCATTTTTGAGTTACTTCATTTAGAATATTGGCCTCCAGCTCCATCCAAGTTGCTGCAAGAGATATTATTTCATTCTTTTTTATAGTTGAGTAGTTCCATTTTGTATATGTACCACATTTTCCTTATCCACTCATTGGTTGATTGGTACTTAGGTTGGTTTCATATCTTTGCAATTGTCAACTGTGCTGTGATAAACATATGTCTGCAGGTGTCTTTTTGATATAATGATTTCTTTTTCTTTGGATAGATACCCAGCAGTAGGATTTCTGGATTGAATGGTAGATAAATTTTTTGTTCTTTAAGAAATCTCCATACTATTTTCCCTGCAGGCTGTACTAACTTGCATCCACCAGCAGTGTATAAGCATTCCCTTTTCCCCACATCCACACAAACATCTATTGTTTTTTGGTTTTCTAATAATGGCCATTCTGGTTGGGGTAAGGTGTTATCTCATTGGTGGTTTTAATATACATTTCTCTGATGATTAGTGATGTTGAGCACTTTTCCATATGTTTTTGGCCATTTGTATATCTTCTTTTGAGAAATGTCTATTCATATCGTTTGCCCACTTTTTGATGGGATTGTTTGCTTTTTTCTTGCTGATTTGAATTCCTTGTAGATTCTTGATATTAGTCTTTTGTTAGATGCACAGTTTGAAAAACAGTGTACATGCTTTCAGCTGGGCTCAGCTGCATGGGTCGGAGCAGTTTGAAATGGAATCAGAACCAGAACCAGACTCAGGGACAAGTTGGCCATGGGCAGGGGAACAACCCTAGCTTTGGTACTGTGGGAAGTTTAGTCTGCAGCCACAGGCATTACATGGCATCCAATAGCATCAGGAAGTTTCAATATGTGGTAATGATGAGATGGACAATTAGAATTAAGTCCTTAATATATCTGCATGGTGGTAAGGGCTTTACAAAGTGTAATGGAAATCTTTTTTTTTTTTTTTTTTTATTTGACCATTTCTTTCTATTCTTGGAAACTTTCCTTTGGGGAAATGTTCCTCCCATACACATGCTTTTTCCTCACCTCTCCAAGCCACAGATATGGGCACATTAAACAATATCCCATGTTGTTAGTGATTCTTGAAAGGTGGACGTGCAATCCCTGAAGGGCCAATTAAACATTGTCACTGGGATTTATTTAGAAATTCCTGAGTAAGATAATCTCTATTTTTACTGGGGTTGCTGAGTAAAAATGATTTAAGTCTTCAGCTGCCTGTGGCTATGTTTTCTAGGTGAACGAGGGAGGCTCTCTCTTCTATATTAAGAGAAAATGAGGTTAGTGCCCAGAACATCAGAGGCAAAAAAGTGTATAGAAGACATAATGATGTCATTTACACCTCTAGGTCCAGCAGTTTTTATTGGCGCCCCTTTTATTCCTTGAATGGTGTTTCTAAGATTTTTAGCTAACACACATATTATCTCCGCATAGTCTCATGTTATCCTTGTGAAAGGGTTATTACTTATTACCCTTGCATTTCAGAAAAAAATCCTACACCCTTGCCAACACTTGCTATCTCTTGTCTCTCTTTTTTTTTTTTTTTTTTAAAATTTATAGTAGTTATTCTAACAGGTATTAGGTGATATTTCATTGTGGTTTTGATTTGCATTTCCTTAATGATGGATGATGTTAAATGCCTTTTCATATACCTGTTGGCCATTTTTATGTCTTCTTTGGAGAAATGTCTATTCAGGTCATTAGAGCATTTTAAAATAGTGTTATATCTTTTTTTTTTTTTTTTTTTTGCCATTGAGCTGTGTGAGTTCCTTAGATGTTTTGGATTTTGACACCTTACCAGATATATAGTTCACAAATATTTTCTCCCTATCTTTAGGCTGCCTTTTCTTTTTGTTGATTGTTTTCTTTACTGTGTAGAACTGTTTTAGTTTGATGTTGTCCCATTTGTTTGTTTTTGCTTTTGTTGCCTGTGCTTTTGGTGTCCCATCTAAAATTTTCCCCAGTGTTTTCTTTCAGGAGTTTTATGGTGTCAGGTCTTATATTTATGTCTTTAATTCCCTTTGAGTTTATTTTTGTGTGTGATGTAAGATAAGGGTCCAATTTTGTTCTTTTGCATGTGGACATTCGGCTTCCCTAATACGATTTGTGAAAGAGACTATCCTTTCCTCATTGTGTCTTCTTGGTGCTCTTGTCAAAAATTTTTTGTCTGTATGTGTTTGGATTTATTTCTGAGCTTTTCTGTTCCATTTCTCTATGTGTTTTTTTATGACAGTGCCATACTGTTTTGAATACTATAGCTTTGTAGTGTAATTTGAAGTCAGTAAATGTGGTACCTACAATGTTGTTTTCCTTTCTCAGGATTGCTTTGGCTATTTGGGATCTTTTGTGTTTCCACATGAATTTTTGAATTTTTTTTCTACTTCCGTGAAAAATACCAAAAATACCATTGGAATTTTGGTAAGGATTGTGTTGAATCTGTATATTGCTTTGGGTAGTGGGAACCTTTTAATAGTATCAACTCTTCCAATTCATGAACATGGTATATCTTTCCATCTGTTTGTATCTTTGATTTCTTTCATCATGTTTTATAGCTTTTAGTGTAGAGATCTTTCATCTCCTGGGTTAAATTTATTCCTACATATTTTATTGTTTTTGATGGCATTGTAAATGGTATTTTTTAAAAATTCCTTTTTTGGATAAGGTTATTGGTGTAAAGAAATGTAATTAATTTTTGTATGTTAATTTTGTATTCTGCAACTTTACTGAATTCACTTATTAGTTCCAACAGATTTTTTGAGAAGTCTTTTGAGTTTTCTATGTATAGAATCATGTTGTCCGAAATGTGGATAGTTTTACTTCTTCCTTTCCAATCTGAATCCCGTTCATTTCTTTTTCTTGTCTGATTGCCCTTGCTAGTATTTCCAGCACTAAAAAAGTGAGTAATCTTGCATTGTACCAGATCTTAAAGAAAGATCTTAAATATTCAGTTTTTCCCCTTTGATTAGCTGTGAGTTTTGGACAAATGGCCTTTATTTTGTTGAGGAAATTTCTTTCTATACCTTATTTGTTGAGAGTTTTTAATGATGAAATTATGCTGAACTTTGTCAGTGCTTTTTTTGCATCTATTCAGATGATCATGTGGTTTGTCTCATTCATTTTGTTAATGCTCTGTATCACATTAGTTTATTTGCGTGTGTTAAATCAACCTTGCACCCTAGGGATAAATCTTACTTGATCAGGATATATAATCTTTTTGGTGTGTTGTTGGCTCCAGTTTGCTAGTATTTTATTGAGGATTTTTGCATCTATGTTCATCCGAGGTATTGTTCTATAGTTTTCTTGTGGTGTCTTTGCCTGGCTTTGGTATTATTAGGGTGATGCTGGCCTCATAAAATGAGTTTGGAAGCATTCTTTCTAATTCTATTTTTTGTAAGTGTTTAAGAGGGATTGGTATTCATTCTTTTTTGAATGTTTGGTAAAATTCAGCTGTGAAGCCATCTGCTCCTGGGTTCTTCTTTTTTTGGAGGCTTTTAAATATGATTTCAATCACTTTATTTGTTATTGGCCTGTTCAGGCTTTCTATTTTATCTTGATTTAATTTTGGCAAGTTGTACGTTTCTAGGAATTTACCCATTTCCTCTAGGTTATCCAATTTCTTGGCATGTAGTTATTCATAATAGTCCCTTATGATACTGTTTATTTCTGAAGTATTCATTATAATGTCTCCACTTTTATTTTCTATTTTATGTACTTAAACCTTTTTTTCTTATTTTGTCTAGCTAAGGATTTGTCCATTTTGTTTATTAAAAACCTCAATTGTTAGTTTTGCTGTATTTTCTATAATTTTACATTCTCTATTTCTGCTATGACCTTTATTACTTCCTTTCTTCTGTTAACTTTGGGGTTTAGTGTGCTTTTCTTTTCCTAGTTCCTTGCAGTATAAGGTTAGATTGTTTGAGATTTTTTTTAATGTAGGCATTTATGACTATAAATTTCCCTTTTGGAGTTCCTTTTGCTACTTCCCAAAGGCTTTAATATGTTGTATCTCCTTTTTTGTTTGTTTCAGTAAGTTTAATGTCACTGTGCTGATATACAAAAGGGTGTTGCTGTTGGTATTTAATATTCTAGTAGCCTCTTGAAATTTTTAATTCTTTATCTTTGAATTTGTGTTTTAGTAAGTGAAGTCTGCTGGGACAATAGAGCATACCCCGGGGGCTTACAGTCTTAGCTCACAGACCCCACCTCTGCTGCCTCCTTACCTCCTCTGGAAGTTTCTTGTCTGCTAGCTCTCTACCAACTGGGGGCTCAGAGGCTGCCCTACAATGCCTGCCACCCTCTCTCTATAGTGGTAACCTGGTTGTATGGGTTGGGGTGGGATAAGAAGGGGGAGCATGTTCTGCTGTTTCTTTTTACCACTAGCAGGGGCCTGGGTGAATGTATTGGGTGTGCGGTGGTGGCACTTGGGCTTGAGAGTCTCTGCCTTGGGTTAGCAGCATCATTGGAACTTTTGGTGGGCAATTTAGTAAGAGTCTTTCACCCACCCTTGATCTAGGTTGAGTGCCTCTTGATGTAGAGGTTGCAATCCCTTGAGTGTAGCCCATCTACCACTGGTTGGGGCAGTGGGTATATGGGAAAGAGGTACTGACTTCCACTTTCCCAGGGCAGGCCTCACGTTTTCATTTTGCACTGGGCCCTGCGAATTATTTAGCTGGCTCTAGTCAAGGGAACTGGATATTTTTATTCCAATTCTGGAGACTCATTTTGGAGGGTTGCTTGGTGGTGATGGTGATGTTGCTCATTCCCTGGTACTATGTACCTGTGGCCTTTCATAGGTCTGATATAAAGCTTTCGGGTCCAGGGATTCAGGCACTGGCAGCTAGAAATCTACCAGGGCACATGGAATATCTGAAGGATATAGGGGAAGGGAAGTACTGATAGTGTCTATAAGATCCCTTATTTTCAGCCGGGCGCAGTGGCTCATGCCTGTAATCCCAGCTCTCAGGGAGGCAGAGGCGGGAGGATAGCTTGAGCCCAGGAGTTCGAGACCTGCCTGGGTAATATAGCGAGACCCCGTTCTCCACAAAAAGGAAAAAAAAAAAAAAAAAAAAGACAAAAAAAAGACCCCTTATTTTATATAATAAATCTAAATAATAGCTGCATCAAATACTTAAAATTTTTTTAAAATAAAATCTTAGATGAAAATTAATGAAATCCAGATTAAGGAGGGCCTTTAAGCAAGACATGGAAGTCAAAAGCCATAAAAAATAGACATGTATGATTACATTACAAAATTATAGGATAAAAATTTCATAAACAAAATCAGGACAAATGAGACACTGGGAAAAATATGCATTCTATAAAACAGACAAAGAATAAATATCAATGATGGGCAAAGAACTGTTATAAATAGAAAACAAATAGCAAACTCTCTAATGGAAAAACTTTCAAAAGTTGTAGTAGATAACTCACAGAAGAGCAAATCCAAAATGAGTAATGAACATATGAAACAGTTTTAAACGTTAGTACTAATAAGAAAAATGCAAATTAAATACTGTGTTCTCCTTTCTCAACCATCTATTGAATTGGCAAAAACTTAAAAAGATGGATAATACTTACTGCCAGCAGGGATGTGGGAAAAGGCACTGTCATGCACTGTTTCTGGACATGTGTGTTGGGTGTTATTACAGCCTTTTTGGAAAATAATCTGGCAATATCCACAATAAGCAAAGTAAACACATGATTTGACCCAGAAATCCTACTCCAGGAATTGTATAGCAGAGAAATCAAGCTTCAGTGTGTAAGGACATGTATGTATATACCAACCCCAAGAATGTTTATTGTGATATTTTTCTGGAAATAAGTTAATGCCTATTAATATATTTTGCCAATTCATAGGATGGAACGGTATGTAACCAATAAAAAGAATGTATTAGTTCTATACAGATTTATACTAGTTTTGCTTTGAAAGAGTTCCATAATGCATTTTTTTCTATTTTAAACTTTTAAAAAAATAGACACAGAGTCTCCGTCTGTTGCCCAGGCTGGTCTTGAACTCGTGGACTCAAGCACTCCTCCTGCCTTCACCTCCCAAAGTGCTGGGATTACAAGTGTGAGCCGCTGCACCCAGCATCTAATGTATTTTTAAGCATGAAATAAAAGATGCCAGAAAGTATATATATATTTATCTATATATATATATCTATCCTATTAAAAAGCCAGAAATTGACGGAAAACCCTTAAGTGTGTATGAGTGTTCTGTGAACCTGGAAAAGCAATGAAAGATTACACTAGGTTGTTAACAATTGCACTAGTATCCTGGCTGGAGGAGAGGGAAGAAGTGGAATTTAGAGGATGAAGTGATGAAAAACGAAGGAGTAGGGGAGTTTTCCACAATAACAAAAACAACACATGTTGCAGAATTTCGTTTATGTGAAACTTAATATATGTGTATGTACATACCTGTATAGACATTTACGAAGAGACGCATTAAGGTTGGTTATAAAATATTAATAGTGGTTATCTGAAGGTGTTGAGACTTCAGGTGATTTTACTCTTTCTCGCTTAGTATCTTAGCAAATGTCACATGGCTGGTAAGTGGCAGAGCCAGGATTCAATGTATTTGACCTCAAAGTCGGTCTACTTTTACATACAGCATACCTCTTTCCATAGGACTACAGCAATGGTCAGTTACCAAGATAGGGATATAAGCAGAAACTCATTACCCAGAATAGAGGCACAAACTGGGACCTGGATGGAGAAAGAAGGCAGTAGTCTAGTTGTCAGAACTGGGACCCAAAAGTCTGTCTCTAAGAACTCAGTGTAGCTGAGTCCCTGCATGCAGGATAAGGTCACTTACCTACAGTTGGCTGAAGGTCAAGCCTCTTTTAGGCAGTAGTTCTACTTCTACTCATGGCTATACCCCTAGGAATCTGCAGGAAGAGTGAGAAAATACTGATGGCTGGGCACAGTTGCTAGTGCCTGGAATCCCAGCCCATTCAGAGCCTGAGGAAGGAGGATTGCCTGAGGTCAGAAGTTTGAGACCAGCCTGGACAACTAGCGAGAACCTGTCTCTACAAAAGACAAAAAATAGCCAGGTGTGGTGGCACACACTTGTAGTTCCAGTTACTTGGGAGGCTGAGGTGGGAGGATCACTTGAACTTGGGAGTTCAAGGTTATATAAGCTATGATTGTTCCACTCCACTCCAGCCTCAGTGACAAAGTGAGACCCTGTCTTAAAAAAATTAAAAAAAAAAAAAAAAAAAGAAAAAAAAAAAGGCTAAAAAAGTACTGATACTTGTTCCCTCTCCCCATTTGTATTTATTAGGCCTCATTCTCATCTTGGGAATAGGGATTTTTAAATTGCTCCACAGGTGTTTCTAATAGGTAGCCAGAGTGGAAGATAATAAACGGTAAATGGATCAAGAAACGTGATAGTTAAATTGTGATAACTGTCACACATAAGATGATGTGGCAGAGCAGCAGTTCTTAAACTTCCACGAGCATCAGAATCACTTAGAGGGCTTGTTAAAACAGATTACTGGGATCTAACCCCAGAGTTTGTGACTCTGTGGCTCTGTGGTGGGACCTGAGAATTTGCATTTCTAACAAATTCCCAGATGCTGGAATTCAGCTGGGAACTGGGGCCCTGTTTGAAAACCACTGACCTGAAGAGAGAAGGGACCTGAGGTCAAGGGTCCAGTGGTGGCAGATTTGAGGAGAGTGGCTGCAGAGACCGGGAACCAGGCAGGGCCTGCTGATGTGCTTGACCTTTTGAATTCTCCTCACTTGATCCATTTGTCTACCTGCCACCTCCCTTCAAAGCAAGACCTGCTCCAAAAGAGAGATTTAAAGATCATTAGCTGTAATGAGATTTTATACTAATAAGATTTTATTGCTAATCATAAAATATATACTCTGCCAGTTTGCCACAAAGCAGTCTGTCCTAAATGAGAGGAACCCAAGTTTGCCTGACAAAATAAACGGATGTGATACATTTTACAAAGGAGTATCTTTCATTTTTATGTTGTTTGTTGACATTCTCATTTTCTGAATTCAACATCACATCATTAGTGTGATTTCTAGGTAATTTTCATAATGTAGCAAGAATATAGCACTTTCCAAAAGCACTGAATTAATTGATCCAGATCAGTCTTCTCAGCATCCCTGGTAAGTAAGTAGATGTATCTGTTGTGATAGAATCCCACTGCCTTGAAAGGAGAAAGCGAGCCTGCATGACTCAGCTTGTGCTAGTAGTTAAGACCTGTGGACTGCTGGAATTTTCCGTTTGGAGTTACTCTTCTTTCATTTGTCATCCTTCCTGAACCCTGGTGCATGCAATTAGTGTGATTCAAGCATGCAAAAATTCCTGGCTGAGTGTATTCCCCACCAGCCTGTGACAGTTTCTTAATTCCTACGATGTTAAACATTTGCTTAGGTTATTTGAAGTAATGGAAGCTTAATGTAAGGATATGTAGTGAGAAAGTCTTATTAACCACAATTTAAAACAATTTATTTATTTTTATTTCAATAGCTTTTGGGGTACCAGTGGTTTTGGTTACATGGATGACTTACACAGTGGTGAATTCTGAGATTTTAATGTACCCATCACCTGAGTAGTGTACATCATACCTAATGTGTATTTTTTAAAAATCCCTGCCACCCCCACTCTTCCACTTCTGAGTCTCTACAGTCCACTATATATCGCTCTGTATGCCTATGCATACTCATAGCTTAGCTCCCCCTTATAAGTGAGCACATACACTTTTTGGTTTTTTCACTTCTGTGTTACTTCACTTAGAATAATGGCATCCAGCTCCATCTAGGTTGCCACAAAGGCCATTATTTTGTTCCTTTTAATGGCCCAGTAGTATTCCGTGATGGAATGGACACCTTATTTAATAAATTGTGCTGGGAAAATTGGCAAGCCACCATTTATTAAATAGGGTATCCATTCCCCAGTTTATGTTTTCTTTGCTTTGTTGAAGATCAGTTGGCTATACATAGTATTTGGCGTTATTTCTGTGTTCTCTATTCTGTTCCATTCGTCTGTGTCCCATTTTTATACCATACTGTTTTATACCAACAGTATCATACTGTTTTGGTAACTATAGCCTTGTAGTATAATTTGAAGTCTGGTAATGTGATGCCTTCAGATTTGTTCTTTTTTGCTTAGGACTGCTTTGGCTATTTGGGCTCTTTTTGGGTTCCATATAAATTATAGAATTGTTTTTTCTAATTCTGTGAAAAATGATGTTGATATTTTGAGGGAAATTGCATTCAATCTGTAGATTTTTTTTTTTGCACAGTATGGCTTTTTTCACAATATTGACTTTTCCAACCCATGAGGATGGGATGTGTTTCCATTTGTTTGTGTCACCTTTGATTTCTTTCAGCAGTGTTTTGTAGTTCTCCTTGTAGAGACCTTTCACCTCCTTGGTTAAATATATTTCTAGGTATTTTATTTTATTTTTTGCAGCTGTTGTAAAAGGGAATGAATTCTTGATTGGATTCTCAGTTTGGTCATTGTTGGTGGATAGTAGTGCCACTAATTTGTGTATGCTGATTTTGAAACCTGAGACTTTATTAAATTCATTTATCAAATCTAAGATAAGATAAAAGACTTTTGGAGGAGTCTTCAGGATTTCCTAGGTATACAATCATATCATCTACATACACCAATAGTTTTACTTCCTCTTTTCTAATTTGGATGTCCTTTATTTCTTTCTTTTGCCTAATTGCTCTGGCTGGTAATTCCAGAACTCTGTTGACTAGGACTGTTGATAGTGGACATCTCTTGCTCCTGTCTTGCTCCTGTTCTCAGGGGAAATGCTTTCAACTTTTCCCCATTCAGTATAATGTTGGCTGTGAGTTTGTTGTATATGGCTTTTATTATTTTTAGGTAGGTCCCTTCTATGCCTAGTTTGTTGAGAGTTTTTAATCATAATGGGGTGCTGAATTTTGTCAAATGCTTTTTCTGCATCAATTGAGATGACCGTATGGTTTTTCTTTTTAATTCTGTTCATGTGATGTATCACATTTATTGACTTGCGTATGTTAAACCATCCCTGCATCCCTGGGATGAAATCCACTTGATTGTGGTGAATTATCTTTTTGATGTGCTGTTGGATTGGGTTAGCTAATATTTTGTTGAATGTTTTTGCATCTGTATTCATCAGGGAAATTGGTCTGTAGTTTTCTTTTTTTGTGTCCTTTCCTGGTTTTGGTATTAGGGCGATACTAGCTTCATAGAATAATTTAGGTAGGAATCCTTCTTTCTCAATCTTTTGGAATAGTTTTAGTAGGATTCATACCAATTCTTCTTTGAATATCTGGTAGAATTCAGCTGTGAATCTATCTGGTCCTGCGCTTTTTTTTTGATTGGCAATTTTAAAATTACTGATTCAATCTTGCTACTTGTTATTGGTTTTTTGAAGGTTTCTATTTCTTCCTGATTTAATCTAGGAGGGTGGTATGTTTCCAGGAATTTGTCCATTTTCTCTGGATTTTTCTGATTTCAAATGATCTTTGTATTTCTATGTCGTCAGTTGTATGTAATGTCTCCAGTTTTATTTTCTTTGTTGCTTGTTTTTTGTTGTTGTTTTGTTTTTGTTTTTTTATACAGAGTCTCACGCTGTCACCCAGGCTGGAGTGCAGTGGTGTGATTTCGGGTCACTGAAACAGAACTAAATGAAATTGCTTGGGTTCAAGCAATTCTCATGTGTCAGCCTCCCAAATAGCTGGGATTAGCTGGAATTATAGGCACGCACCACCACACCTGGCTAATTTTTTTTTTTTTTTTTTTTTTTTTTAAGTAGAAACAGGGTTTGCTGTGTTTGCCAGGCTGATCTCTAACTCCTGACCTCAAATGATCCACCTGCCTTGGCTTCCCAAAGTGCTGGGATTGCAAGTGAGTCACCATGCCCGGCCTTTCTAGTTTCATTTCTAAATGAGCTTATTTGGGTCTTTTCTCTTCTGTTCTTGATTATTCTAGCTGGTGGTCTATCAATTTTATTTATTTTTTCAAATAGCCAGTTTTTTGTTTTATAGACCTTCTGTATTTATTTTTCTTTGAATTTCATTTAGTTCTGTTCGATCTTTGTTATGTCTTTCCTTCTTCTAGCGTTAGGTTTAGTTTGTTCTTGTTTCTCCAGGTCCTTGAGGTGTGACATTGGATTGTCAATTTGTGTTCTTTTAGACTTTTTGATATAGACATTTAATGCTATAAACTTTCCTCCTCACACTGCTTTTGTTGTATTCCAGAAATTTTTGATAAATTGTCTCATTACTAACACTGAATTCAAAAAATTTTTAAATTTCCATCTTAATTTCACTGTGAACCCAGATATAATTCAAGATCAGATTACTTAATTTCCATGTATTTGCATAGTTTTGAGGGTTCCTTTTGGAGTTGATTTCTAGTTTTATTCTGTAGTCTGAGAAGATACTTGATATGATTTTGATTTTTTAAAAAAAATTTTCGTGTTACAAAAAACTAACTTTAACATTAATTTTTGTAACTTTTTTCAAAAGGGAAAACAACACACTCCTCCGGGAAAGGCGAGGGGTTGAGAAGACAGGCTCTGAGTAAAAATTCTTATGACAGCACCTAGAGTTGATAGGCCTGCCTCAGAGAGAACACAGGCACTGCCACACCACCCCACAGGGGACAGCTGCCGTCTGGGTTAACAGACCAGTTCACATGCCACTCAAGGTTGCTATAGATTGAAGTCATGAAAATCTTCCAGCTCATCATGAAACAAGTCCCGCTCATCTTCAGAGTGTATCAGTTCATCATCCCCACCTGTAGCCAAAAGCTATACAAAAATCAACTCAAGATGGATTAAAGACCTAAATGTAAACCCCTAAAAGTATACAAACTCTAGAAGATAACCTAGGAAATACCATATTGAACATAGAAGCTGGCAAAGATTTCATGATGAAAATGCCAAAAGCAATTGCAGCAATAGCAAAAATTGATCAATGGGATCTAATTAAACTAAAGAACTTCTACCTAGCAAAAGAAACTAGCAACAGAGTAAACAGGCAACCTAAATAATGGGATAAAATATTTGCAAACTATACATCTGACAAACGTCTAATATCCAGAATCTACAATTAACTTAAACAAAGGCACAAGAAAAGTAAATAACCCCATTAAAAAGTGAGCAATCCCAGAACTTAAAATGAAAATAAAAATTATTTTTTTAATCTTAAAAAGTGGGCAAAGGACAAAGACACTTTCTGAAAGAAGACATACATGCAACCAACAAACATGAAAAATGCTCAATATAACTAATTATTCGATAAATGCAAATCAAAACCACAATGAGATACTATATTACACCATTCAGAATGGCCATTATTATAAAGTCAAAAAAAAAAAAAAAAAAAAAAACAGATGCTGGCAGGGTTGCAGAGAAAAGGGAACGCTTATACGTTGCTGATGGGAGTGTAAATTAGTTCAACTATTGTGGAAAGCAGGGTGGTGATTCCTCAAAGAACTGAAAACAGAACTACCATTTGACCCAGCAATCCCATTACTGGATACATACCCAAAGGAATATAAATCATTCTATTATAAAGACACATGCACATGTATGTTCATTGCAGCACTGTTCACAATAGCAAAGACATGGAATCAACCTAAATGTCCATCAATGGTAGACTGAATAAAGAAAATATAGTACATATACACCATGGAATACTATGCAGCCATGAAGAGAATGAGATCATGTCCTTTGCAGGAACATGGATGGAACTGGAGGCCATTATCCTTAGCAAACTAACGCAGAAACAGAAAAGCAAATATTGTATGTTCTCACTTATAAGTGGAAGCTAAATAATGAGAACACACGGACAGAATGAGGGAAACATCAGACACTGGAGCCTGCTTGAGGGAGAAGGGTGGGAGGACGGAGAGGTTAAAAAAAAAAAAAAAACTGTTGGATACTATGGTTAGGACCCAAGTGACAAAATAATCTGTGCACAAAACCCCCAAGTCATGAGATTCCCTATG
>NW_016841754.1:0-7783 GCF_001698545.2 Rhinopithecus bieti | reverse complement strand
GTCAGGCTGCAGCAGCTGACCAGCACCGATTGTCCGGCACTCCCTAGTGAGATGACCCCAGTACCTCAGTTGAAAATGCAGAAATCACCGGTCTTCTGTGTCGCTCGCGCTGGGAGTTGGAGACTGGAGCTGTTCCTATTCGGCCATCTTGCTCCGCCCCCAGTCACAGTACTCTTAATTTTACTGTCGTTTGTTGCGTACTTTCAGAGTGAAGCCACATGCTAAATAATCAGATATCCATGCAAATAAAGAATATTTTTTTCCCCATGCAAGTTTGTGGACCCTGAATTCTTTTTAAAACTTTGTGTTTTAATTTATTATTGTATTTTATTTTTAAAGACAGAGTCTTTGTCACCCAGGCTGGAGTCTGGAGTGCAGTGGCACAATCATACCTGACTTTAACCTCAAACTTCTGGGCTCACGTGATCATCTTATCTCAGTCTCTCTAGTAGTTGGTAATACAGGTGTGTGCCACTATGCCCACCTAACTTTTAAATTTTTTGTAGAGACAGATTCCTGCTACATTGCCCAAGCTAATCTCAAACTCCTGGGCTCAAACAGCCTTCCTGCCTTAGGCTCCCAAAGTGCTGGGATTACAGGCATGAGCCCCTGTACCCAGGCTCTGTTCTGGTCAAAGTACTTATACAGATATTTTTTTCTTCATATGGATACATGGCTAAAAATCAGACAAACTTTACAAAGTCCTGATAATTGCCCCAGTTCCACGTGTGCTGTTATGTGTATTAAATAGGATTTAGAGGATTTATGTGTATCAAACAGGATAAATACGATTTGTACAAGAGCAGTGGGTATCAAAACAGATGTTAGATACACAGTGAGTAATTTAATGTACTTGAAGTATGAGGTGTGTCATGGGGAGTGTCTGGTGTCTTACAGTAATTTTATTTTCTTATTTTAATTGACATGCTTAAAATAAGCATTTCAATATGGGGAACCATGTCTTCCAGTGATTTGGTCACAGGACTTTCCTCCACTGTCCCTTGTCAGGTGTGCAAATCACAAGGGACCCTCAATCCACTTATTGATGGGCTCTATGTGAGAACGGTGACAGTGCAATCCAACCTCTGATATCTGTGTGGAGGGAAAGGAATGAGGGTTATTGGCTTCTCCCAATTGATTTAGAGTAGTGTTTTTCAAAGTTAAAAAAATAAAATCAAGACCCAGAGAAATAAATACATTTTACATTGTTACCCAATACTGTATACACACACACAACTCACAGATTACACCCATACATGCATACTTATGACTGAAACAGTGTTCGAATACTATGCCCAACACCTTCTGATATTTTCTATTCTATTCTATCCTGTTCGATTCAATTCTGTTCTTTCATTAAAATATACTTAATTGATTTCATGACCCAATAATGGGTTAGAATCTTCAGTTTGAAAAGCACAGACTCTGAGGCTTTGAAAGTAAATGGATTACATTGCAAATACACTATATTCCTTTTTTTTTTTTTGACAAAATGAAACTTATTAGTCCCATGTGATAAAGGGGAGCTGGATGGGAAATTCAGTATTCCTCCTTTCCCATTGACCTCAAAGATCTCTTCTTTATAGTTTATTTGTGCCTTTTTTTTTTTTTTTTTTTTTTTTTTTTGACAGTGTCTCACTCTGTGGCCTAGGCTGGAGTGCAGTGGTGTGATCTCAGCAGCTCACTGCAACATCCGCCTCGGTTCAAGCGATTGTCCTGCCTCAGCCTCCTGAGTAGCTGGTACTACAGGCACACACCACCATATCCGGCTAATTTTTGTATTTTTAGTAGAGATGGGATTTTGTCATGTTGGCCAGGCTGGTCTCAAACTCCTGGCCTCAAGCAATCCACCCTCCTCAGCTTCCCAAAGTGTTGGGATTACAGGCGTGAGCCACCATACCAGGCCATCTGTGTCTTAATTAAGTATTTAGAATGTTACTATGACTTCTACACAAAGAGTCTTTGCTTTTTCTGAAACTGCATTTTGATTACATAGGTCTTTTGTGCCTCCTGGTGGTGAGTGGCTCTTCAGATGCTTGTATTGGTTTTCGCATCACTATAGATTCCTTAAATCCTTTGTCCTCTTGCTGTTGTATGCCAGGTTGTCATCTCACAGCTTCCAGAATGTAAGAGTCACTTGTCCTAGGATGCCACGACTTGTCTTTTGTGGATCGGGGTCCTATTCCTTTTAGTCAATGCCCTAGACAGTCAAGTCACATCCTGCTCATGGCTACATCGCCCTGCTGGTGCTGCATGACTGTGCCACACTAGAGCTGTGTTGGGCAGGCAGCTGTTGGCATTTGAATTGTGCCTGAAAAGGAGGTTGTCTGTCTTGGGGACAGAAATGAATAAAGGAACTCAAGGAGTGATGACAGTGCCATGGGAACACTATTCTGCCAATTAAAGTCAGCAAATTAATTGCCACTGGGCTGTCCCCAGCTGGGACAGAGGCTGGCTGCCCCTGGGAATTGTGGAGAAGAGCTGATATCTGTGTGGAGGGAAAGGAGTGAGGGTGAGTAGTTTTTCCCAGTTGATTTAGAGTAGTGGCTTTCAAACTTAAACAAATCAAGACCCAGAGAAATAAATACATTTTACATTGTTACCCAATACTGTTCTCTCTCTCTCTCTCTCTCTGTTCTCTCTCTCTCTCTCTCTCTCTGTTCTCTCTGTCTCTCTCTCCCTCTCTCTCTCTCATACTTAACACTGTGGTTAACCTAATGGGTTTTCTGAAAACTTACCACTGTTAGCTCAGAGGTTCCTGGACATGCAAAGCTGCTATTAATACCTTCATATAAAGCCCCCAAAAAAGAGAGAGTTCTCTACAGGTAATTTAGCCTCTTTTTCTTTTAAAAAATTTCTGCTATGAGATTTGCTTGTTTAGACCTTGTGATTTATTCAGATCTTTTCTCAATTTAGTGACAACAGTCATAAAATGTCAGATAATCAATTTATCTGTAAAGTCATCACTTATATTATTTGACTTTAATTGAAAAAATGTACTTTCCTTTCTCTATTTAGCTTAGTACCCACTAACTAGATATTTTAAAATCGAATCGTCTCCTTGAATGGAGAAAATTATGTTTTCTATGCTATTTTTTATATCTAAGAGGTTTCATTAATAGGGATTTAAGTCTCTTACTCCTAGGTAATACTGAACCTGGACTTAAACCTAAATGGAACCTGGCAGAAATCTGTACTGAATGTGTAAGTGCACCCCTTGAGATTTCAGTACCCCAGCATTTTTACTGGCTGAAATAATGAAAATTCTCATTAGGCCCTTGCCTGCTTGCACTTGTTAACTGCTCAGTGTATGCCAAACATCCCTTGTTCCCACAATATAATTGTAAATTGCCAGTGTACTGTTTCTTTGTCAAGCAGGAGGAGATAACTTCAGGGTCATAAAAAATTTTGGGGAGGATTGTATGACTTTAAAGATGTTGCGACCAGCTGCTGACACCTTGAAGTCTGGTTGTACAAGGTGTTATCTGAGACTGAGGAAACACAGACTTTTACTCTTAGTTCCCTGAAACTTCTTCACCCTTTTCTCTAGCTGTATAAAAACTCTCTGTTTCATCTTTCTGTTAAGATAAATTTGAGGCTGGGCACGGTGGCTCACACCTGTAATCCCAGCACTTTGGTAGGCCAAGGCAGGTGGATCACCTGAGGTCGGGAGTTCGAGACCAGCCTGACCAACATGGAGAAACCCCATCTCTACTAAAAAAAATACAAAAATTAGCTAGGCGTGGTGGCACATGCCTGTTATCCCAGCTACTCGGAGGCTTGTGGCAGGAGAACTGCTTGAACCCAGGAGGCCAAGATTGCGGTGAGCCGAGATCGTGCCACTGCAGTACAGCCTGGGCAACAAGTACAAAACTCTATCTCAAAACAAACAAACAAAAAATCCAAAACCAAAATTGAGACATCTTGCTCTCCTGCCTTCTTGCTTTGGCCAACTCGAACACACCTCTGTATCTCTGAGCACCAATATCTCAGTGTTCGGCTCCAGCTATGCACTGGGTACACAATCGTGAACTGGGATTCTACAATTGCATACTGTACTCATTCAGTGGTCATTAGGAATTGGCCTCCCAGCTCAGTATAGCTAACTAGATATGGGAAAATGACTAACTGCAGTGTAATAGCATGATGTCCGTGGCATTACTAATGGTTGGAATACATTGGAAAGCCAATGTTTGGTTGCTGTAATTATTGTTATCAATTTTCTATTGTTTATTTGAAGAGTCCTGATCCAGGCTCAGAGTTGTGTTAGCTATAAAGTCATTAGAGTGCCTCTGGGGACTACGACATGGAGACGAACACTGAATAAAAACAAATGTGTTTCTATGAAGTGTGGGAATGGAGAAGGAGGATAAAGAACAGCAGAACAAAAATTCCTTATTTCACTGTGGTGGAAAGAAAACTTTGCTAAGAGCCCCCCGAGGCAGGATCCTTGGGGCATGCCAGGCCTCATCTCAGAAATTTGTGCTACGTTGAACCATTCTTCAGCCCTGCCCACATACAGATCTGCAGGAGAGTGTCGAGGCCCTGAGTGGTTCAAGTTGCTCCTGAATTGGCTGCTAATTATATGTCATAACCATTCAGAGGCACCTCTAAGATTTGGGGAAGAGGGAAGCTGAGGAAAGTTGAAGTTTTAGTTGATGTTGCATATTGGATTCTGGGAATTTAGCTGGTGTTACAGGTTGGTTTTCCCACAGCAATGCTGAGATGGGATTTGGTGTACAGGATACTTATCCAGGATTAATATCTGTGGAAGAAAAGAGGTAGGAAGCAGGATTGGGCGGAGGAAGAAGGTGAAATGTGACACAGGCGCCACTAGCTATAGCCAACACCATGGGGAGCTTTCGAGTACATTCTGTTGATCAGAGTAAATTGCGATGCCCCTGTATCAATAACGTCTCAGTCAGCAACTGGCTGTTGGCTGCCTTTACAGGGTGTGTCCTCAGTAAGGTGACTTTGCAGATGAGGCAAACCCTGAATGCTGACAGCTGGGGCAACAGGTCACCCCTAGAAGGGAGTCTGGGTGACACATCTCCATGTCTAGCACAGCTAGTAGGTGACAGAGCTGAAACTGAGCTTGGGTTCTACTCATTCCAAAGCTGATGATATTCCTTCTTTTCTTCAGTTAGTAAATATCTTTGAAGACTTTCTTAGTGCCAGGCATTGTTTTAGGTGTTAAGGATTCAGTATTGAGTGGAAAAGAAAAACAAGGGAAAAAAATCCCTGTCCTTAGGGAATTACATTGTAGCAGTATTGGGGGAGATAACACATCAATAAAGAAGTAAAATACACAGTATGTTTGTTGGTGGTAAGTTCTATAGGGAAAATAAAATATGAAAGGTGGAAAGGACTGTGTGAGTGTAGGAGGGAGGACAGGATAGAGGGTATTGTTATTGAAAACAGAATAGTCACAGCCTGGGCAACATAGTGAGACCCAGTCTCTACAAAAAGTGAAAAAATTAACTGAGCATGATGGCTCCTGCCTGTAGTCCCAGCTACTCGAGAGGCTGAGGTGGGAGGATCACTTGAGCCTGGAGGTCAAGGCTGCAGTGAGCAGTGATCGTACCATTGCACTCCAGCCTGGGCATCAGAGTGAGACCCTGTCTCAAACCAAACCAAATCAAACCAAAACAAAACAACCAGACTAGTCGGAGAAATACTGAGAAAGGAGAGGGCATTTGAGCAAAGAGCCGAAGAGGAGAGGAAGCATATCTTACGCATGTCGAGGAGTCATTCCAAGCTGAGAAAACAGCCACTACCAAAGCCTGAGGTTGGAGAACACCTAGTGTATGCTTGTCATAGCATTCCTGTACGAGATTTTGTGCATAGCACATCTAGCACAGGCCTTGTGGAGAGTACAGTATTTCCAAACTTCACTCATTTATGTACCATTGTGACAATTTTTGTAATATTCATGTACCATCCATACTATTATTTAATTAGATTTTAAGTTAAATGCCCTTTTCATATTTAAGTACATTTATTTTAGGAGACTTTGTGAAAATAAACAAAAGACCACCCAAATGAGAAAACACAAAGGCTATTTATTCAGAGCTTATTGTAGTAAAGGAGTCAGCCACCATCACTTGTGTTTGGCTTCAAGGCAGGCAGAGAAGTGGGAAAGCTTTATAGTAGAAAAAAAGGAGGACTTGGGTATGCCCTGATTGGAGGCTGTTGGAGTAGGGAAGCTGAAGGTGTGTTAACTAGAAGTGGAGCATCCTATATGACTGGTTAGGGGTGCATATTTGGCTTTCTCTGGTTAGTCCTAAGTTGGAAGTGGAGACAAAAAATCGAGAAGTTATTAACCAAGACTTGATTAATCTGTTACTAATCAAGTCTTGGCTATTTAGGGGACATTGTTTACAACAGTTATTTCTTTATTATTTTTTGTGTAGTGCTTTCCTTTTGTTTTTTTAAATTTGCACACAATTCTTACACATGCTCAATTATTATTATTCGATTAAAAAAATTTTTTTTCTGTTAGCTGGGCATGGTGGTGGATGCCTGTAATCCCAGCTACTTGAGGCTGAGGCTGGAGAATCGCCTGATCCTGGGAGGTGGAGGTTGCAGTGACCTGAGATCATGCCACTGCACTCCAGCCTGGGCAACAGAGTAAGCCTCTGTCTCAAAAAAATTTTTTTTTTCTAATGGAGATGGGGTCTCAGACCAGGGTGGTCTCAAACTCCTGGCCTCAAGCAATCTCGGCCTCCCAAAGTGCTAGGATTACAGGCCTCCCAAAGTGCTAAGATTATAGGTGTGAACCACTGCATCTGGCCATATGCTGAAGTATTTTCTCTATACAGAGACCTTGGGAGAAAAGGAGATAAAATATCATAAATCAACTTTTTAAACTTTAAGTTCCAGGGTACATGTGCAGGTTTGTTAGATAGGTAAACTTGTGTCATGTGGGTTTGTCGTACAGATTATTTCATCACCCAGGTATTAAGCCTAGTACCCATTAGAAATTTTTCCTGATCCTCTCCCTCCTCCCAACTTCCATGCTCTGATAGGCCCCAGTGTGTGTTGTTACCTTCTATGTGTCCATGTGATCTCATCGTTTAACTCCCACTTATAAATGACAGCATGCCACATTTGGTTTTCTGTTTCTGCATTAGTTTGCTGAGGATAATGGCCTCCCACTCCATCATGTCCCTGCAAAGGACATGATATTGTTCCTTTTAATGACTGCATAGTATTCCATTATGTATATATATCACATTTTCTTTATCTAGCCTATCATTGATGGGCATTTAGGTTGATTCCATGTCTGTGCTATTGTGAATAGTGTTTACAGCAGTTGTCGTTTGACTTCCTGGACTGGTTGATAGAGATAGTGGTCTGACTTCCTACAAGTCTGATTTATAGATAGTAATTTAACCTCTTGGCTGGTTCTTGTAGATAATGAGTTGGCGTCAGGGCTGGTTGCTGCAATTTGTGGGTCAGAGTTGTATTTTTATATATGTCTATTTGTATATTCAGTTTTTCAATTTTATTTCCCTTAAATGCAAATCTAGTATTATTTGGTATGCCACCTTTATTTTCAATATAATTACACTACAGAAGCATACACACACACACACACACACACACACACACACATACAAAGACACACACAATTATTAAAATGTTTATATGTGAAACCTGAAATAAATTTATGTAACATCAAGTGTACATAAAGAGAGATGTGTATCACGCTTTTGAAAAAACGAAATTGTTGGTGGGGGCGGAGCAAGATGGCCGAATAGGAACAGCTCCAGTCTCCAAC
>NW_016841753.1:0-731 GCF_001698545.2 Rhinopithecus bieti | reverse complement strand
GATGAAATGTCCTTTATCAGTGTAGCCCTCAATGAAATCCAAGGAAGCCCTTCTCAGTTTCCCCAAAGACAGTGTTAATGGACTGCTAGACGAAACATAAGTGTAACTCTGTGAGATGAATTCACACATCACCAAGAAGTTTCTAAGAAAGCTTCTTTCTAGTTTTCATCTGTGGATATTTCCTTTGTCACCGTAAGTTCCATTGCGCTATGAAATACCAAATTGCAGATTTCCAGAAAACTGTGTTAACAAACTGATCACTGAAGAGAAACGTGTAACTCTGTGAATGCATTCACACATGGCAATGCAGTTTCTCAGAAAGCTTCTCTTTAGTTATTATGTGAGGATAATTCCTTTTTCACCCTAGCCCTCAATGAGCTCCCAAATATACCTTTGCAGAATCCACAACAACAGTGTTAGCAAACTGTTCCAAGAAGGGAAGGGTGGAACTCTGTGTGATGAAGTCACACATCAGAAAGCAATCTCTCAGAAAGTTTCTCTGTAGTTATTATGCTTAGACATTTCCTTTTTCACCATGGGAACCTAAGGGCTTCCAAATATCACTTTCCAGATTCCACGAAAAGATTGTTAGCAAACTGCTTGTTGAGGCATAAGTTGTAACTCTGTGAGGTGAACGCACAGATCAGAAAGAAGTCTCTCAGAAAGCTCCTTTCACGTTTTGCACTAATGAAATTTCCTTTATCAGAGTAGGCCTCAATGCCAACAAGGAA
>NW_016841752.1:0-1064 GCF_001698545.2 Rhinopithecus bieti | reverse complement strand
TGGGAATATTTTCTTAGGCTGGGTGCGGTGGCTCATGTCTGTAATCCCAGCACTTTGGGAGGCTGAGGTTGGCGGATCACGAGGTCAGGAGATCAAGACCATCCTGGCTAACACGGTGAAACCCTGTCTCTACTAAAAATACAAAAAAATTAGCCAGGCGTGGTGGTGGGCGCCTGTAGTCCCAGCTACTCGGGAGGCTGAGGCAGGAGAATGGCGTGAACCTGGGAGGCGGAGCTTGCAGTGAGCCGAGATTGCGCCACTGCACTCCGGTCTGGGCAATAGAGCCAGACTCCGTCTCAAAAAAAAAAAAAAAAAGGAATATTTTCTTAATCCTAGCACTTTGGGAGGCCGAGGCCGGCAGACTGCCTGAGCTCAGGAGTTCAAGACCAGCCTGGGCAACATTGAAATCCCATCTCCACTAAAATACAAAAAATTAGCCAGGTGTGGTGCCCTGCGCCTGTAGTCCCAGCTACTCGGGAGGCTGAGGAAGGTGATTTGCTTGAACCCGGGAGGCGGAGGTTGCAGTGAGCCGAGATCATGCCACTGCACTCCAGCCTGGGTGACAGAGCAAGACTCCATCTCCAAGAAAAAAAAAAATATATTTTCTATATGGGAAAGCAAATAAATAAATAAATACTAGTCAATGTGTATTTAATGTCTTCATAAATATACAACACCATTTCATGATTAACTAGGAGTAGAAATGACCATTCTCAATGTGATAAATGCATCTATGAAAAATCCACAACTAACATCCATACTTAATTTAATGGTGAAAAACTGAAAACTTTTCCTTCGAAGATCAGGAACAAGACAAAAATGTTGGCTTCCCCATGCCTATCCAAACCTGTACTGGAGATTCTTCTAGCCAGGGAAAGTAGACAAAAGTAAAAATAAAGAAGAAAGAAAAAGAACAATGAAATTAAAGACATACAGATTAGAAAGGAAGAAGTAAAGTCATATCTGTTTGAAGATGGCATGGTCTTGTATTCTGCAATGTTGTTGAACTTTTATTAGCTCTAGTAATTTTTTGTAGGTTCCTTAGAATTTGCATATAAACAAAT
>NW_016841751.1:0-1957 GCF_001698545.2 Rhinopithecus bieti | reverse complement strand
AAAAAGAAAATTCACTGTTATTCTCATTTCTGTGACCAAAGCTATGTCTCTCAGAGTTCTTTTCATTCTTGAGGAAGACTTGTTATTTCTCTTTGCAACCTGTATCTCCTGTCTCAGTCCATTCTAATATTGATGTCTTTAAAATCACTCGAAACTAATCCCGGTATTCTAACTTTGATCCCCCATTCTGATCACGAAACTAAAATCTCAGTAGATTTTTATTATTATTATTATTGCTTAAAAGCATTTGTATTGTCTCTAAACGTGTGATCTCTTGAGAAGCTCTGACAACCCTCAAAATTATTTCTTTTCTTCTGGAGTTCCCAATCTGACTTTCTATGCCTTTATCCTTCCTCATGGTGTTACCTTTACTCCTGGCCTGTATACCTAAGCAGTATCTCATTAAAATACACACACACACACACACACACACACACACACACACACACACCCTAATACTAAGACAGACTGATTACTCTTCTGTGAGCTATTAGGAAGTTTTCACTTGCTTTTAATCACAATTGCCTCATGCAAGGCTTATAAGGCACTGATCTAGGTTTACAGTCCTCAAGATTTCTTCAATAAAAGAGATTGTCGAGGAGCATTTCAGACTTGTCAGCATCTAACAAAGGTTATCACTTGAGAACATCTTTACTGCTTTCTTACCTAAAGAAAGTATATCATTTTCTGAAGTCCATTTTCTGACTATCACTCTTATTCTTTATGGCAGTGATATTTAATTTATTTTTTAATACTACAACTCTCTAAGTGGGAAGTTGTGGAAGTCAATTAAAATAACTGTCTTCTCATCTTTAGGAAAATGACCACTTTGTATATTTCATTGCATAAAGATGAATACTTTCCCTAAAATACTTATGGAATCATTCACATTATTGATATTCTATCTATAGTTATATGAATAAACTTGCCTTTTCCCTAACACTTGACTGTTATGGGGAATGCCCTTTAGTAGATTTAATCTATATAAGCATATCTAACTCTTTTCCAGGAAACTTTCACACAGTCCAAGATAGAGGAAGGAGTAAAGCCATTTGTTCAGTTCTGGATGATGTTTTCTATTGTTAACTCCTTGGTGCTAACTGTTGGAATTCCTCACATTGAAAGGTCGATGGCAGGTGTTGCTGATAGGATGTGCATTCTGAATCAAACACCATCTCGGATTAACGAAAATATTCCTCATTGATGTGGTCAACCTGGTCAATCTGATAGCTTACATTTGCCGTGACCATGCCCAACACATAGTAAAAATATGGTTATAGCAAATACTAAGACAAAATGAATAAAGTTAGTAAACATAACTACGATTCTTGTGAGCAGAACAGCAAATCATTTCAAAATTGCAACTGTGAAATGTCACTTAATTAGTATTTTTTATACCACTATTTAGTCAAAAGATATGCTTCTTGACTTTCTCATCTGAAGTAGGAGAGAGCCTCTTAAGATTCCCCCAAATGTCCATCAGTGACAGACTGGATTAAGAAAATGTGGCATATATACACCATGGAATACTATGCAGCCATAAAAAAGGATGAGTTTGTGTCCTTTGTAGGGACATGGATGCAGCTGGAAACCATCATTCTCAGCAAAATATCACAAGAACAGAAAACCAAACACCGCATGTTCTCACTCATAGGTGGGAACTGAACAATGAGATCACTTGGACTTGGGAAGGGGAACATCACACACTGGGGCCTATCATGGGGAGGAGGGAGGGGGGAGGGATGGCATTGGGAGTTATACCTGATGTAAATGACGAGTTGATGGGTGCTGACGAGTTGATGGGTGCAGCACACCAACATGGCACAAGTATACATATGTAACAAACCTGCACGTTATGCACATGTACCCTAGAACCTAAAGTATAATAAAAAAGAAAAAAAAAAAGATTCCATGGATGAAGCTTCAAAGCACTTGTGACATATCTCAGTGACTTCTT
>NW_016841750.1:0-1064 GCF_001698545.2 Rhinopithecus bieti | reverse complement strand
GGGCATGGTAGCTCACACCTGTAATCTCAGCACTCTGGGAGGCCGAGGTGGGCGGATCACCTGAGGTCAGAAGTTCTAGACCAGCTTGGCCAACATAGCAAAACTTCATCTCTACTAAACATATGAAATTTAGCCAGGCGTGGTGGTGCATGCCTGTAATCCCAGCTACTTGGGAGGCTGAGGCAGGAGAATCACTTGAACCCAGGAGGCAGAGGTTGCAGTGAGTGGAGATCATGCCACTGCACTCCAGCCTGGGCGAAAGAGTGAGATTCCATCTCAAAAAAAAAAAAAAATTTCCAAGCATAGTATCATCTCACTTTTTAAATTTACAGGCTGGAACAGATAAGAGCCTTCCTGCTGGGACAGAGACTTGGGTTCTAGTGGACTCTGCTACACTTAAATCTATGTGACATACTGCCCATTATTTTATTATTTAATTATGCAATGCCTAGTTCCTAAATGGATTTGAGGCAAATTACTGTAAATTTTGAAACAGCCTATATGTCAGAAATGATAATGTTGCCATCTAAATGTTTTCTGTCCCTCCCGCCTCAGGGGAAATGGTAGGAAAATGGTAAGTTTCTTAGGGCAATGACTGTGTCTTGTGTTTCTTTTCATGCTTAGGATATGGTTCTGTGCATAGTAAGTACTCAGTAAATGTTCCTAGAATCATAAAACCCTCAACAGATATGTTACTGAGCATCTGCTTTTCATGATAAGCTCTCTCTCAGATCCTTGGTATACAAAGGTAAATAAGACAAATCCCTTTTACCCAAAGAGCTCACCATTGAGTTGGGGGAGGGGAAGTGGAATTCAAAACATGTTAATAAATCATTATAGTACTGTGAGATAAATGCAATTAAGAAGCTTGCTGTAAAGTATAGGGGAAATAGAGGAGTAATCATGTCTGAAAAGTCAGGGAAGTCTTCCTAGAGATAATTTGCAAGCTGATTGTTTTAGAATTAGTAGAAGTTTGCCAGATGGAAAAGTCCAGGCAAAGTGTAACATGAATGGGAAGGCCACAGTCTAGAAATGGCAGAATGTGTTTCTAGTTTGTTTGTTTG
>NW_016841749.1:0-2670 GCF_001698545.2 Rhinopithecus bieti | reverse complement strand
ACTGTTTTGAGGATCCTGAGAAGGACTTCTTTGGATCACATTGAGGCCTAAACTGATAACGGAAATATAAGCCATTCAAATCGTGAAAGAAGCTTTCTGAGAAACTTCTTTCTGCTCTCTGAATTCCTCTCCCAGAGTTACTGCTTAGTTCTCAGGAAGCAGTTTGCTAACACTCTTTTCGTGGAATCTGCAAAGTGAGATTTGGGAAACCCTAGGGTCCCATGGTGAAGGAGGATATATCCGCAGATAATAACTAGAGAGAAGCTTACTGAGAGATTGCTTTCTGATGTGTGACTTCATCTCACAGAGTTCCACCCTTCCCATCTTGGAAGAGTTTGCTAACTGTGTAATCTTGTGTTCTGCAAAGTGATATTTGGGAGCTCGTTGAGGGCTATGGTGAAAAATGAAATATCCTCAGATCAAAACTGGAAAGAAGTCTTCTGTGTAACTGCATTTCGATGTGTGAATGCAACTCACAGAGTTACACGTTACTCTTCAATGTTCAGTTTGTTATCACAGTTTTCTGGAAATCTGCAATGCAATACTTCTGAACGCAATGAAGTTACGGTAACAAACGAAATTTCCTCAGATGAAAACAAGAAAGATGCTTTGTTAGAAATTCTTGGTGATGTGTGAATTCATCTCACAGAGTTAAACTTATTTTTCACACAGCAGTCCATTATCACTGTTTTTGAGGTAACTGATAAAGACTTCTTTGGATCGCATTGAGGCCTACGCTGATATAGGAAATATTAGCATTGAAAACGTGAAAGAAGCTTTTTGAGAAACTTCTTTGTGATCTGTGAATTCGTTTCACAGATTTACAGCTTAGTTCTCAGGAAGCAGTTTGCTAACACTCTTCTCGTGGAAACTGCAAACTGAGTATTAAGAGCCAATAGGGGCCCATGGTGAAAAGGAATATATCTTCAGATAATAACTAGAGAGAAGCTTACTGAGAGATTGCTCTCTGATGTGTGATTTCATCACACAGAGTTCCACCCTTTCCTTCTTGGAACAGTTTGCTAACTCTGTCATCTTGTTTTCTGCAAAGTGGTATTTGGGAGCTCATTGTCGGCCCTGGTGAAACAGGAAATATCCTCAGATCAAAACTGGAAAGAAGTCTTCTGAGAAACTGTATGTCGATGTTTGAATGCAACTTACTGAGTTACACGTTTCTCTTCAGTGTTCAGTTTGCTAACACAGTTTTCTGGAAATCTGCAATGGGATAATTCTGAACGCAATGAAGTTTACGGTGATAAAGGAAATATTCTAAGATGAAAACTAGAAAGAAGCTTTGTTAGAAACTTCTTGGTGACGTGCGAATTCGTCTCACCGAGTTACACTTATGTTTCATACAGCAGTCCATTATCACTGTTTTTGAGGAACCTGAGAAGGACTTCTTGGGATCGCATTGAGGCCTACGCTGATAAAGGAAATATCATCTGTTGAAAAAGTGAAAGAAGGTTTCTGAGAAACTTCTTTGTGATCTCCGAATTCCTTTCACAGTGTTACAGCTGATTTCTCAGGAAGCTGTTCGCTAACACTCTTTTCGTGGAATCTGCAAAGTGAAAATTGGGAGGCCATAGGGGCCCATGGTGAAAAAGGATATATTGTCAGATAATAACTGGAGAGAAGATTACTGAGAGATTGCTTTGTGATGTGTGACTTCATCACAGAGATTTCCCCCCTTCCCATCTTGGAAGAGTTTGCTATCTGTGTAATCTTGTGTTCTGCAAATTGATATTTGGGAGCTCATTGTGGGCTATGGTGAAAAAGGAAATAACCTCAGATCAAAACTGGAAAGAAGCCTTCTGAGAAACTGCATTTCGATGTGTGAATGCAACTCACAGCGTTACACGTTTGTCTTCAGTGTTCAGTTTGCTAACACAGTTTTCTGGAAATCTGCAATGGGATACTTCTGACCGTAATGAAGCTTACGGTGACAAAGGAAATACCTTCGTATGAAAAGTAGAAAGAAGCTTTGTTGGAAACTTCTTATTGATGTGTCAATTCTTCCCACAGAGTTACACTGATGTGTTGGGCAGCAGTCCAATATCACTGTTTTTGAGGAACTTGAGAAGGACTTCTTTGGATCGCATTGAGGCCTAGGCTGATAACGGAAATATCAGCCGTTCATATCGTGAAAGAAGCTTTCTTCAAAACTTCTTAGTGATCTGTGAATCCCTTTCACAGAGTTACAGCTTAGTTCTCAGGAAGCAGTTTGCTAACACTCTTTTCATGGAATCTGCAAAGTGAGAATTGGGAGGCCATAGGGGCCCATGGTGAAAAAGTATATATTTTCAGATAATAACTAGAGAGAAGCTTACTGAGAGATTGCTTTCTGATGTGTGACTTCATCACACAGAGTTCCACCCTTCCCTTCTTGGAAGGGACTGCTAACTCTGTTATCTTGTGTTCTGCAAAGTGATATTTGGGAGCTCTTTGAGGGCTAGGGTGAAAAAGGAAATATCCTCAGATCAAAACTGGAAAGAACTCTTCTGAGAAACTGCATTTCGATATTTGAATGCAACTCAAAGAGTTACACGTTTCTCATCAGTGTTCAGTTTGTTATCACAGTTTTCTGGAAATCTGCAATGCGATACTTCTGAACGCAGAGATGCTTACGGTGACAAAGGAAATATCCTCAGATGAAAACAAGAAAGAAGCTTT
>NW_016841748.1:0-2289 GCF_001698545.2 Rhinopithecus bieti | reverse complement strand
ATATTGATTCTACCCATCCACAAGCATGGGATGTGTTTCTATTTGTTTGTGTCATCCATGAGTTCTTTCAGCAGT
Source organism: Rhinopithecus bieti (assembly GCF_001698545.2). NCBI lineage: Eukaryota > Metazoa > Chordata > Mammalia > Primates > Cercopithecidae > Rhinopithecus > Rhinopithecus bieti. The sequence goes on along the minus strand of NW_016841748.1, from coordinate 2,214 downwards.
GTTTTGTAGTTTTCCTTGTAGAGGTCTTTTGCCTCCTTGGTTAGGTATATTCCTAAGTTACTTTATTTTATTTTATTTTATTTTATTTATTTATTTTATTTTATTTTCAGCTATTGTAAAAGGGGTTGAGTTCTTGATTTGATTCTCTGCTTGGTCACTGTTGGTGTATAGAAGAGCTACTGATTCATATACATTAATTTTGTATCTGGAAACTTTGCTGAATTTTTTTATCAGTTCTAGGAGCTTTTGGAGGAGTCTTTAGGGTTTTCTAGTATACAATCATATCATCAGCAAACAGTAACAGTTTGACTTCCTTTTACTGATTTGGATGCCCTTTATTTCTTTCTCTTATCTGATTGCTCTGACTAGGGCTTCCAGTACAATGCTGAAGATGAGTGGTGAGAGAACTGGAACTGTCTTGTTCCAGTTCTCAGAGGGAATCTTTCAACTTTTCCCCATTCATTATTATGTTGGCTGTGAGTCTGTCCTAGATGGCTTTTATTACACTGAGGTATATCCCTTGTATGCTTATTTTGCTGAGAGTTTCAATCATAGAGGATGCTGGATTTTGTCAAATGCTTCTTCTGCATCTATTGAGATGATCATGTGATTTTGCTTTTAATTCTGTTTATGTAGTGTATCACATTTATTGACTCCCATATGTTAAGCTATCCCTGTATCCCTGATATGAAACCCACTTGATCTTGGTGGATTATCTTTTGATATGTTGTTGGATTCACTTAGCTAGTATTTTGTTAAGGATTTTAGCATCTATGTTCATCAAGGATATTGGTCTGTAATTTTCTATTTTGGTTATGTCTTTTCCTGGTTTTCATATTAGGGTGATGCTGGCTTCATAGAATGAGTTAGGGAGGGTTCCTTCTTTCTGTATCTTGTGGAATAGTCTCAAAAGGATTGGTACCAATTCTTCTTTCAATGTCTGGCAGAATTCTGCTGTGAATCCATCTAACCCTGGACTTTTTTTGTTGGTAATTTTAAATTACCATTTCAATCTCACAGTTTGTTATTGGTCTGTTCAGGGTATCTAATTCTTCCTGATTTAAGCTAGGAGGGTTGTATTTTCCAGGAATTTATCCATCTCTTCTAGGTTTACCAGTTTATCTGCATAAACGTGTTCGTAGTAGCCTTGAATGATCTTTTCAGTGGTGCCAGTTGTAATATCTCATGTTTCATTTCTTAATGAGGTTATTTGAATTTTCTCTCTTCTTTTCTTGGTTAATCTTTCTAAGGGTCTATTAATTTTCTCTTTTCAAAGAACCACCTTTTGTTTCATTTCTCTTTTATATTTTTTTGTTATTGTTGTTTCCATTTCATTTAGTTCTGCTCTGATCTTAGTCATCTCCTTTCTTCTGCTGGGTTTGTGTTTGGTTTGTTGTTTCCCTAGTTCCTTGAGATGTGACCTTAGAATGTCAGTTTATGCTCTTTCAGTCTTTTGATGTAGGTCTTTAGGGCTATGAACTTTCCTCTTAGCACCACCTTTACTGTATCCCAGAGGTTTTGATATGTTGTGACATTACTGTCATTCAGTTTGAATAATTTTAAATTTCCATCTTGACTTTGTTTTGACCCAAGGATCATTCAGGACCAGATTATTTAATGTCCATGTATTTGCATGGTTTTGAAGGGTCCTTTTGGAGTTGATTGCCAGTTTTATTCCACTGTGGTCTGAGAAAGTGCTTGATATAATTTCAATTTTCTCAAATTTATTGGGGCTTGGTTTATGGCCTATCATATGGTCTATCTTGGAGAAAGTTCCATGTGCTGTTGAATAGAATGTATATTCTGCAGTTGTTGGATGAAATGTTCTGTATATATCTATAAAGTTCATTTGTTTAAATTCATTGTTTCTTTGTTGACTTGCAGACTTGACAACCCGTCTAGTGGAGCACTTAGGCTCCAATGTTAGTACTGAGATGTGAGGTACTGTTGCATTCATTGTGCTGTCTATTGCCTGTGTGCTTTGGCTTTTCTGTAGGTTTTTTTTTTTTTTTTTTTTTTTTTTTGAACTCTGAACTTTTTATTGGCCTCCTGCTCCCCAAAGGGTACCCTGCTTTTGCTGGCTTAATGCCTCAGAACTTTGGTGTCATTGGTCTCAGACACCACTTTGCCATCCACTATCCGGCGGGTGGTGGTCTTTTGGATGGTTTGCATGAAGTTGCTGCTGTCCAAGGCATCACCAAGATTGAATTCCTC
>NW_016841747.1:0-1058 GCF_001698545.2 Rhinopithecus bieti | reverse complement strand
ATTTTTTCATATGCCTTTTGACTGCATAAATGTCTTCTTTTGAGACGTGTCTGTTCATATCCTTCTCCCACTTTTGATGGGGTTTGATTTTTTCTTGTAAATTTCTTTACATTCTTTGTAGATTCTGGATATTAACCCTTTGTCAGATGGGTAGATTGTAAAATTTTCTCCCATTCTGTAGGTTACCTGTTCACTCTGATGGTAGTTTCTTTTGCTGTGCAGAAGCTCTTTAGTTTAATTAGATCCCATTTGTCAATTTTGGCTTTGTTGCCATTGCTTTTGGTGTTTTAGACATGAAGTCCTTGCCCATGCCTATGTCCTGAATGGTATTACCTAGGTTTTCTTCTAGGGTTTTATGATTTTAGGTCTAACATTTAAGTCTTTAATCCATCTTGAATTAATTTTGTATAAAGTATAAAGAAGGGATCCAGTTTCAGCTTTCTACATATGGTTAGCCAGTTTCCCCAGCACCATTTATGAAATAGAGAATCCTTTCCCCATAATCCCAATGGTGTAAAACTGGATACCAATAATATGGTCAATTTAAAATTTTAAATGTATAAATTAAACAACACACTTGTGAACAAGCAATGAGTTAAAGAAGAAAGCAAAAGGGAAATAAAAAATTATATCTTAAGGGAAATGAAAATGGAAACACAACATACCAAAACTTTTTTGATACAGCAATAGTTCAAAGAGAAAATTTATAGTGATAAATGCCTACATTAATAAAAAGACAGGTGGGCGCGGTGGCTTATGCCTGTAATCCCAGCACTTTGGGAGGCTGAAGCACGTGGATCACGAGGTCAGGAGATCGAGACCATCTTGGCTAACATGGTGAAACCCCGTCTCTACTAAAAAATGCAAAAAATTAGCCGAGAGTGTTGGTGGGCACCTGTAGTCCCAGCTAATCGGGAGGCTGAGGCAGGAGAATGGCGTGAACCTGGGAGACAGAGCTTGCAGTGAGCCAAGATTGCGCCACTGCACTCCAGCTTGGGCAACAGAGTGAGCGAGACTCAGTCTCTAAATAAATAAATAAAATAAATAAATAAATAAAT
>NW_016841746.1:0-1320 GCF_001698545.2 Rhinopithecus bieti | reverse complement strand
TTCGCAGTGCAGAAGCTCTTTAGTTTAATTAGATTCCATTTGTCTATTTTAGCTTTTGTTGCCATTGCTTTTGGTATTTTAGTCATGAAGTTCTTGCTTGTGTTTATGTCCTGAATGGTATTGCCTAGGTTTTCCTAGGGTTTTTATGGTTTTAGGTCTAACAATTCAGTCTTTAATCCATCTTGAATTAATTTTTATATAAGGTGGAAGGAAGGGATCCAGTTTCAGTTTTCTACATATGGCTAGCCAGTTTTCTCAGCACCATTTATAAAATAAGAATCCTTTCCCCATTAATTGTTTTTGTCAGGTTTGTCAAAGATCCGATGGTTGTAGATGTGTAGTATTATTTCTGAGGGCTCTATTCTGTTCCATTGGTCTATATCTCTGTTTTGATATCAGTACCATGCTGTTTTGGTTACTGTAGCCTTGTAGTATAGTTTGAAGTCAGGGAGCATGATGCCTCCAACTTTGTTCTTTTGGCTTAGGATTGTCTTGGCAATGCGGGCTCTTTTTTGGTTCCATATGAACTTTAAAGTAGTTTTTTTCCAGTTCCGTGAAGAAAGTCATTGGTAGGTTGGGGAGGATGGCACTGAATCTATAAATTACCTTACGCAGTTTGGCCATTTTCATGATATTGATTCTTCCTATCCGTGAGCATGGAATGTTCTTCCATTTGTTTGTTTCCTCTTTTATTTCATTGAGCAGTGGTGGTTCTCCTGGAAGAGGTCCTTCATATCCCTTGTAAGATGGATCCCTAGGTATTTTATTCTCTTTGAAGCAATTGCGAATAGGAGTTCACTCATGATTTGGCCCTCTCTGTGTGTTATTGGTGTATAGGAATGCTTGCGATTTTTGCATATTGATTTTATATCCTGAGACTTTGCTGAAGTTGCTTATCTGCTTAAGGAGATTGTGGGCTGAGATAATGGGGTTTTCTAAATATACAATCATGTCATCTGCAAACAGGAACAATTTGACTTCCGCTTTTCCTAATGGAATACACTTTATTTCTTTCTCCTGCCTGATTGTCCGGGCCAGAACTTCCAACACTATGTTGAATAGGAGTGGTGAGAGAGGGCATCCCTGTCTTGTGCCAGTTTTCAGAGTGAATACTTCCAGTTTTTGCCCATTCAGTATGAAATTAGCTGTGGGTTTGTCATAAATATCTCTTATTATTTTGAGATATGTCACATCAATACCTAGTTTATTAGCATGAAGGATTGTTGAATTTTGTCACAGGCCTTTTCTGCATCTATTGAGATAATCATGTGTTTTTTATCTTTGGTTCTGTTTATATGATGGATAACATTTATTGATTTG
>NW_016841745.1:0-948 GCF_001698545.2 Rhinopithecus bieti | reverse complement strand
AAGTTTCTAGGAAGATTCTTTCACGTTTTGAACTGATGATATTTCCTTTATCACCTTTGGCCCCAATGTGATCCAAAGAAGCCCTTCTCAGTTTCCCCAAAGACAGTGTTAATGGACTGCTGCACGAAACATAAGTGTAACTCTGTGAGATGAATTCACACATCACCAAGAAGTTTCTAAGAAAGCTTCCTTCTAGATTTCGTCTGAGGATATTTCCTTTGACACCGTAAGTTTGATGGCGCTAAGAAGTATACTATTGCAGATTTCCAGAAAAGTTTGTTAGGAAACTTATCACTGAAGAGAAACGTGTAACTCTGTGAGTTGCCTTCACACATCGCAATGCAGTTTCTCAAAAGGCTTCTTTCCAATTTTGATCTGGGGATATTTCCTTTTTCACCATAGCCCTCAATGAGCTCCCAAATATAACTTTGCAAAACCCAACACAACAGAGTTAGCAAACTGTTCCTAAAAAGAAAGGGTGGAACTCTGTGGGATTAAGTCACACATCAGACAGCAATCTCTCAGAAAGCTTCTTTCTAGTTATTATCTGAGGATATTTCCTTTTTCACCATCGGCCTATATGGGCTCCGAAATCTCATTTTGCAGATTCCACGAAAAGAGTGTTAGCAAACTGCTTCCTGAGGACTAAGCTGTAACTCTGTGAGATGAATTCACAGATCACAAAGAAGTTTCTCAGAAATATTCTTTCACGTTCTGAACTGATTATATTTCCTTTATCAGCGTAAGCCTCAATGCGATCCAAGGAAGTCCTTCTCAGGTTCCTCAAAGAAACTGTTAATGGAATGCTGCAGGAAACATAAGTGTAACTTTGTGAGATGAATTCATACATCACCAAGAAGTTTCTAAGAAACGTTCTTTCTAGTTTTCATCTGAGGAAATATCCTTTGTCACCGCAAGCTTCATTGCGTTAAGAAGTATCCCATTTCC
>NW_016841744.1:0-2848 GCF_001698545.2 Rhinopithecus bieti | reverse complement strand
GAATACATATTTTTTCTTAAGTAAACAGAAAACAGTCTCCAGAATAGTCCATGTAAGGCCACACAATAAGTATCAGAAAATTTTACAATATTAAAATCATACAAAGTACTTTCTCCAACCACTGTGGGACAAACCTAAAAATCAATAAGTGAAAAAAAATTCACAAATATGTGAGAATTAAATACCATACCTCTACACAACCAATGGGTCCAAGAAGAAATCGCAAAGGAAATCGAAAAATACTCTGAGAAGAACCAAAATGAAAATACACTAAGGGATGCAGCAAAAGCTAAGTATAAGCTCAGATAAAAATTTATGGATGTAAACTCTTACCTTAAAAAGGAATCAATAAAATAGATAGCAAACACTCTAAATTCAGAACCTAGGAAAAGAAGAACTAACTCAATCCATAGCAAGCAGGAAAAATAAAATAATAAATATCAGAACAAAGTGAAATAGAGAATAACAAAACAGTAGAGAAATCAACAAAAGCAAAAGTTGATTATTTGAAAAGATCAAGAAACTTGACTCGCCTTTTGCTATGCTGACCAAAGAAAACAGGAAGAACACTTAAATTACTAAAATTAAAAATAAAGGCCGGGCGCAGTGGCTCACGCCTGTAATCCAAGCACTTTGGGAGGCCGAGGCGGGTGGATCGGGAGATCAGGAGATGGAGACCATCCTGGCTAATACGGTGAAACCCCATCTCTACTAAAAATCATACAAAAAGTAGCCAGGCGTGGTGGCGGTGCCTGTAGCCCCAGCTACTTAGGAGGCTGAGGCAGCAGAATGGCCTGAACCCGGGAGGCGGAGCTTGCAGTGAGCTGAGATCCGGCCACTGCACCCCAGCCTGGGCGACAGAGCGAGACTCCGTCTCCAAAAAAAAAAAAAAAAAACAGTGGGGATACTACTACCAAACTTACACAGACAAAAGAATTATAAGCGAACACTATGAATAATTGTATATCAACAAATTAGGCACCCTAAATAAAATGATGGACAATTTCTACAAATAAACTACCAAGACTGAGTCAAGAAGAAATAAAAAATACAGATAGACATATAACAAGTGATGGTAGTGACTGTGATTAAAAGCTTCCAAAAAAATTATCCAGGACCAGTCGGCTGTACTAGTGAATTTTATCACGTTTAAAGAATAAGGAAGGCTAGTCTTTCTTACAATCTTCAAAAACTTATAAGACATTTCCAAACTAATTTTACGTGACCAGTATTATCCTGATAGGAAAGCAAGACAAAGACATTACCAGAAATGAAAACTAGTCCAGTATTCTTTACAAATAAAGATACAAGAATTCTTTTATTTTTTTTGAGACGGAGTCTCGTTCTGTGGCCCAGGCTGGAGTGCAGTGGCCGGATCTCAGCTCACTGCAAGCTCCGCCTCCCGGGTTCCCGCCATTCTCCTGCCTCAGCCTCCCGAGTAGCTGGGACTACAGGCGCCGCCCCTCCCCGGCTTTTTTTTTTGTAGTTTTAGTAGAGATGGGGTTTCACCGTGTTAGCCAGGATGGTCTCGATTTCCTGACCTTGTGATCCGCCCGTATCGGCCTCCCAAAGTGCTGGGATTACAGGCTTGAGCCACCGCGCCCGGCCAAGATACAAAAATTCTTAACAAAATACTTTAAAATGGAATCTAGCAATATATTAAGAGGATTATACACCACAACCAAGTGCAATTTATTGTAAGAATTGACTGTTGGGGATGGCTCATGCCTGTAATCCCTGCACTTTGGGAGGCTAAGGCAGGCAGTTCCCTTGAGGCCAGGAGTTGAAGACCAGCCTGGTCAACATGGCAAGTCCGTCTCCACGAAAATATGCTTTGTTCACATTTTCTTATTCTTTTCTCTTTGTCTTCGTGGGATTGGGTTAATGTGAAGACCTTGTCTGCAAGCTCTGAGTTTCTTTCTTCTACTTGTCCAATTCTATCGCTGAGACTTTCCAGAGCATTTCCCATTTCCAAAAGTGTGTCCAAAGCTTCCTGAATTTTGGATGTTTTCTTTAAGCTAGCTATTTTGTTGAATATTTTTCCCTTCTCTTCTTGTATTATTTTTTAGATTTCCTGGCGTTTGAGTTTGCCTTTCTCTGGTCCCTCCCTGATTAGCTTAATAACTAACCTCCTGAATTCTTTTTCAGATAAATCAGGGATTTCTTTTTGGTTTGGATCCATTCCTGGTGAACTAGTGTGAGTTTTGGGGGGTGCTGATGAACTTGTTTTGTCATATTACCTGGGTTGGTTTTCTGGTTCCTTCTTATTTGGGTAGTCTCTGTCAGAGGGAAGGTCTGGGGCTAAAGGTTGTTGTCCAGATTTTTTGTCCCAAGGGGTATTCCCTTGATGTAGTACTCTCCCCCTTTTCCTGTGGGTGTGGCTTTGTGTGAACTGAATTGAAGTGATTGTTGTCTCTCTTCTGGGGTCTAGTCTACCTGGCTCCAGGCTGGTACTGGGGGTTTCCTGCACAGAGCCCTGTGATGTGAACCATCTATGGGTCTCTCAGCCGTGGATATCAGCACCACCTGTTCCAGTGGAGGTGCAATGGACTCCATGGGAGTCCTTAGCTTTGGTGGTTTAATGCTCTATTTTTTGTGCTGGTGGGCCTCCTGCTGGGAGGTGGCGCTTTCCAGAAAGCATCAGCTGTAGTAGTGTGGAGAGGGACCAGTGGTGGGCAGGGCTCTAGAACTCCCAAGATTATATATTCTTTGTCTTCCGCTACCAGGGTGGATATAGAAGGGCCATCAGGTGGGGGCGGGGCTAGGCGTGTCTGAGCTCAGACTCTCCTTGGGTGGGTCTGGATGGGTCTTGCTTTGGCTGCTGTGGGGGATGGAGGTGTGATTCCCA
>NW_016841743.1:0-1071 GCF_001698545.2 Rhinopithecus bieti | reverse complement strand
GGATTAGAAAAATAAATAGACATAAAACACACTCTTCAATATATACTTGCTGAAGGGTCAAAAAATTTTATTTGGTTAACATGTCAATACAACCTACAAGGGTGAACAAATTTAATATAATCTTTATAAAATCCTAATAGCACAGAGTTTTTAAACAAATATATTGTTCAAAATTTTAAATTTGATTATAAACTATAACTAGCCAAACACCCCTGAAAAACAGGTATTATACTTCCTGATTTCAAAACATATTAAAAGCTACAATCCCAAAAGCAATGTGATACTAACACAAAGACAAACAGAAGAAAAAAAAAACGAAAAGAATAAAGAGCTCAGAAATAAAAGCTTCTGTATATGATCAAATGATCTTCCACAAAGTTACCATGAGCACACAATGGAGAAAAAATAATCTCTTCAAATAATAATTTTGAAACCTGGATACCTACACTGATAAAGCTGGATTGTTTCTTTGAACTATATACAAAAAGTCTTTTAGGGCCACACACAGTGGCTCACACCTGTAACCCCAACACTTTGGGAGGCCAAGGTGGGCAGACTACCTGAGGTCAGGAGTTTGAGACCAGACTGGAGAACATGTTGAAACCCCGTATCTACTAAAAATACAAAAATTAGCAGAGCATGGTCGCAGGTGCCTGTAATTCCAGCTATTCGAGAGGCTGAGAGGCAGGAGAATCACTTGAACCCAGGTGGTGGACGTTGGAGTGAGCCGAGATGATGGCACTGCACTCCAACCTGGGCAACAGAACAAGATTACATCTTGTAAAAAAAAAAAAAAAAAAAGAAAATTATATATATATGTATACAGGGGTGTGTGTGTGTGTGTGTATATATATATACTTATATGATACTTAGAAATAAAAAATAACAATTCCCTTATAAAAAATATAGGGGAAAGATATGAAATTGGTCTTGGCACCATTTTCTCAGATACGACATTAAATGCATGAACAACAGAAAAAAGAAAATAGAAATTTAACCACACCATACTTCAATATTTCTGCACATCAAAACAAAACAACAACAACAAAAAATTCAAAACAGTGACAATGT
>NW_016841742.1:0-1324 GCF_001698545.2 Rhinopithecus bieti | reverse complement strand
TTCCATTCCATTCCATTCCATATTTCATTCCATTCTATTCCATTCCATACTCCATTCCATTCCAATCCATATCCCATTCCTTTCCATGTTCCATTCCGTTCCATATTCCATTCCATTCCATATTCCATTCCATTCCATTCCATTCCATATTCCATTCCATTCCATATTCCATTCCATTCCATATTCCAATCCATAATCCATTCCATTACATATTCCATTCCTTTCCACATTCCATTCCTTTCCATTCCATTCCATTCCATTCCATATTTCATTCCATTCCATTACGTTCCATTCCATTTCATATTCAATTCCATTCCGTTCCGTTCCGTTCCATTCCATTCCATATTCTATTCCATTCCATTCCATATTCCATTCCATTCCATTCTAGTCCATTCCATTCCATCCCTTTCCATATTCCATTTCATTCCATATTCCATTCCATTCCATTCCATTTTCCATTTGTTTCCATTCCATTCCATTCCATATGACATTCCATTTCATTCCATATTCCATTCCAGTCCATTCCATTCCATTCCATAGCATTCCGTTTTATATTCCATTCCATTCCGTTCCATTCCGTATACCTTTCCATTCCATGTCGCATTCCATTCCAATTGCCATTCCATTCCATTCCAATTCTTATTGCGTTCCATTTCATTCCGTTCCTTTCCATTCCGTTCAATTCCTTATTCCATTCCATTCCATATTCCATTCCATTCCGCTCCATTCCATATTCTATTCCATTCCATTCCATATTCCCTTCCATTCCATTCTTTTCCATTCCATTCAGTCGCTTTCCATATTCCATTTCATTCCACATTCCATTCCATTCCATTCCATATTCCATTTCTTTCCATTCCATTCCATTCCATATTCCATTCCATTCCATTCCATATTCGATTCCACTCTATTCCATATTCCATTCCCTTCCATATTCCATTCCATACCATATTCCATTCTATTCCATATTCCATTTCATTCCGTTCCATTCCAATCCATTCCATATCCCATTCGGTTCCATTCCGTTCCTTTTCATTCCATATTCTATTAAATTACATATTCCATTGCATTCCATATTCCATTCAATTCCATTTTCCATTCCACTCCATATTCCATTCCATACCGTTCCATTCCATTCCATTCCATATTCCATTCCATTCCATATTCCATTCCATATTCCATTGCATTCCATATTCCATTCCATTCCATTCCATTCCATTCCATTCCATTCCATATTCCATTCCATTCCATTCCATATTCCATTCCATTCCATATTCCATTCCATTCCATATTCCATTCCATTCCATTCTATTCCATATTCCAT
>NW_016841741.1:0-498 GCF_001698545.2 Rhinopithecus bieti | reverse complement strand
ATTATATCTATTATATCTATATTTTATACCTATATTATATTATATCTATATTTTTTATCTATATCTATTATATCTATATTTTACACCCCTATCTATTATATCTTTTATGTGTATATTTCATACTGATATCTATTATATCTATTATGTGTATATTTCATACCTATGTCAATTACATCTACTTTGTCTATATTTTATAACTATATCTATAATATCTATTATGTCTGTATTTCATACCTGTATCTATTATATCTATTATGTCTATATTTTATACCTATATCTATTATGTCTATATTTTATAGCTATATCTATTATATCTATATTTTATACCGATATCTATTATGTCTGTATTTTATACCCGTATCTATTATGTCTTTATTTTGTCTATATTTCATGCCTATATATATCATATGTATTAGGTCTATATTTTATACCCATATATATCATATCTATTATGTGTATGTTTCATACCTATATCTATTATATCTCTTATGTCTATAT
>NW_016841740.1:0-2124 GCF_001698545.2 Rhinopithecus bieti | reverse complement strand
TATTTAATTAAATATACATTAAATATTAAATATGAATTAAATATTTAATATTGAATTAAATATTTAATATTGAGTCCTGCCTTTGAAGGTCCGGTGCGTTTCCTTCATTCACTGAAGCTTTATTTTACATCTCTCAGCAGAGCTTTATGGATTAGGATCTTCAGAAGCCTGACTTCTTTTCTGGCTCTGATTTCTTGTCCAGAAACTCCACCCCCGTGCTGAGGAGACAGTGGTGGAAGTCCTGGGCATGTTGCCTTTCTCCTGGCTCTAATGGGAAGGCCAAGAGGCAGGTCAGGGTGGGACTTCACCTTGAGTCTGGCTTTGGCTGTTGGCATCATGAGGACCCCAGGGATTGTACTTTGATAAAATGAATAAATGGAAATCTCCTCTAACTCAAGAATGCCTTATATATTGTGTGTAGCATGCACCTGCCTGTGGAAACAACTTCAGGTATGAGAGAGAGAGAGCCCTGGCATGCAGGTGACTTCACAGCCGCTTATGAAAACTGTGGGCAGACACCGCATTTGATTTAAATATGGATTTTCTGAAATGTTAATGTTGCAAAATAATACATCACCTTAAAAGAGGGGCAAGGTATCCTTGGTCATGAGTGGCTCAGGAAGCTGTGCCTGATCTTTGCCCTTGTGGGGACAGGACTCAGGGTGAAGTGTCTGGGAGGTGACTGGCTTGCAGACTCTCCCAGGCCTCCTGTGGCTGCACCACCTCAGCCTTCCACCACCCTTTAGAGCATGAACCTCTCCGGAAAGCCTGCGGCAAAAGCCCCTTTGGCCTCTGCTCCTGCTGGCAGGTGCCTGCCCTCCAGCTCTGGGCCTGCTCTGTGTGTGTGTGCCTGGGGCCATGCACAGGGGCTTGTGACCCTTCCCAGCCTTCCCTGATTTCTCTTGTCCCTGTAGCTATGTGGTTTGGGGATGGGTGGGGAGGCCCCAGGATGGGTCCTGAAGTCCCTGCATCCCACTGGGCACTGCCCACAAATGGTCAAAGCTCATCCCTTGAAAGGTTTCTGGGTGGGGCAGTCCCTGGATGGGAGTGGGGGATAGCACTGGTTGGGGGATCTAGATCAGGGATGCTTGTGGCTTTTAATGCCCTGATATGGGATTGAGGAGGGGGCGTGGTCAATACCAAATGGGTGTGAAGAGATGACTGGGGATGGGGAGAAGGGAGATCCAGGTGGGGGAAGCACAGAGGTTGAGGTCAGAGCTGGGGGAGCTGAAGTCCAGGTTGAGGAGGAGGAGGCGTGGTTCAGAGTGCAGGGACCCAGAGGACTTGTGCAGGGAACCCCCTGGTCAGGTGGGTGTGGCAGTTGGCATTGGAGTTGGGGTGGGGGTGGAGGCAGGGGTGGAGCTGCAGATGGCAGGGGCAGTGTTGAAGATGGGGGGTGACAGTTGAGGCAGGAAAGGGGTGCTGGGGTAGGGGTACCCCATCAGGCTGCCTCATGCCTGTCTGAGAGATGCCTACACTTCCACCTGCCCTTCTGGGGTCAGTCCCTCCCACTTCCCCCTTGGCTGAAAAACACAAACCGAAGCTGGACGGATGCAGGTGAGTTTAAGAGGCAGCCTTTCCTGGCAGGAGACAGGCCTGGGTGGGGAGAGGGCAGAACTCATTCTTTTTTATGGCTGCATAGTATTCCATGGTGTATATGTGCCACGTTTTCTTAATCCAGTCTGTCACTGATGGACATTTGGGTTGATTCCAAGTCTTTGCTATTGTGAATAGTGCCGCAATAAACATACGTGTGCATGTGTCTTTATAGCAGCATGATTTATAATCCTTTGGGCATATCCTCAGTAATGGGATGGCTGGGTCAAATGGTATTTCTAGTTCTAGATCCTTGAGGAATAGCCACACTGTTTTCCACAATGGTTGAACTAGTTTACAATCCCACCAACAGTGTAAAAGTGTTCCTATTTCTCCATATCCTCTCCAGCACCTGTTGTTTCCTGATATTTTAATGATTGCCATTCTAACTGGTGTGAGATGGTATCTCATTGTGGTTTTGATTTGCATTTCTCTGATGGCGAGTGATGATGAACATTTTTTCATGTTCTGTTGGCAGTATGGATGTCTTCTTTTGAGCAGTGTCTGTTCATATCCTTTGTCCACTTT
>NW_016841739.1:0-947 GCF_001698545.2 Rhinopithecus bieti | reverse complement strand
GAACAGTTTGCTCACACTGGTGTCGTGGATTCTGCAAAGTTATATTTGGGAGCTCACTGAGTCCTATGGTGAAAAAGGAAATATTCTCAGAGAGAAACTGGAAAGAAGCCTTCTGAGAAACTGCTTTGCGATGCGTGAATGCAACTCACAGAGTTACAACATTCTCTTCAGTGATTCGTTTGCTCACACAGTTTTCTTGAAATCTGCAATGGGATACACCTTAGCGCAATGAAGCTTACAGTGACAAAGGAAATATCCTCAGATGAAAACTAGAAAGAAGCTTTCTTAGAAACTTCTTATTGATGTGTGAATTCATCGCACAGACTTACACTGATGTTTCATGGAGCAGTCCATTAACACTCTCTTTGAGGAACTTGAGAAGGGATCCTTTGGATCGCATTGAGGCCTATGCTGATAAAGGAAATATCATCAGTTAAAAACGTGAAAGAAGCTTTATGAGAAACTTCTTTGTGATCTGTGAATTCATCTCACAGAGGTACAGCTTAGCCTCAGGAAGCAGTTTGATAACACTCTTTGCGTGGAATCTGCAAAGTGATATTTGGGAGCCCATTGGGGCCCATGGAGAAATAGGAAATATCTTCAGATAATAGCTAGAGAGAAGCTTTCTGAGAGATTGCTTTCTGATGTGTGATTTCATCACACAGAGTTCCACCCTTCCCTTCTTGGAACAGTTTGCTAACACTGTTGTCGTGGATTCTGCAAAGTGATATTTGGGGGCTAACTGAGGGCTATGGTGAAAAAGGAAATTTCCTCAGATAATAACTAGAGAGACTCTTACTGAGAGATTGCTTTCTGATGTGTGACTTTATTACACAGAGTTCCACCCTTCCCTTCTTGGAACAGTTTACTAACACTGTTGTCCCGGACTCTGCAAAGTGATGTTTGGGAGCTCACTGAGTCCTATGATGAAAAGGAAATATATTCAG
>NW_016841738.1:0-2055 GCF_001698545.2 Rhinopithecus bieti | reverse complement strand
CTGAGGTGGGCGGATCACCTGAGTTCAGGAGTTCGAGACCAGCCTGGCCAGTGGTGAAACCCCGTCTTTACTAAAAAAAAAAAAAAAAAAAATTAGCCAGGTGTGGTGATGCGTGCCTGTAATCCCAGCTACTTGGGAGTCTGAGGCAGGAGAATTGCTTGAACCTGGGAGGCAGAGGTTGTAATGAGCTGAGATCGAGCCATTGCACTCCAGCCTGGGCAACAAAGGCAAAACTCTGTTTAAAAAAAAAAAGTGCAAAGAGAAAAAGGAATAAAATATATCCCGAGAACTGGGATAACTATAAAAAGTGTAACGTGCATAATGGGAATATCATAAGGAAAGAAAGAGAGAAAGGAACAGAAGAAGTATTTGAAATAATAATGACTGAAAATTTTCCAAAATTAAAAACAGAAATTAAATCACAGATCCAGGAAGTTCATAGAACACTAAGCAAGATAAATACCAAAAATTATAGTCTAGGCATAATATTCAAACTGAAAGGACAGTGACTTGCCCAAGGTCACACAGTCAGCAGGTGACAGAAGTGGGATTAGAAGGCAAGCCTACCCTATCCCCAGAGCCAACCTCCTTTATCCCTTACCTGGGTTCCTTCCCAAGCTTACAGGCCGAAAGCCTGCAAACTGAGTCAGGAAAGAAAAATCCCTGTCCATCTCTCACTCTGGGGAAGGAAGGTAAAAGGAGTGCTCACATTCACTTTCAGGTCTGATAGACTCCTGCAACTACTTTTTGAAGGACAAATTGCTGTTTCCAATGGCTGATGCCTTCATCAGTGCAAAACTCTTATTGAGGACCGCAGAGAGCTGACATTTGCCACTGTTTTGTGACCATCACAAAGAGTCCCGTATTCTGTTTGTTTTCCCTTTTTCTTTCATTTTTGTTGTTGTTGTTGTTGTTTGTTTTTTTGAGATGGAGTCTTGCTCTGTCACCCGGCTGGAGTGAGTGCAGTGGCACAATCTCGGCTTACTGCAACCTCCACCTCCCGGGTTCAAGTGATTCTCCTGCCTCAGCCTCCCAAGTAGCTGGGATTACAGGTGCACACCACCATGCCCGGCTAATTTTTGTATTTTTAGTAGAGACAGGATTTCACCATCTTGGCCAGGATGGTCTTGAACTCCTGACCTCGTGATCCACCCGCCTCAGCATCCCAAAATGCTGGGATTACAGCCCACCATGCCTGGCCTGTTTTGCCTTTTTCATTCTGCAGACATCAAAGGAAAACAAGAGGCAGGAAGGGCTGTGGCTGACAGCAGTGTCTCCCTCAGCCCTTACCTCTATGGGCGACGGGGCCAAAGCCCCACTGTCCTGCCAGCCACTGTGAACAGACAGCGTTACCCGCCCCAAGAACGGAGCTCTGCAGGTAGAGGAGGCCCAAGGAGAGAGATTTCATTTTTTGTCCCTCTTCTAGGGGTTAACAGCTTGGACAGTAGTTCCCCAGAAACAAACTTTATTCTCAAGGAGATGGGCCTGAGCCTGGAGTGTTTACATGAACAAATAGGACTTTTCTTTCTCTCTGCTCCAGCCTCAGCCTTGGCCATGAGACAAGGTTTCCCCTTTGCCATCTGTGGAAGGCTCATTTTTGTTCCACGGGCTCAGCTTGTCTGTGCCTGGGACAAAGAACCACGAGGTGGTGCTATTGTCTCAGGTTAATAAAAACGAGGTCAAACATACAGTCCTTAGGTATCCACAGGGATTGGTTCCGCAGTCTCCCACGGATACCAAAATCTGTGGATGCTCAAGTCCCTGATATAAAGTAGTGTTGTATTTGCATACATCCTATGCCCATCCTCCTGTATACCTTTAAATCATCACTAGATTAGTTGTGATACCTAATACTATGTAAATACTTTGTAAGTACTTGTTATATTGTGTTGTTTAAAGCAGGAATGTCCCATCTTTTGACTTCCCTGGGCCACACTGAATCTTGGGCCACACATAAAATACACTAACACGGCCAGGCGCCGTAGCTCACGCCTATAATCCCAGCAACTTGGGAGGCCGAGGCGGGCGGATCATGAGGTCAGGAGATCGAGATCA
>NW_016841737.1:0-731 GCF_001698545.2 Rhinopithecus bieti | reverse complement strand
CTAAGCACATTCCTCACTGTTTATCTCTTGTCTGTACAACATCATCAAGGCAGAAACAGTTTCCCAACAGGTTATATTTTCTTAATGACAGTCATGAAGTCACCCCACCTGCTCTAAGTTAAAACCGATCTTAAGCCTTTTCTACAACTGTAAGATATGACACTTTTAGCCTGCACTGATATCCTTCCTCTGCGTCTTCTGCAGTTTTTTCTGTATCCACTAGAAAGCGAATGAATAATTCATTTTTAAAAAATGTTTTCTTTCCTGTCTCAGTATTCTTCTTGCTGCATCTCATTGTTACGTTGATTTCTTTTTTCTTACTGGGGCACCATCTTGGCTTTTCACTACACTCTAGACCAGTTTGACATCCCTATGTCCAAAACTCTTCCTCTATGTGGGTTGATTTGTATTTTAATGGCACTGAGCACCACATTTCATACTTGTCAATTGCGGATGTCATTCTAGTGCCTCAAGGGCTCTTTTCAAGGGATGAAGTGATCAAACTCATGTATATAGAGACCTGCTGAAAGCCTGTGTGACCATCTATCTTAGGAAGTTTCCTAAACCTGATGCTATTTGGTTGTTTCCCTTCTGTTTTCCCATATACAGGAAAGAACAGGGCCATGAGCGGTTCTTATGGAATATGTTTTGATATATATTTTGTTGAGTTGAACTCACATCATTCATTTTTGGTTTCATTTCACTAACAGAACATGGCAAGATCAAGGTTG
>NW_016841736.1:0-538 GCF_001698545.2 Rhinopithecus bieti | reverse complement strand
GGTTTGGAAGTGATGATATTTCCTTTATCAGCGTAGGTCTCAAAGGGATCCAAAGAATTCCTTCTCAGCTTCCTTAAAAACAGTGATAATGGACTGCTGCAGGAAACATAAGTGTAACTCTGTGAGATGAATTCATACATCACCAAGAAGATTCTAACAAAGCTTCTTTCTAGTTTACATCTCAGGATATTTCCTTTGTCAACGCAAGCTTCACTGCGTTCAGAAGTATCCCACTGCAGATTTCCATTAAACTGTGTTAGCAAACTGAACACTGAAGAGAAACGTGTAACTCTGTAGTTGCATTCACACACCGAAATGCAGATTCCTGGAAGGCTTATTTCCGGTTTTGATCTGAGGTTATTTCCTTTTTCACCATAGTCCACAATGAGCTCCCAAATATCACTTTGCAGAACACAAGATAACAGAGTTAGCAAACTGTTCCAAGAAGGGAAGGGTGGAATTCTGTGTCATGAAGTCACACACCAGAAGGCAATCTCACAGTAAGCTTCTCTCTAGTTATTATCTGAGGATATTTCTT
>NW_016841735.1:0-538 GCF_001698545.2 Rhinopithecus bieti | reverse complement strand
TATTTTATACCTATATGTATTATGTCTATATTTTATACCTATATCTATTATCTATTATGTTTATATTATATACCTATATCTAGTATATCTATATTTCATACCTATATCTATTATAACTATATTTTATACCTAAATCTAGAATGTGTATTATGTCTATATTTTACATCTATATCTATTATATCTATATTTCATATCTATATCTATTATATATATTATGACTATATTTTATAACGATCTCTATTATGTCTATATTGTGTACCTATATCTATTATAACTATTATGTCTATATTTTATACCTATATCTATTATATCTATTATGTGTGTGTTTTATACGTATATCTATTATATCCATGTTTTATGCCTATACCTATTATATCTATTATGTCTATATTTCATACCTATATCTATTTTATCTATTATGTTTCTATTTTATAGCTATATGTATTATGTCTATTTTGTCTATATTTTATACCTCTATTATATCTATTATGTCTATATTTTATACCTCTATGTATTACATCTGTCATTTCTATATTTT
>NW_016841734.1:0-497 GCF_001698545.2 Rhinopithecus bieti | reverse complement strand
CTAGAGCTGTTATATCTATGTTTTATACCTAGAGCTATTATATCTATATTTTATACCTAGATCTCTTATATCTATTTTTTATACCTAGTTCTTTTATATCTTTATTTTATACCTAGATCTATTATATCTATATTTTATACCTAGATCTAATATATCTATATTTTATACCGAGATCTATTAAATCTATTATATTATTTTTTATACCTCGATCTATTATATCTATTATATCTATTTTTTATACCTAGATATATTATATCTATTATATCTATATTTTATTCCTCGATCTATTATATGTATTTCATCTATATTTTATACCTAGATCTTTTATATCTATTATATCTATATTTTATACCTGAATCTACTATATCTATTATATCTATATTTTATACCTAGATCTGTCATATCTGTTATATCTATATTTTATACCTAGGTCTATTATATCTATTATATCTATATTTTATACATGTATCTTTTATATCTATTATATCTATATTTTA
>NW_016841733.1:0-1058 GCF_001698545.2 Rhinopithecus bieti | reverse complement strand
CCACCTACACAGACCCCACACACCCAGTGTCCACCAGGCTCCCGTCAGCCAGGAGGACCCATGCTCACCCCCTGAAGTATCCGTGGGAACCTGCATCCCACAGGGACCCACAGCTCAGGGCCAACCTCCATGGGGCCTCTTGGTTGTGGTGGCAGGGGTGGGGGGGAGTTGACCTCCAGCCCTCCCATCCTGGCCACTGTGTTTTGTGGGGATCATTCAGTCCTGGGAGCTTCCTAGGGATCCCAGAAGGAAGAGAACGGGGTGATCATGGCAGCCTGAAATTACAGGTCTACTTTCTTTCCTCGGCTGGCGCTCAGATGGACAGGTGAGCTGGTGCTCAGATGGGTAAGTGCTGGAGCAGCCCTGCTGGAAGCCATGCAGCCTTCGGGAAGCTGGAGGCGGGGGCGGAGAGGGACCTGTGCTTTCCAGGCTGCCTTTTATGCTGCCTCTGGACCCCTGACGGGAAACGGACCCTATCCTAATCAACTTAATCCAATTACATGACCTGGAAAGGTCTGTTTGCCCAGCCCACTCTAAGACGATGTTCACTATGGACAGACATTCTAGAACCTACCTGTATAGCTGCAAGCTTTGAAGAATAGATGTTTCCCGTCAGGTATGTAGCACTGGTGCATGTACCCCTGTCTTGTTTTACATCTTTTTTTTTTTTTAATAAGGTGCTAAAATAGACACAGTGTAATTGGACCATATTTACTCTGTTTCAACGTAGGCCTCAGTGTCATCAAGGAGGTGCACCTTGACATGCAATCTCGGCCGTTATCCATCTTCAGAGCTTCTCCTTCTTCCCCACGGTAAGTGTGTCCGCAGAAAACCCTGACCACACCCTCACGTGTTTTCTCCTCCAGGAGGCCTTTGGAAACCACCGTGAATTGGACTGCACTGGGAAACCCAGATGAAGCAAGTCAACACCGCTTTGTCCTTCGGTGCCTGGCTCCTTTTTCAGCTCGTCCTGCGGCTCCAGGCATTATGCTAAACTGGATATCACAATTCCACAATATCACAACTGGATCCCACAATTCCATTTCTAGCAATGCATC
>NW_016841732.1:0-732 GCF_001698545.2 Rhinopithecus bieti | reverse complement strand
AACACCACAGTGCCGACCATCTTGAAGCTCAGCTTCCACTCATCAGGGCCCTCTTCCAGGAGAGCTCGGCATGTCTATCTTCCCTGGGCTCACAGAAAGGAGCAGGACCCAGACACCTGCAGTACCTGTTATTAAATCAAGACTTGGCTGTGGGTAAACGTGAAGATTTTTATTAAACATGACTCTGGAACATTCAAAGGACCATAACTGAATGCTCCTTTCACAGCCACGGCGTGTCCAGTCTCTCATGGAGAAGGCCAGGGCATGGGAACCCACGGAACCCTGACAAGGCAGACTCGGAGCTGTGTGGCGCAGTTAGCACCGATTTTGTGTTGAGACTTGCATTTTATATTCAGATTAAAATAAAAAACAAGATGCAAAAATAGCTCACATTCTATTTCAATTCTCTATTTTTGCAGTAACTGGGCCCTTTCCCTCTGGTTTCCCAGCCAAGCGATAAATAGGCCCAGCTGGGATTTGTCAAAGTCTGGACCTCTGTTGTAGAGTAACTGAGGGGGGTCGGGAGGGAAGCAGGAGTGGTGAGGAGGAGTGGGGGATAGGGAGGGACAGAGGGAAGGAGAGAGAGAGAGACAAACTGCCGAGGGCTGGAGGCAGGAGGGATGCTCCCTGGCAGTCTCAGGCTCCCCGTTCCAAGGTAACTGAGCTGGCATCACGCATGCAGTGCCGTCATATGACTTGGCTGACACATGCTAGAATGACAACAAAATGCTT
>NW_016841731.1:0-732 GCF_001698545.2 Rhinopithecus bieti | reverse complement strand
CACTTTAGCTTCCTGTCTAAGGGACCACTCAAATCTGATTAGAAGCCATTGTGGGCTGGTAATTATCCATAATTTTAGGAAGACAGATGCAGCACCAACTCTGTTCTCTAATAGCAGGCTTATTAATTTTAAATTTGCATGGCAGGAGAAGCAGATGGCGAGGTGGGATAAGCGTTCAGACACTTGGTTATTGATAGCTTTTTACTTCCACGTATCACGTGGGGATTTGGGACCCAGGAAGCCCGCTGAGAAGTGATGATTATCTGTCCCCTAACCAGCTGGGTTCTTTTTCATCCTGAGCTCAGAAAGATTGCTCCTACTGCAGCCAGGGAAGACAGGTTGTTGGCTGGTTAGAAATCATGGTAGGTTATTTTCTCCACCCGCAGTTCGCAGTTGGAAAGCAGAGCTATCAAAAAGTTGTCTTCTCTATTGTATTTCAAATCTGGGTGTTTAAAAAATGATGTAAGCAAATTAAGCATTTCTTTAATGGTAGTTGTGTGTGTTCTTGATGCGAATGAGAGGTGCATTCCCTTGTAAAATCCCTGGGACTTTATAGGAGGATGTGAGCCTTAGAACAGAAGTTGGTTTTCTAGATGATCATGTAGACATGATGCTGAGCACTAGACAAAGATGTTGATTGAAGCGATTTA
Source organism: Rhinopithecus bieti (assembly GCF_001698545.2). Lineage (NCBI taxonomy): Eukaryota > Metazoa > Chordata > Mammalia > Primates > Cercopithecidae > Rhinopithecus > Rhinopithecus bieti. Next base: position 82 of record NW_016841731.1, on the reverse strand, counting down.
AAAAAATTTTGTCTGAGTTCAGATTTTACACCAATATTTAGAAAATCAGCAAAAGAACTTGGAGGAATGTTCTCAGGCATGC
>NW_016841730.1:0-1061 GCF_001698545.2 Rhinopithecus bieti | reverse complement strand
GCGGACGCACGTGCACAAACGTCTCCTCTGCCAAGCCACAGATACTTGTCGCCAGGCAGCAGTGACAGTCACTGTGACGCGAGCCTTCCCTCACCACAAGCACATGGGGGCCCAGAGACTGGCGCATGCGCATTCGCGAGGCAGCCTGGGGAGCTGAACTGTCAGGGCTGTCAGCCTGCCTAAGCAGCGGAAAATGGGACAGGCCGAGCCAGCCTGGTCTCGGGGAAAAGGCTGCCTGCGACAACCACTGCGGGACCCTAAAAGTCTTGACCATAGGGCCTCCTCCGGCCATCTCCGTGGCCGGGTCCTGCTAAAGGGAGAGGAGTTTCAAGAATGTGAGGTGGGCGCTGGAAACCGCTCTTCGGAATCCGTTGCCGAAAGAGGCTGTGTGCAGGAAGTGGGTCCCACGGGGACGGGAATGCAGTCTGGTGAGTTGATGAGGGGTCTCTGGGTGATGGAATCATCCCTGATACCCCTTAGGCGGGTGTCACTGACAGATAGCCGGGCCCTTGAGCTCATTGCCTCCCTTTATCCTGGGCCTCCCAGACGCTCCTGCTTCTCAGCACAACTTTTTTTGGAATGGCAGGAACCACGACAAAAACAAGGCCAATCTGGTACCGGGTCTTTGAAGTGGATATGATAACCCACAAGAGCAAATGAAGATGAGAGAGTGTCTCAGAGGCCGTCTGGGGTGATTGCAAGCCTGAAGAGCATGTCCAGGAGTGCTGGTGAGGGTCACTGTGGACCATCCATGGAAGATAAGGAAAATCAATGCCCGCCTAGGAGAACCAGAGGGCCTGTGCTGGAGTCCAAGCCACATTCAAAGATTCCTGCCAGAAGACCCAAGAGCCTCCTGCAACATGAAAACAACCCCAGCCCCTACAACTAGACCACTACGCACAACCAGGAATGCAGCCAGCCACTCCAGTGTCCCTTTTGTTCCCTAAAATCTCTGGCAGCCAAAGTTCCATGGGGAGAGTTAGGAGTCAACTAAAAGCATAATTACTAAGTCACAACAATTGTGGACAGCAAAAAGTTTTAGGATAGCCACTATTAATAAG
>NW_016841729.1:0-546 GCF_001698545.2 Rhinopithecus bieti | reverse complement strand
GGATGAATGCATGGATGGATGGATGGGTAGATGGGTGGAGGGATGGATATGTGGATTAATGGTAGAGGCTGAGTGGATGGGTGGGTGAGTGGGTGGATAGAGAGGGGGGTGGATGGATGAATGAATGGGTGCATGGGTGGGCGGGAGGGTGGATGAATGGATGGTTGCATGAGTTAGTGGATGATAGGTGGATGGATAGATAAGTAAATGAATCAGTGGGATGGATGGATGGATGGATGGATGGATGGATGGATGAATGGATGGATGAATGAGTAGGTAAATTGATAGATGAGTGGGTGGATAGATGGGTGAGTATATAGATGGGTGGTTGGGTGGGTGGATGGATGGATGGATGAATGGGTGAGTGGATATGTGGCTGGTTGGATGGATGGAAGTAAGGATGGATGGATGAATTGGTGGATGAGTGGGTGGGTGGGTGACTGCATGGGTGAGTAGATGATGGATGGGTGGGTGGGTAGTTGTATGGGTGAGTGGATAATGGATGGAGGGATGGATGGGTGAGCAGGTGAGTAGATGGATGGAGAG
>NW_016841728.1:0-496 GCF_001698545.2 Rhinopithecus bieti | reverse complement strand
CACGGGGTGGATTTTCCACCAGATCTTGCCAGACTAAAATGTAGGGGATCTGATCTGGGTGTCCCGAACGACCTGGCAGGAAAACCCTTGATTTTACCTGGAGGATAATGGGGAGGCAAAATTTCCCTCGGCTGGCCAGCCTACGCCGAAGGTGGGCCACTCAGAGCGGCAGAGGGTTATTAATTTTCCCTTTTTAAGTTCTATACTGAGATCATGTCCCCTTGCTCTCACATCTTTAAAATTATTGACAAGGAGAGAAAGTGGTGTGGTCTGGGAGTTGCCCATTCCGAGGAAGTCCTGTTGATAGAAGATGGGTGGTAAGGGATATTAGTGCCTGGTACAGGACTGGCTCCGAAGCTCCTGTAAATCAAGGTAAATTAGTAAGGGGCGTGCAACAGATAACTTCCAACAACCAAGATATATTGATCGCTAGCACGTTTTGGGCCAGAACCGACCAGAAGCAGATGGGCCACAGAATACAGAGCCCTAGATGAGT
>NW_016841727.1:0-735 GCF_001698545.2 Rhinopithecus bieti | reverse complement strand
GTGTATGCATATATCAGAGAGCAGTTTCTTGTACAGTTTCTTTCTCGTTTTTATTTGAGGAGAGTTCACTTTTCACCATAGTCTTCAATGAGCTCCAAAATATCACTTTTTCGGTTTTACAGGAACAGTGTTCAAACACTGTCTTATGAGAAAAGAGGTAAAACTCCCTGAGTGGAATACATACATCACAAAGCCGTTTTTCAGAGATTCTATGCAGATTTTATCTGAAGATATTTTCTTTTTCACCATTGTCCTGAATGTGCTCCCGAATGTCCCTTCGCAAATCCGTCCATGTCGGCATTTCAAAACTGCATAATAGAAAGAAAGTTTTATCTATGTGAGATGCATAAACATATCTATCACAAAGCAGTTTCACAGAAAGCTTCTTTCCAGTTTTTGTGTAGGATATTTCCTTTTTCACCATAGCCGTCCATGTACTCCCAAATGTTCATTGGTAGCTTTTTCTCCAAAAGGTATTCCTCAATCCTCTATCAGAAGAAACATAAAATTCTGTGAGTGGAATGCACACGTCACAAAGCAGCTCCTCAGAAAGCATTTCTCTCCAATTTCCATCTGAAGATATTTCCTTTTTCACTGTAAGCCTCAAAGCGCTCCCGAATATCCCTTTGCAGACTAAACATAAACAGTGTTAGAATACTACTCAATGAAAAGAGAAGCTGAGCTGTGCATGCGGAATTCACACGACACAGAGCAGTTTCACAGAAAGCTCCTTCT
>NW_016841726.1:0-498 GCF_001698545.2 Rhinopithecus bieti | reverse complement strand
ACATAGGTGATGGATTGATAGGTGCAGCAAACCATCATGGCACATGTTTACCTATGTAACAAACCTGCACGTCTTGCATACGTAATCTAGACCTTAAGATAAAATAATTATTTTTTAATTACCTTCTGTTTTAGCTTCTTAAACAGAATATCCATTTTCAGTTGATCTGTATTTAAGTCTCCATGGCAACTGAAGTCTTCATTTCCAAATACATTTAACATATTTATTGTCATTTCTAGGCATTTCTTATATCTGCAGAAATGTACAGAAGTAGTAAGTCAAGTATTTGTAAGAGTAAATATTTAATAATTGTTTAAACAGATATTATGTTATGGCATATCAAAGAAACAAATCTATAAACTATGATCCTCTCAGTTTCAACTGAACATAGTTTGAAAACATTCTATATGAAATTATAATCTTAGATAAATAATATGAACAACAATTTTATGGCATATAAAGTGATAAGATAGTCATATAGTTTTTTTTGTTTGTTTG
>NW_016841725.1:0-537 GCF_001698545.2 Rhinopithecus bieti | reverse complement strand
ACTTTCAGTAGAGACGGATAAAATAGAAGGGCTAGACACGGTGGCTTATATTTGTAATCCCAGCACTTTGGGTGGCTGAGGCAGGAGGATCACTTGAGGCCAGGAGTTTGAGACCAGACTGGGCAAAATAGCAGGACCTCAAACTCTACAAAAAAAGTTTAAAAATTAGCTGGGTGTGGTGATGCATGCCTGTAGTCTCAGCTACAGTCTAGGAGTTGAAGGCTGCAGTGAGCTATGATTGCACCACTGCACTCAAGCCTGGGTAACAAAGCGAGACCCTGTCTCTAAAAATAAATAAATACATTAAAAGAAAAGTAAATAAAACAGAAATATCTTCAGAATTTAATTTAGACATGTTTGCCTGGGTCTAATTAGTTGGACAGGTTTGTACTGTCTCTGTTGGGTGTTTTAAGGTCATAAAGCTGAATGGATAGTTGGGGGAAAAAGAAAACAGAAAAATTTAAGAGATTGTAAAAGATTTATGAAAATCTTATTTTGTGTGATAAAACTGAGATTGAATGGATCTATTTATAAGAC
>NW_016841724.1:0-2301 GCF_001698545.2 Rhinopithecus bieti | reverse complement strand
GCCCTGGCTTATTAATGCACAAAAGCACAGCACATAAGCCAACACTTAAGTCCTAATTAGCAAGAATCAGGCTGTATCTCTGTAGTCCCTGCATCTACTCTGGTCACCATCTCTGTATGCTTAGGGCAGCCATGTGAACATTATTTATTATTGTACACTCCAAGACAATAGTTATTATGTAGGCAGAAGTAGTGGCCTTGTTTGTTTCTTGTGCTGCTGCTCCCCTTGCCGCTGTCCCATACACCCTTCTGATGAGGTGTACATCTATGGTGCCTAATGGTTCAGTCACTGATGAGTAAAGAAAATGGGAAGAAAGAGTTTGATATTAGCCCCTACCGAAGCATATGAAGAAGCATCTCAGCTGCTTGCATTGAAAAATTCCTAGCCAGTGTGTGGGCTTTTCTTATCACTGCTGCTTATCAGCATGTCAAAAGTCGAATCTTCAGACGGCAAGTCTTGCCGGCCTTAGACATAATGGCCTTACTGCATGTGGAGCTAACCCCAGGAAGATGGAGTGGCCTTTTACCCTTGCCCTCAGCAGACAACCTGCACATTACTTCACAGAGGAAATAACCCCAGCCCTGGAGGCTTAGGTGGTCTCCTCCAATGTGGGTTGATGGGCTCCTGAACTCTTTCCTTTAACCAGGCAGAGATTCTACACTACCAGTGATCATGTGCCGCAACTCTATAGATGCAGAAACTCAAAATATTCGAAATATTCTGAAACAGTTTCCATTGAAAGGAAAGAGAAAAGCAGTCAGGTGCCATGCTCCGGTCAAGAGAACTAGTAGATGGCTCACAAGAACACTCTGTCGCTACTGTCTGTGCCTCTGTCACAACAAATATCCTGATCCTTTAGTTTTAAGGGTACAGGGCCATTTTCCTCCCTTTCTTACTGGTAGTTCTCAAGATAACTGTATGATATGCTGGGAATGCAATATCCTGATAATCAGGTGACGTTGGTCAGAACAGCCAGGCTCTTATAGTCCCTGCTCGAAACAGAATGGCCTTTAATGCTTGTGTCCAGCAAACCACATCCCGGGAGAAAACCCAAGGTGGGCTGCTTTTTGGTGTCCCTCAGTTGTAGTGCAAGTGAAGCATTTACAGTCAAAACTCCATCCATCTGCTCTGGGTAGCCTTCCTGATCTTGTGGTAGCAGTTCATATTGAATCCTAGACTTCTGTTGTCTTTTGTTTGCTATTTGTAAGTAATACATTCACTTCATGGAATTTATGTATGATTGTGTTTGGTCTCATTGTACTCAGAAATGTTGGTAGCCATTGCACAGTGAACCCGCCTCATAATTGGTGAAAACACTTATGGCCCCCTTATGCCACAGCAAGGAGATTAATTCAGCCAAACAAACTTCGTGTTCATAAAACCCTGTAGCACAATTATTACCATGCGGGAGGCCTTTAACAATGGTGATGCTGATTTGAAGAACTCTGAAGGCAGAAATTGACACAAATGGGTTGGGTAAATGGGAGTCCCTCCTAACTTAAAGCAACCCTTACTCTCCTCTGCCTAAAAAGAGTGGAGAGGCCGGGCGTAGTGGCTCAGGCCTGTAATCCGAGCACCTTGGGAAGCCGAGGTGGGCAGATCACAAGGTCAGGGGTTCAAGACCAGCCTGACCAACATGGGGAAGCCACATCTCTACTAAAAATACAAAAATTAGCCGGACGTGGTGGCAGGCATCTGTAATCCCAGCTACTTGGGAGGCTGAGGCAGGAGAATCGCTTGAACCTGGAAGGCAGAGGTTGCAGTGAGTTGAGACCATACCACTGCACTCCAGCCTGGGTGACAGGGCAAGACTCCGTCTCAGGGAAAAAAAAAAAAAAAAAAAGTGGATAAGAACTGAAACAGGTTTAAAATTTCACCTAATTGGAAATGCAAAGTTTACAAAATAATATTTAAAATAAAAGGTTAAGTGAGTGCTCATTGAAATTTATGCCTCCACAAAATAGGTTGTGATTAACTTCCACATTTGTTGAAAGCCACCAAAGTTGGGAAGCCTCCGTGTCTGAAATTCACATGTGGGTCAAATAAGAATCATCCCTGGGGATACCCCAAAGTTTAAATATGGTATCCCCTGTGATATTATGAGGAATGACTGTACATAAAACAGGTTGTCTTCCTTTAACTCTGAAAATCATATTATCTTGCCTAAATTCTCCATAACGCATTGCTCTGCAGTATCCTATAGTGGACATAGGTTTCCTGACCAATGAGCACTAAAATTAAATGAATGTGCAACTCACCTATGTTCTTAGCAAAATGGAAATCCCCAAATCCCACCAGTTA
>NW_016841723.1:0-1062 GCF_001698545.2 Rhinopithecus bieti | reverse complement strand
ATCCCCTTTCTCATCAAAGGGAAATTCACATCCCTCTAAAGCTGAAAATGGTGTGGGGCCCCCTGGTGGTCTTTCCAAGGCATTATCAGCAGGTAAACTAGACCTTATGGGCCAGTGTACCTGAAATGAAAACAGAAAGGTAAGTCGTGTCACTAAGCTTTACTGGGAGATTCAGGGTCTTTGTCAGTGACAGAATCATCCAAAGTAAGTTGTTTGTTCACTGCAGATCCACACGGTTAGCTGTGTCGGGATTAAACTTACCCAGTGTCGACAGAGTGTAGCTTAATCCTCACAGAAGGGTGTCAAGTACGTTGAAGAACAGCTGCCGAGCCTGCTATTGTTGGGAGAGGGGCAGGTGTGGCTCTCGCTTAGCCCAGTGCTGAAGGAGGCCGGGCTCACGTCAGGCCATTCGTGTGAGCGAGCTGGATTTTTAGCACGCTGGGACGATAAAGCACAAACATCTATTTTGAACTTCTGGGTGACCTTCTTCTGTGCTGCTTGAGTCTCTGTGGACCTTTCTCTGTTTCCTTCCTAAGGAGTCTGTGCCAGGGTCCCAAGCGTTCTCTGGGCTGCACCTCCGTGCCTGCCCACTCAGGAGCCTCTTCCTGGTGGCTGTGGGACTGGGCTGGGCCCACACTGTCAGCATCGTCCGGGGTAAGCAAGCCCGTCCCTCTGCACCTCAGTGTCGCCAGCTGCTGAACAGGGCTAATCAACAGACCGTCAGGATTAATGGGGTTCAGATGCGCTCATCTCATAGCCCTGCTTGGTAAACAGCCACTTCCACTCTGTCCTCCAAAGTGCTACTCTAGACTTTTCTTTACCTCCATTTAGCCAGGTGATTCGAGGTGACAGTGACTATCAAGAGGGACGTACAGAGGAAATCAGTGGAAGAGAGCTCGAGGAGCAGACATGGGCGCAGGGAACACAGTACGGGGAGTACGGGTGCAGGGAGCATAGGCATGGGGGGATAGATACGTGTGGGGAGCGTGGGCGTGGGGAGGACGGGTGCGGGGAGCACGGGTGCCCGGAGCACAGGTGTGTGGAGCACGAGTGCGGGGAGCA
>NW_016841722.1:0-2667 GCF_001698545.2 Rhinopithecus bieti | reverse complement strand
TAGAGCACAGCATGTGTGCCAAGCAACCTAAATCATACTAATACGGTGGATACAAATATTATGCTATGTTGAGCAAATTATATACAGGATCTGATTCTGCCTATTATAGTGGCATCCAAAGAAAGCCTTGTTGACCCGTATTATATGACTCATATTAAATAAAACATCTAATTTTCTTTACTAATCAAATCCATTCATTCATTCAACCTATATTACTGCAAATCTTTCCTGTGACAGCACAACCGTGAATAAGATAGACAGGGTCCCTGCCTCCTATAGCTTACCTCCCAGAGGACAACTTCCTATAAACTTGTCTTTCTTTAGCTTTAGTGTGTATATGAATCATCTGAAAATTTGACTTAAATGTGGATTCTGACTCAGTCTAGAGTTGGGCCTGAGGGTCTGCTGTTCCAGAACTCCATTTTGAGCAGTAAAAAATGAGGTAAACATTGTGTTACCCTTCCAGGTAACGTGATGTCTTAACTAAATGAAAATATCCTACTTCAGAAGAAAAGAGCCCTTAAGGACAGACAATAATATTGGAAATATCAGTAGGTGGCAGTGGAAGAGTAAGTGGAGACACATGGGCAAATGGACTTTCTGTGACCTCTCAATAAAAAGGCTGGCTCAGGCCAGGTGTGGTGGCTCATGCCTGTAATCCCAGCACTTTGGGAGGCCAAGATGGGTGGATCATGAGGTCAAGAGATTGAGATCATCATCCTGGACAACATGGCAAAACCCTGTCTCTACTAAAAATACAAAAATTGGCTGGGCATGGTGGCACGTGGCTGTAGTCCCAGCTATTTGGGAGGCTGAGGCAGGAGAATCACTTAAACCCAGGAGGCAGAGGTTGCTGTGAGCCGAGATCATGCCACTACACTCCAGCCTGGAGACATAGCGAGACTCCGTCTCAAAAAAAAAAAAAAAAGGCTGGCTCAGAGCCCAGGAAGTACAAGGCTCACAGGCAATGCTCTGCTCCAAGTTCTCCAGAAGGAAATCTTTGCCCACAGGAAGCCTGCTTTTTTTGGTTTTGTTTTGTTTTGTTCTGAGACAGGGTTTCACTCTGTCACTCAGGCTGGAATGCAGTGGTGCTATCTCGGCTCACTGCAACCTCTGCCTCCCAAGTTCAAGTGATCCTCCCACCTCAGCCGCCTGAGTCGCTGAGACTACAGGCATGTGCCACCACATCTGGCTAATTTTTGTATTTTTTTGTAGAGAGAAGGTCTCACTATGTTACCCAGGCTAGTCTCGAACTCCTAAGCTCAAGTGATCTGCCCACCTCGGCCTCCCAAAGTGCTGAGATTATAAGCATGAGCCACCACGCCCAGCCAGGAAGTCTACTTTGATCAATAGGATCAATTACATACAGCAGAGGTTTGCATCCCTGGTTGCACATTAGAATTCCATACCAAGCTTCGGTGAGGGCAGGTGCCGGGCGTCAGTACTTTGCAAGTTCTCTAAGTGATTCTCATGTGCAGCTAGGACTGAGAAACACTATCTCCTAAGTATGGATGTTCAAGAATTGTTCTTATTTCAGGATTTTTAAAATCACTTTATTTAAAGGTAAATTGTTAGATTATAACTAAGTACAATTTGTTTTTATGAGTTTTTGTAAATCTTTTTATCTACATCAAGCTTGTCCAACCAGTGGCCCACAGGCCTTGTGGCCCAGGACTGGTTTGAATGAAATCCAGCACAAATTCATAAATTTTCTTAAAACATTATGAGTTTTTTGCAATTTTTTTTTTCAGTTCATCAGCTATTGTTAGTTTAGTGTATTTTATGTGTGGTCCAAGACAATTCTTCTTCTTCCATTGTGGCCCAGGGAAACCAAAAGATTGGACACCCCTGATCTACATACATTGGTAAACCAGATAAACATCCTTTTACACAGCATTTATCATAATTTTTAGTTTGGAAAATATGACAACTATATGGGAAAATAATATCTGTAATATATATGGCAAACATTTAGTATCATTAACATACAAAGAGTTCTTTGAAACCTTCAAGGAATAAACAAACACAATAGAAAAATGGGCAAAAGAAGTGAACTGGTAGTTCAAAAAGGAAAAAAAATGCGTGTGACTAATTATCAGCTTTTAAAGGTTTAACTTTATTACTAATGAAATAGATGCAAACTAAAAGGATGAGACTCATAAAAGAGAGCGTAAACAAAAAATACTGGAAGAAAGAAACTACGGAAGGAGATGAAAACAAAAAAGGGAAAAAATGGCATCAATATCCTTAGAGAAGGAAGAGAATATCACATTCTTGAAACAAAAAAACTCTAAGTCATTAAAGGTGCTGTCTTATTCACTGGGATTCACACTGTGAAAGTCTTCAGCCACCATATAAAGGGCCTCACTGCCCTGAGGCCACCAGGCTCTGAGGTAGCCCATACGGAAAAAACACATGGAGAGGCCTTGGGACTATACGTAAAGAGAAGGATGCCTGGGCCAGGTGTGGTGGCTCATGCCTGTAATCCCGGCACTTTGGGAGGCCGAGGCTGGTGGATCACTTGAGGCCAGGAGTTTGAGACCAGCCTGGCCAACATGGTGAAACCCTATCTCTACTAAAAATATAAAAATTAGCCGGATGTGGTGGCAGGTGCCTGTAGTCCCAGCTACTCGGAAGGCTGAAGTATGAGAATCGCTTGAACCTGAG
>NW_016841721.1:0-1320 GCF_001698545.2 Rhinopithecus bieti | reverse complement strand
AATCTTGGGGATGGCGGACAGTTCAGCCCATGACACCTTTAGGGGAGAATCCTGGAGAAACTGTTACGTTGGATTAGGCAATGTTTCCTTAGCTGAGACGTCTAAAGCTATAACAAGCAACTGAAGGGAAAAAGACGGTATCAAAACTAAAAATGTTCAATTCAGAGGATACTATTAAAGTAAAAGACAACCCATAGAACAGGATACATTATCCCGATAAGGGCCTGATATCAAGAATATATTTAAAAACTCTTAATAAAAATCCAATTTAAAACTGGACAAAGGATTTGAATAGACAATCTCCAATGAAAGATATATAAATGCCTTAAAAAGCACATGAGATGTTTAGCAGAATTCGTCATCTTAGAAATGGAAATCAAAACCACTGTAAGATAGCACTTCACAACCACTGGGATGGGTAAAACCCCAGTATTGGACAGTGACATGGTGGTGAATTTGGGAAAACTGAAATCTTGATATATTACTAGTGGGAGGGGAAGTAAAATGGTACAGTTGATTTGGAAAAGTCTGGCAGTTTCTCAGAAAAGTTAAGCATGAAATCACCATACAATCCAGCAATTTCACTCCTAGGCACATGCCCAAGAAAATTGAAAACATTTTTTCAAAAAAAATCTTACACAAGAATCTTCATATCAGCATTATTCGTAGTAGTAGAAACAGTCTAGGTGTCAACAGGTCACTCACTGTGAGATTCCACTCACCTTGGACGTGAAAGAGGCCAGCTCCGAAGGTCACGCCAAAGGTCACGCACTGTACACTCCTCACAACAGGTGTCCAGAATGGGCAAATCCAGAGAAACGGAAGTTGGCTGGCGATTGCCAGGGGCTGGCTCTTAATGGGTTCAATGTTTCTTTGACCCATGGTGAAAATGTCCCAGAATTACATACTAGTGATTGATGTGCAGCTTCGAGAATATGCTAAAAAGACTGAATTGTATCCTTTAATATTGGGGCTTTTATGGTTTGTAAATTGCTTTTCAATTTAAAAAGGAACTCAAGAACTTCTTTGGTGGTGATATTGAGATTGAGAAAGAGACAGTATCCAAAACAAATTACTATGTAACTCACATCCCCAAAGTTAAACTTCATTTTCTGAGGATCTTGAAGTGTTTGAGCCTAGGAGATTCAACGATCCTATACTGTATGTTACACACTCTCTTACTAATTTCTATCTCACATAAACATACTTAGGGAAAACCGACATGTAAACATCAGCTGAATACTATGCAGAGGCACATTCCTCTTACCCGGATGATCTTCAGTGGTGCAGTAACAGATGAGGTCATAGCAACGTTAGTTT
>NW_016841720.1:0-538 GCF_001698545.2 Rhinopithecus bieti | reverse complement strand
ATGTAGTTGTGTAGTTTTGAGTGAGTTTCTTAATCCTAAGTTCTAATTTGATTGCACTATGAGCTGAGAGACTGCTGTGATTTCTGTTCTTTTACATTTGCTGAGGAGTGTTTTACTTCCAATTATGTGATCAATTTTAGAATAAGTGCTATGTGGTGCTGAGAAGAATGTATATTCTGTTGATTTGGGGTGGAGAGTTCTGTAGATGTCTATTAGGTCTCCTTGTTGCAGAGCTGAGTTCAGGTCCTGGATATCTTTGTTAACTTTCTGTTTCGTTTATCTGTCTAATGTTGACAGTGGGATATTAAAGTCTCCAGTTATTATTGTTTTGGAGTCTAATTCTCTTTTTAGGTCTCTAAGGACATGCTTTATGAATCACGGTGCTCTTGTGTTGGGTGCATGTGTATTTAGGATAGTTAGTTCTTCTTGTTGAATTGATCCCTTTACCATGATGTCCTTCTTTATCTCTGTTGATCTTTGTTGGTTTAAAGTCTGTTTTATCAGAGACTAGTATTGCAACCCCTGCTTTATTTTTTGC
>NW_016841719.1:0-1687 GCF_001698545.2 Rhinopithecus bieti | reverse complement strand
ACTTTCTGAGAAACTTCTTTGTGATTTGTGAATTTATCTCACAGAGTTACAACTTAGAACTCAGGAAGAGGTTTGCTAACACTCTTTTCGTGGAATCTGCAAGGTGATATTTGGGAGCCCATTGGGATCCATGGTGAAAAAGGAAATATCCTCCGATAATAACTAGCGAGAAGCTTTCTGAGAGTTTGCTTTCTCATGTTTGACTTCATCACACAGAGTTCCACCCTTCCCTTCTTGGAACAGTTTGCTGATTCTTTTGTCGTGGATTCTGCAACGTGATATTTGGGAGCTCATTGAGGGCTATGGAGAAAAAGCAAATATCCTCAGATCAAAACTGGAAATAAGGCTTCTGGGAAACTGCATTGCAATGTGTGAATGCGGCTGGCAGAATTACACGTTTTACCTCAGTGATCAGTTTGCCAGCACAGTTTTCTTGAAATCTGCAATGGAATACTTCATAGCGCTGTGAAACTGACAGTGACAAAGCAAATAGACTCAGAGCAAAAACTGAAAGAATCTTCCTGAGAAATTGCTTTCTGATGTGTGACTTCATCTCTCAGAGTTGCACCACTGTTTGTTGGAGCCCTCTCCTAGGACTGTTTCCGTGGATTCCGAGAAGTGATAATTCGGATGGGTTTGAAGAGTAGAAGGAAAAAGGAAATATCCTCCGTGAAAAAGTGGAATGAAGCTTTCTGAGAAACTGCTTTGTGATGTGTGAATTCATTTCACAGTGTTACACGACCCTTTCTTGGGGGAGTTCGCTAGCACTCATTTTGTGGAATCTCAGAAGTGATGTCTTGGATATCGTTGAATCGCATGGTGAATAAAGAAGTATCCTCAGAGAAACCTGCAGAGAAGCCCTCTCAGAAACTTCTTTGTTGTGGGTGAATTCAGCCCACAGATGTCCATCATTGTTTTCACTGAGAAGCTTGCTAGCAGAGTTTTCGCAGAATCTGCAATAGGACAAAAGGGGGCGCTCCAAGACCACAAATAACCTCAAATAAAAAAAAAGAAGCTTTGTGAGAAACCGCTTTGTGATGGGTAAATTCAACCCAGTGAGTAACACCTGTATTTCGGGGGCTGTTGCCTAGCCCTGTTTGTGTGGAATCGGAGCACTGATATTTCGGATCCCTTTGAAGACAATGGGTCCAATGGAAATATCCTGTGATAAAAATGAGAAAGAAGCTTTCAGAGAAACTTCTTTGTGAACTCCGAATTCATCTCACAGAGTAACAACTTAGACCTCAGGAGCAGTTTGCTAACCATCTTTTCGTGGAATCTGCAAAGTGATATTTGTGAGCCCATTGGGGCCCATGATGAAAAAGGAAATATCCTCAGATAATAAATAGAGAGAAGCTTTCTGGGCGATTGCTTTCTCATGTGTGACTTCATCACACAGAGTTCCACCCTTCCCTGTTTGGAACAGTTTGCTAACACTGTTGTCGTGGTTTCTGCAATGTGAAATTTGGGAGCTCCTTGAGGGCTATGGTGAAAAAGGAAATATCCGCATATCAAAACTGGAAAGCAGCCGCCTGAGAAACGGCATTGTGATGTGTGAATGCAACTCACAGAGTTACACGTTTCTCTTCAGTGATCAGTTTGCTAACACAGTTTTCTGGAATTCGGCTATGGGATACTTCTTAGTGTAATGAAGCTTACGGTGACAAAGAAAATATCCTCAGATGAA
>NW_016841718.1:0-497 GCF_001698545.2 Rhinopithecus bieti | reverse complement strand
TCCAATTGCCATTCCATTCCATTCAAATTCTTATTGCGTTCCATTATATTCCATTCCGTTCCTTGCCATTCCGTTCAATTCCTTATTCCATTCCATTCCATATTCCATTCCATTCCGCTCCATTCCATATTCTATTCCATTCCATTCCATATTCCCTTCCATTCCATTCTATTCAATTCCATTCAATCACTTTCCATATTCCATTTCATTCCACATTCCATTCCATTCCATTCCATTATCCATTTCTTTCCATTCCATTCCATTCCATTCCATATTCCATTCCATTCTATTCCATATTCGATTCCACTCTATTCCATATTCCATTCCCTTCCGTATTCCATTCCGTTTCATTTTCCATTCCATTGCATATTCCATTTAATTCCTTTCCATTCCATTCCTTTCCATTCCATTCCATTTCATATTCCATTCCATTGCATATTGCGTTTCATTTATTTGCATTCCATTCCTTTCCATTCCACTCCATGCCATTCCATATT
>NW_016841717.1:0-922 GCF_001698545.2 Rhinopithecus bieti | reverse complement strand
GGGTGCAGGGAGCTCTGGGGCTACCACTGGCCTGTGGTACGGCTACCTTAGACACTTCATGTAGATATCTTACTGGTCCTATGTCTTACAAGGCAGAAGATCTCTGTGAGCTTGGCCACGCCTAGCCTTCACTCCAGGAGTGGTGTACAGTTTCTCCACTGTGCTCAGATGCCCCAAAATGATATATCTGTCTCCAGTCTGCCTGCCCCCAACTTCATTGTTGACCATGGGGAAAAGCAAGGCGCATGCTACTTTTTCAGAGAAACCCACCGTAGCAGTCAGCTTAGACTCAATTATGTTACAGCAATAAACAATCCCCAAACCTCTGATTTAAAATAGCAAAGATACCTTTTTCACTCCAGCTGGAGGGCCACATCGTTGTTCCACAGCAACCCCTAACTGGTTCATTGCCAGTATTAACAAGAAGAGGGCAGGATCACAAAATGACTCCTAAAACGTCTGTCCTCAGAAGAAGCGTAAAAGTCACTTCTGTGCATATTCATTGTTCAAAGAAAATCACATGACCGATCTTTAACTCAACAGTAAGGTAAAATAGAATCCTTCCCATAGGCATTGGCAATGAAATTTTTTGGACATTAATAGTATCTACACAAGCATCATCTACTTTTCTTCTCTCTTTCTCTCCCGCTTTGCAGTCCCCATCACCATTTTCAACATCTTACAGCCTGTGGGTTCTTTATTTAGGCTAAGCAGGATGATATATTCTTTATAATCTGCTATCTCTGACATAGACTATTAAAGCTCCAAAGCCTGTATTCTGGAAACTCGAAACTCTGTCCTGAAGAACTCTCTTCTGTCACATGTGCTTCCGAAGCTCTTGTTTCTGCGCTATTATCCCTTCCCTGGGGTAGAAAGCAGAAAATGCACTAGCTGCTTCCTGAGTGAAGGGAGCATTCAAAGG
>NW_016841716.1:0-943 GCF_001698545.2 Rhinopithecus bieti | reverse complement strand
CTAGGAATCCAACTTACAAGGGCCATGAAGTACCTCTTCAAGGAGAACTACAAACCCCTGCTCAATAAAGGAGGACACAAACAAATGGAAGAACATTCCATGCTCATAGAGAGGAAGAATCAATGTTGTGAAAATGGCCATACTGCCCAAGGTAATTTATAGATTCAATGCCATCCCCATCAAGCTACCAATGACTTTCTTCACAGTATTGGAAGAAACTGCTTTAAAGTTCATATGGAACCAAAAAAGAGCCCTTATTGACAAGACAATCCTAAGCAAAAGAACAATGCTGGAGGCATCACACTACGTGACTTCAAACTATACTACAAGGCTGCAGTAACCAAAATAGCATGGTACTGGTACCAAAACAGATATATAGACCAGTAGAACAGAACAGAGGCCTCAGAAATAACAGCACACACAACCATCTGATCTATGACAAACCTGACAAAACAAGCAATGGGGAAAGGATTCCCTACTTAATAAATGGTGTTGGGAAAACTGGCTAGCCATATGTACAAAGCTGAAACTGAATCCCTTCGTTACACCTTTTACAAAACTAATTCAAAATGGATTAAAGACTTAAATGTTAGAACTAAAATCATAAAACCCTAGAAGAAAACCTAGGCAATACTATTCAGGACATAGACATGGGCAAGGACTTCATGACTAAAACACTAAAAGTAATGGCAAAAAAAGTCAAAATAGACAAATGGGACCTAATTAAACTAAAGAGCTTCTGCATGGCAAAAGAAACTACCATCAGAGTGAACAGGCTACCTACAAAATAGGAGAAAATTTTGCAATCTATCCATCTGACAAGGGGCTAATATCCAGAATACACAAAGAACTTAAATTTATAAGAAGAAAATAAACAATCCCATCAAAACTGGGCAAAGGATTTAAACAGACACTTCTCAAAAGAAGACATTTATGTGGCCAA
>NW_016841715.1:0-1686 GCF_001698545.2 Rhinopithecus bieti | reverse complement strand
TGTGTCATAAATAGCTCTTATTATTTTGAGATACATACCATCAATACCTACTTTATTGAGAGATTTTAGCATGAAGGGCTGTTGAACTTGAGTAGGTAAACAAAGCAGCTGGGAAGCTCAAACTGGGTGGAGCCCACCACAGCTCAAGGAGGCTTGCCTGCCTCTGTAGACTCCACTTTTTGGGGCAGAGCGTAGCTGAACAAAAGGCAGCAGAAACTTCTGCAGACTTAAACGTCCCTGTCTGACAACATTGAAGAGAGTTGTGGTTCTCCAAGCACAGAGTTTGAGATCTGAGAATGGACAGACTACCTCTTCAAGTGGGTCCCTGACCCCCGAGCAGCCTGAGAGACACCTCCCAGTAGGGGCTAACTGACACCTCATACAGCTGGGTGCCCCTCTGAGGCAAAGCTTCTAGAGGAACGATCAGGCAGCAACATTTGCCGTTTGCAATATTTGCTGTTTGACAGCCTCTGCTGTTGATACCCTAGCAAACAGGGTCTGGAGTGGACCTCTAGCAAACTCCAACAGACCTGCACCTGACAGTCCTGACTGTTAGAAGGAAAACTAACAAACAGAAAGGACATCCACATCAAAACCCCATCTGTATGTCACCATCATCAAAGACCAGAGGTAGATAAACCCACAAAGATGGGGAGAAACTAGAGCAGAAAAGCTGAAAACTCTAAAAATCAGAGAGCATCTTCTCCTCCAAAGGAACACAGCTCCTTACCAGCAGTGGGACAAAGCTGGACGGAGAATGACTTTGACGAGTTGAGAGAAGAAGGCTTCAGACGATCAGTAATAACAAACTTCTCCAAGCTAAAGGAGGATGTTCGAATCCATCACAAAGAAGTTCAAAACCTTGAAAAAAGATTAGATGAACGACTAACTAGAATAAACAGTGTACAGAAGACCTTAAATGACCTGATAGAGCTGAAAACCATGGCACAAGAACTACGTGATGCATGTAGAAGCTTCAGTAGCTGATTTGATCAACTGGAAGAAAGGGTATCAGTGATTGAAGATCATATGAATGAAATGAAGTGAGAAGTTTAGAGAAAAAAGAGTAAAAAGAAATGAACAAAGCCTCCAAGAAACATGGAACTATATGAAAAGATCAAATCTACATCTGATAGGTGCACCTGAAAGTGACAGGGAGAAGGGAAACAAGTTGGAAAACACTCTGCAGGATATTGTCAAGGAGAACTTCCCCAACCTAGTAAGGCAGGCCAACATTCAAATTCAGGAAATACAGAGAATGTCACAAAAGTACTCCTTGAGAAGAGCAACTCCAAGACAGATAATTGTCAGATTCACCAAAGTTGAAATGAAGGAAAAAATGTTAAGGGCAGCCAGAGAGAAAAGTCGGGTTACCCACAAAGGGAAGCCCATCAGATTAACAGCAGATCTCTTGCCAGAAGATCTCCAAGCCAGAAGAGAGTGGGGTCCAATATTCAACATTCTTAAAGAATTTTCAAACCAGAATTTCATATCCAGCCAACTAAGTTTCATAAGTGAAGGAGAAATAAAATCCTTTACAGACAAGCAAATGCTGATTTTGTCACCACCAGGCCTGCCCTACAAGAGCTCCTGAAGGAAGCACAAAACATGGAAATGAACAACCGGTACCAGTCACGCAAGACATGTCAAATTGTAAAGACCATCGATGCTAGGAAGAAACTGCAT
>NW_016841714.1:0-887 GCF_001698545.2 Rhinopithecus bieti | reverse complement strand
GTGGATTCTCAGAAGTGATATTTCTGATGGTTTTGAGAGTAGAGGGACAAAGGAAATATCCTCCGAGAAAAACCGGATGACGCTTTCTGAGAACCTGCTTTGTGATGTGTGAATTCATTTCACAGTGTTATACCCCCCTTTCATGGGGGAGTTTCCTAGCACTCATTTTGTGGAATCTCATAAGTGATGTCTTGGATATCGTTGAATCCCATGGTGAATAAGGAATTTTCCTCGGACAAACCTGCAGAGAAACCTTCTCAGAAACGTCCTTGCTGTGGGTGAGTTCAGCCCACAGAGTTCCATCGTTGTTTTCACTGAGAAGCTTGCTAACCGAGTTTTCGCAGAATCTGCAATAAGACACACGGTGGCGCTCCGAGACCACAAATAACCTCATCTTCATAAGGCAAGAAACTTTCTGAGAAACCGCGTTGTTGTGTGTGAATTCAACCCACTGAATTGCAGCTGTATTTCGTGGGGCCGTTGACTAGCCCTGTTTGTGTGCAATCTGAGAACTGACATTTCGGATCCCTTTGAAGTCTATGGGGCCAAAGAAAATATTCTCGCATTAAAACGAAAAAGAAGACTTCTGAGAAACTTATTTGTGATATGTGACTTCATGTCACAGACTTACAACTTAGTCCTCAGGAAGCAGTGTGCTAACAATCTTTTCGTGGAATCTGAAAAGAGACATTTGGAAGCCCATTGGGGCCCATGGTGAAAAGGAAATATCGTCAGATAATACCTAGAGAGAAGCTTTCAGAGAGATGGCTTTCTGATGTGTGACTTCATCACCCAGACTTCCACCCTTCCCTTCTTGGAAGAGTTTGCTAACAGTGTTCTCTTGGAATCTGGAAAGTGATATTTGGGAGCCCATAGGGGCCCATGGT
>NW_016841713.1:0-3810 GCF_001698545.2 Rhinopithecus bieti | reverse complement strand
TTTTATCTCAGAGTAAAAGTATTTTTATTTCAAAGGCTTTAGAGGCCCTAGGTAACCGGTCTCCACATCCCGCCTGACCTCAGCTGCTATGTTTCTCTCCTCTACTCACTTCTTTTGTACTATACATGAACCCTGCCACCTCTCATGAATTGAAAAATGGGGATCCAATGCAAAGCTAATAAATCACAGATAGCCACAATGATCTTTCTCTGGGACAAAGTTCTATTCACATCTCTGAGCCTTGAAATAGAAATTATGAGCAAATTATTTGTAACAATATTCAAAATAAATTATAAATACCAGCGGGGTGATTAAATCAAATTTGATATTGCTAAAATTCACTATATTTGTCCTAAGGTATTATTTAACAAAACGCAGATGCCTTTAAAAAATTGAGAGGTTATAACAATACATAATTCGAGATTCAAATATGTTCAGATTAAGTCAAATTGACATAAATGAAAATAAAATTCTACCAACTAAAATATATAAAAGGTACTAAAAGTATTATTACAAGATGCAGAAATGTACACTTCAAAATATACTTCAAATACACTTCAATTCCTCTGGAAAATTTAGAATTAACTGTCAAAGTAAATTGCTAAATTGAATCTTAATTTCAAAATACTAATTGCTGATATGGGCATTCCCATTTATCTGCTTCATTGTGGTCATAAAATGTGGCCACAAAGAGACATTAAAACCTTTATTTCAGCAGTATAAACCAATGTCATTAATGTTAATCTATTAAAAATCTTTAACTTAAACTCTTAAAAGTTCATCAGTGACACAATGTCTTTACTCAAAGTAAAACGTCTCTTAGCTTTCACTTTCATTTGGTGGAAATGAGGCATGTTTCTAAGCTGATATAGTAAGTACATTTATCATCTATTTATACATATATATATGCAACTAGATTCAGCATTTAGCCAAGGCCATTTTCTTTCAGGAAGGTTGAAAAGTATTTACATTTTTTGATACTTACTTCTGTTTCTGCTTTCTCTTTTTCACATTGATCTGTACATTCTTTTAAATTGTTACTGTAATTAAATCCTCCTCATTTTTCTCTTTTAGGGGATGATGTTGCATTTTCGTCTCAAGAAACTGAATATTAATTGTTATCTTGCTTTTGCTAGCTTTCTCACATGCATGAACTAATTGCTGTCGAAGCCACATACTTTTGCTTTGTAGTTGAAATAATTTCTGCTTCAGAGACTGCTGCTGTTCAGTGTGTTTGTCCACATTATCTTGTTTGTTTTGATACATGTGTTCAGCTTTCTTCATTTGACACTGTGTTTCACGGCAGTCTCTTTGTGCATGTTCTGAAACCAATGTATTTTCTCTTAGAGCATCTCCTGCATAATTGAGATTAAATTTTAGGTTTTTGGATTTCCTTTGAGCTTCACAAAGTGGTTGATGGAGCATCTCATTGTTACATATTGTATTACGCACATCAACATTCATTTTTCCTTGCAAATGAGCATCTCCTGCACTGTGGAAAGCAAGTTCTTGTTTTTTTCTTGATGTCACACTTTGATCATGGTCTTGCAAAGCAGAAGCCAGTCTAGGATGGTATGATTCAATTTCTGTCTCCAGTATTTCTTTGTCTTGTTTTTCCTTCAATTTAGAAGTCAGCATTGTGTTCTCTGCTATCAGAACTTTAAGCTGCCCACTATACTGAGATGACCTTTTTGTTAATGTTTTCTCTTTCAGTTTTAGGGTCATTTGAAGGTCAGCATTCTTTTCTTGTAAAATCTTAATGTCCTCAAGGTATTTATTTTCCTTCTCCTGGTGTTGATGTTTTAGTGTGTCTATTTCCAGTTTTAGCATGGCAATTTCCTTTTTCAACATGCAATTTTCATAAAAGAGAGCATTGTCATTTTCATGAGGGTGAGAAACCTAAATAAAATAAAATAAACTTTTAGCTAGCACTCAATAAAACGGCATATCATAGTTCCTCTGAAATTAAAGAATAACTTGTACCTTCATATAATGAAAGGGCTTTTATAAATAGGTATTGGTTGAAGAACCATTGAATCAAAACCTCAAATGCTATATAGCATGAATTCCCCGAAGTTCAAACACTTATTTGGAGACAATGAATTCATGACAGTAAAAAAGAAATGACTAGAGAATTTTTAAGAGCCTCAGAATTGGAAAAAAAAAAAAACTTTCCCTGAATTACAACAAGCTCAAAAGTATAAAATAAAAGATTAATCAGTTTGACTACATATGAAAATTGGGTTTACACTCTGATGTCTAACTTATACAAGATCCCATACTAAGAGCCTTAGTGCTGCATATATTTAGACAGACACAATTTCTGGAAGCTTTTTCAGTTCCTTTTTCCCGAGAATATTCTCTAGATTTTTTTTTAAAAAAACATAGTTAATTTTAAGAATTATATTTATGAATATTTGATAAGTTGAGACATTGTAACAAGTACTTTTAGTTTTCACAATTTGGCAAGGAAAAGATTAAAAATATAAACAAGTTGTAGGATTTTCTCCAAGCCTTCTGAGTCTACATCCAGGACTTCTTTGCCAAATCTCAGTTAATTCTACTGGGCAAATATGTAAATACAAAAGAAGTCTTCTATTTCAAAACAAAAGTGGCAAAGAAGATACAATCTGGAGAGCCCTACTTAGAATACTATGAGCTTATTTACTATGACAATAACTTTTGCCTCCTCTTGATAATGTTTGAGTCAGTATTAAATGTTAACTTGGAAAAATACACTAAACTATGTTGCTAGGAACAAAATTCTTACCAATAAATTACCACTAAGTATATGGTAGGGATTATCATTATTTTCAAAAGCTCTTTGCACTGAAATAAGATACTATTTGGATGCCATAATTTATAATAAATAACTGTAGCAACAAATGTCATAGTTAATTTTAAGACAATATTTTCCTTCAGGACCTGAATAATACATACTAAATCAAAGGGATATTAAAAGTAATACTGATGAAATAAAGTTAGAAATATAAATTTTTTGCCAGAAATTGATTCACCTGATTCAAATTACTTGTTACACTCTTCAATTCCATATCTTGTATCCTGAGAGCCTGTGAAAGTTGTTTCACTTCTAACTCATTCCTATGTTGCTCTTTGAGTCTTCTTAATTCTTCCCTAATTTTTTCATTTAATATATCGACATTTCTTCTCTTCTCTTCTTCTTGATTTAAAGCCAATCTGCCATTAAACAAACTTATCTTAACATTCATTTTGTTAGAAAATAGAATTCACTTTGAGATCTACTTCTTCCTATACTGGTTTATTACTCCAATAAAATTTCTATATTCCTGAATTTTTTTCTTTCTAGTTTTCAGGTATTTATTACTCCAACCTCTTCCAAATGACATACATACTTGAAAAATAGTGAGAAAAAACATGTTCTAATTAGAAAGTTTCTGTTTTTAGTAGCTTCGACAACTGTTATGGAAAAGAATACTGGAAGCTATTTGGTACATTTATGAGTTGAAAATTATTTTTTAAAAATATCACACAGTGAAAATTCCTCCTCAGTGAGGACAGATCATTCAGAGTTAACTGATTACAGTGACATTATTTCGATAAAAAAGTTTACAGATTTATTAGACATAAATATTCCTACTTATAAAATATGGGCAGTATCACTAAAAATAATTTTAATACTAAAATCTCAGACTAGGTTAAACAGTGTAATATCTGTTGTTCCATATGCCTTTTGTTTCCTTTTTGAGTAATACTTTAAACATGTCTTGTTGATTATCATATATTTTCAACAAATTTTAAATCTCTTTTAGAACAAAAAAGAATATAATA
>NW_016841712.1:0-1321 GCF_001698545.2 Rhinopithecus bieti | reverse complement strand
CTCCCAAAGTGCTGGGATTACAGGCGTGGGCCACCGCATCCGGCCTCATAAGTACTTTTGAGTGTATCATATGTACCAGAAAGCAGTCGCAGTCATGGGGTACAGCAAGAAACCAGACAAACTAGAGTCTTATGGAGACTCTATATTCTAAAATTATTTGGAAGTCAACTGGACTTGAAAACAAATGGAAAGTGAATAGATATAAAAAGTTTCAATGTTCATGATGATGTAAAAAAATAAAATACATTGCAGAAATGAAGTCAGGAAGTGTTAGGGGTCATATGGTACTTGTAAGGCCATTGGTATCCTCTGAAATTCAAGCAGGCTGAAGACATTTGCATAACTAAAAGGAAAGCAGATGCTAATAGAAGACAATGAAGAAAGGGCCTGAAAGCCATTTCAGAGACCTTGGCTGGTGGCAGCCCCTCCCTTCAAAGGTCTGGAGGCCTAGAAGGGAAGACTGGTTTTGTGGGCTGGGCCTAGGGCTGCACCACCCCGGGCAAGCGCAGGACAGTGCTCACAGCATTCTACCTCCCAACCACTCCAGCTCCAGCCATGGCTAAAAAGGCCCCCAGACACAGTTTGGGTCACTGCTTTGAGGGTGCAAGCCATAAGCCTTGGCAATTTCCATGGGATATTAAACCTGCAGTTGCACAAAGTACAGGAGTGCGCTGCTGACTGGGCAATTTACAAAAGAAAGAAGTTTAGTTGGACTTACAGTTCCACATGACTGGGGGGAGGCAGAAGGCGAAAGGCATGTCTTACATCACAGCAGGCAAGTGAGAGAATGAGAGCCAAGCAAAACTGGTTTCGCCTTATCAAACCATCAGAACTCGTAAGACTTATTCACTACCACAAGAACGATATGGGAGAAACTGCCCCCATGATTCAATTATTTCCCACGGGGTCCCCCCACAACATGTGGGAATTGTGGGAGTACAATTTGAGATGAGATTAGGGCGGGGACACAGAGCCAAACCATATCAGAAGTCTTCACCTGGATTTCAAAAGATGTATGGAAAAGCCTGTATGTCCAGTAGAAGCCTGCTGGGGTGGAGACCTCATGGCAAATGTCTACTACAGCAGTGCAGAGGGAGAATATGGGGTAGGAGCCCCACAGAGTCCCCACTGGGGCACTGCCTAGTGGAGCTCTGAGAAGACGGCCACCATCCTCCAGACCCCAGAATGGTAGATCCACTGACAGCTTGCACCCTGAGCCTGGAAAAGCTGCAGGCACTCAACGCTAGCCCTTGACAGCAGCCATGGGGACTGACCCTTGTATCCAAAAGAAAATAAATTGTTCTACCATAAAGACATGTGC
>NW_016841711.1:0-886 GCF_001698545.2 Rhinopithecus bieti | reverse complement strand
AGGATATTTCCTTTGTCACCGTGAGCTTCACTGCGCTAAGAAGTATCCCATTGCAGATTTCAAGGAAACTGTGATAGCAAACTCATCACTGAAGGGAATCTTGTAACTCTGGGAGTTACATTCACACGTCACAATGCAGTTTCTCAGAAGGGTTCTTTCCAGTTTCTGTGAGAGGATATTTCCTTTTTCACCATAGCCCTCAATGAGCTGCCAAAAATCACTTTGCTGAATCCACGAGAACAGTGTTAGCAAACTGTTCCAAGAAGGGAAGGGTGGAACTCTGTGTGATGAAGTTACGCATCAGAAAACAATCTCTCAGAAACCTTTTCTCTAGTTATTATCCGAGGATATTTCCTTTTTCAGCATGGGCCTCTATTGGCTCTGAAACATCACTTTGCAGATTCCATGAAAAGAGTGTTAGCACACTTGTTCTGAGCAATAAGTTGTAACTCTGTGAGACGAATTCACAGATCAAAAAGAACTTTCTCAGAAACCTTCCTTCTCCTTTTTATCTGACGATATTTACTTTATCAGCGTAGGTCTTAATGCGATCCAAAGTAGTCATTCTCAGATTCCTGACAGTTGTAATGGCCTACTCCATGACACATAAGTGTAACTCTGAGAGATGAATTCATACATCACCAAGAAGTTTCTAAGAAAGTTTCTTTCTAGTTTTCTTCTGAGGATATTTCCTTTTTCACCGTGAGCTTCACTGCACTAAGAAGTATTTCATTGCAGATTTCAGGGAAACTGTGAGAGGAAACTCGTCACTGAAGAGAAACTTGTAACTCTGTGAGTTACATTCACACATCACAATGCAGTTTCTCAGAAGGGTTCTTTCCAGTTTCTGTCTGAGGATATTTCCTTTTTCACCATAGCCCTCAAG
>NW_016841710.1:0-2119 GCF_001698545.2 Rhinopithecus bieti | reverse complement strand
CCATCCTCTTTGATCTGTTGCTGGTGATGAGCTGTGTTCCTTTGTAGGGGAGATGCCTCTGATTTTTTGAATTTCCAGGTTTTCTGCCCTGCTTTTCCCCATCTTTGTGGTTTTATTTGCCTTTGGTCTTTGATGATGGTGACGTATTGATGGGGCTTTGGTGTGGGTGTCCTTTCTGTTTGTTAGTTTTCCTTCTAACAGTCAGGACCCTCAGCTGTAGGTCTGTTGGAGATTGCTTGAGGTCCACTCCAGACCCTCTTTGCCTGGGTATCAGCAGCAGAGGCTGCAGAAGATAGAATATTGCTGAACAGCGAGTGCTGCTGTCTGATTCTTGCTCTGGAAGCTTTGTCTCAGGGGTGTACCCTGCCGTGTGAGGTGTGAGGTGTCAGTCTGCACCTAGTGGGGGATGTCTCCCAGTTAGGCTACTCAGGGGTCAGAGACCCACTGGAGCAGGCAGTCTGTCCGTTCTCAGATCTCAACCTCCATGCTGGGAGATCCACTGCTCTTTTCAAAGTAGTCAGACAGCTGTCTCGGTGGAGTCTACAGAGACAGGGAGGCCTCCCTGAGCTGCGGTGGGCTCCACCCAGTTTGATCTTCCCAGAGGCTTTGTTTGCCTACTTAAGCCTCAGCAATGGCAGGTGCCCCTCCCCCAGCCTCCCTGCCGCCTTGCAGTTAGATCTCAGACTGCTGTGCTAGCAATGAGGGAGGCTCTGTGGGTGTGGGACCCTCTGGGCCTGGTGTGCAATATAATCTCCTGGTGTGCCATTTGCTAAGACCCTTGGTAAAATGCAGTATTAGGGTGGGAGTTACCTGATTTTCCAGGTGTTGTGTGTTTCAGATTTCCTTGGCCAGGAAAAGGGATTCCCTTCCTCCTTGTGCTTCTGAGGTGAGGTGATGTCTCCCCCTGCTTCAGCTCTCGCTGGTCGGGCTGCACCAGCTGACCAGCACCAATTGTCTGGCACTCCTCGGTGAGATGAACCTGGTACCTCAGTTGAAAAGGCAGAAATCACCCATCTTCTGTGTCGCTCGCAGTGGGAGCTGGAGGCTGGAGCTGTTCCTATTCGTCCAACTTGCTCCCGACCCCTGTGTTTGCTTTTAAGGAACTTTTCCTCCTTTCTTGATAATAATCGGGAGATTAAAGTGGTGAGATCTCCAAATAAAATGGCCATCAGGACCATAACCCCACTCTATAATATATGTGTATTTGACTCCAATGGGAGCATAAGTGTGAATTTTGTAAAGTCATGCTTTACCTTCTTTTTGTAAAAAAAATATATCTTGGAAAGAGAAAGTCCATATTTTGTATCTTGAGTAAAGGAGATTTCATTACATCAATATTTTCGATTTTAGTTTAGCTTGGTGCCCTTGGGGATTTTATACCTTGAAAGCATGCACCATAAAATATTCAGTGTGGGTGAAAATGTCTTGTTTTAATATGAGAACACAGTGGTCATGGTAGTGGAAGTAAAATCGTAGGCTAACCTACTCAGAGAAATGCACAGGTCATCCCTAGAAAAGTGAACATGTGTAAGTCAAAGAACTAAAATTACTTTCCCTTACATCTTTCCAGTACAATGTACACCTTAGAATATCTTATGCACCCCAAGGAGTACACACACCTCTTTTATTTTATTTTATTTTACTATACTTTAAGTTCTAGGGTGTGTGTGCACAATGTACAGGTTTGTTATATATGTATATATGTGCCGTGTTGGTTTGCTGCACCCATTAACTGGTCATTTACATTAGGTATATATGTTAATGCTACCCCTCCCCCCTTCCCCCCACCGCACAGCAGGCCCCAGTATGTGATGGTCCCCACCGTGTGTGTCCAGGTGTTCTCACTGTTCACTTCCCACCTATAAGTGAGAACATGCAGTATTTGGTTTTCTGTTCTTGCGATAGTTTGCTCAGAATGATGGTTTCCAGCTTCTTCCATGTCCCTACAAAGGACATGAACTCATCATTTTTTATGGCTGCATAGTATTCCATGGTGTATATGTGTCACATTTTCTTAATTCAGTCTATCATTGATAGATGTTTGGGTTGGTTCCAAGTCTTTGCTATTGTAATAGTGCCACAATGAACATATGTGTGCTTGTGTCTTTATAGCAGCATG
>NW_016841709.1:0-3680 GCF_001698545.2 Rhinopithecus bieti | reverse complement strand
AAAATTACTATAAAACTAACAGAATGGAAGAGAAACAAAGGACCTGAATAATTAGATGCTTAGATAATGGTAATGTGTTTTCATAACCTGTGAAAATGAGCAATGTTAGAAGCATTCTATGTAAGGTACACTGCCTGAATTTATATTGTGATTTTTGAGCACCATTCGCTGTTTAAAAACCGCTATACTGTGGGTCATATTTTAACGACAAATAGAAAACTTACCTTTCAAGATGGATATAAAGCCTAACCTTATGAAAATTACAAAATTTAAAGCATATGATTGAAAAATATTAATGCATAGGTTTAAATATTGGTCATTTTAGATGTGTTTCAAAATAGATTGTCTCTTAAATATTAAACTGAACAAACTGCACATGTTGTAGAGTTTGTGCTGAAGGTTGTTTCCCGAAGTGGTGGCTATTTTATAATATGGATAACAAAACCTTATTTTAAGAAATTTAGAAAATTTTTAGGCAAAACTAGAAAATGTTACCGATAATTCTCCCACTCAGAAGGTACCACTATCAGAATTTTGTATTTTGCCAGTCATCTGCTCATCTCTTTTCTCCTATGCTTGTATATGTTCCCTCTTCCTTGAAAAATACGATTTTTTTTTGTAATCTGCTTTTTCACTCAATAATATTGGAGACCCATGTCATAACTTACTCCTCTACAGTGGCTTCAATTATTGTGTGCTTTCTGTTGGATGACTATACCATTTAGTCAGTCATGTTTCCTGGTACTAAATACATAAGAGTGTGTGTGTATTTGTGTGTGTGTGTATGTGTATTTTTGTTTGTTTTTTTGTTTGTTTGTTTGTTTGAGATGGAGTCTCGCTCTGTCGCCCAGGCTGGAGTGCAGTGGCACGATCTCAGCTCAGTGCCAGCTCTGCCTTCTGGGTTCACGCCATTCTCCTGCCTCAGCTTCCTGAGTAGCTGGGACTACAGGCGCCCGCCACCATGCCCGGCTACCATGCCCGGCTAATTTTTTGTATTTTTAGTGGAGATGGGGGTTTTACCGGGTTAGCCAGGATGGTCTTGATCTCCTGACCTCATGATCCACCCGCCTTGGCTTCCCAAAATGCTGGGATTACAGTCGTGAGCCACTGCACCCGGCCATGTTTTTTTCTACCTTAACTAATGCTTTAGATCAAGTGATGGCTTTCAGTTCTCATTGCTGAATTGATTTCTAGAGATGGAACAAATTATGTTATATGGAAACTTTTTTTTTTTTTTGAGATGAATTCTCGCTCTTGTCACTTAGGCTGGAGTACAATGGCGTGATCTCGGCTCACTGCAACCTCCGCCTCCTGGTTCAAGCAATTCTCCTGCCTCAACCTCCCAAGTAGCTGGGATTACAGGTGTCCGCCACCACGCCTGGCTAGTTTTTGTATTTTTAGTAGAGACGGGGTTTCACCATGTTGGCTCGGCTGGTCTCAAACTCCTGACCTCAGGTGATCCACCCGCCTTGGCCTCCCAAAGTGCTGGGATTACAGGCGTGAGCCATCACGCCTGGCCTTTTTTTCTTCTAGGTACCAGCTTTTATTTATCAGTTTGGTAAAAATGTTAGAAAGTGTGAAATAAAAGGCATTCTCACAGTCGTGGCACAAAGTATAATTATGTTTGACTTCCTAGGAAGTAGTTTGGCTTTGTAGAAACTTGCCTAACCTCTCCCCATTTAGGCAAAATGAATTCTCACTACCCCAAGTTGGCCAACCTTGTCCCCGTGATTCCAGATCTCCCAGAAAAAGAGGTCTAGTCTCAGGGAAAACCCAGATTTTCTTGGCTTAGCCCACCTTGACAACTAATCACTGGAAATGGGGTGGGCTAGTGTCCTTCGGTCAGGTTTTGTGTCAAGAGAGGGAGGTGGAAAGATGGGAGGGAGGTAGGAAAACTGGCCTGAATGGAACTCTGTAAGTTAAAATGGCAAAGGGATGTTTCTTCCAAGGAAGAAATTCTAGGGAACAAAGGAAAGTGGAGGGGAAGGCAGCAGTTCTCAAAGTTTTGGAATCAGGACTCCTTTACACTCTTAAAAATACATTGAGGGCCCAAGGAGCTTTGGTTTATGTAAGTTATATCTATTGGTATTTATCACTAGAAATTAAATCAGAAATATTTAAACTATTCTTTAAAAGCTCACCACATATTGTTATAAATGTTTTTATGAAAAAGTTTCTAAACCCAAAGTAGCACAATCTTACATTTTTTGCAAATTTCTTTGATATTTGGTATGTCATTTTCATCTGCATTCAATTTATTGTGTGATAATTGCTTGAAAAAATGTGAGCAATGTCCAGTCTCATACAGATAGCCATTTTAGATTATTGCAGATATGTATATATTTATATGTGTGTGTATATATATATATGTATATATATATATATTTTTTTTTTTGAGATGGGGGTCTTGCTTTGTCACCCTGGTTGGAATGCAGTGGTGTGATCACAGCTCACTGCAGCCTCAGTCTCTGGGGACTCAGGTAATCCTCCCACCTCAGCCTCCAGAGTAGTTGGGACTACAGGTGTATCACCACATCTGGCTAATTTTTTGTATTTTTTTTTTTTTGTAGGGACAGGGTTTTGCCATGTTGCGTGGGCTTCTTTTTTGATACTCCATAAAAACTTGTTTTTTTCTTGAACTTTGGATCTTTTACCCTTGCATGATATTATAACATCATACATTGGTCATTTAGAAAATAATGGTTCACCGAGATCTTCTACATGTTGATACATTTGACTATACAGTATCAAAATACATTCATCAATATCACCATCAATCTCATCAGAATACTTTTGGAAAGCAGTGGTGGATACAAGTTTTATAAAATTCTAATTTTTTGTTCAGAAGCTTGAATTTTATTATTAGCAGTTTTATTATTGAATTTTATTATGGCCTGTCTGTTGTTTTTCTTGAAATGACAGAATCTCGTTTTTTGAGAAAATGTCTCCCAAAAATCCCAGTTGAAATAACATTGTCAGTACTCCTTTCAAGTAAAAATGGTATTCCATTAAAGTGGTTAATTCACTTCACGACTTAGTCACATGAGGGTTTTTTTCTCAGGCAGTGTGTAGGAATGCTCATGTGTGCTTCCAATCTCATCATTTGAAATATTAAAAAGACATATTCAAGGATTAAGATGTAGTAAAATGTTCACTGCTTCATCATAGGCATTCTTTTTATTTTTGAGACAGGGGCTTGTTCTGTTACCCAGGCTGGAGTGCAGTAGCATGATCACAGCTCACTGTAGCCTTCACCTTCCGGGCTCAATCCTCCTGCCTCAGCCTTCCAAGTAGCTGGGACTACAGGCATGCAACCACCATGTCCAGCTAAATTTTGTATTTTTTGTAGAGGTGGGGTTTCACCATGTTGGCCAGGCTGGTCTCAAACTCCTGACCTCTGGTGATCCTCCCGCCTTGGCCTCCCAAAGTGCTGGGATTACAGGTGTAAGACACCATGCCCGGCCTGCCCTTCCTTTTCAGACCTTTCCTGTGCATAGTGAAGAATACCATGACTGCTAGTAGTTTGGTGTTACTGCCTTTATTTGTGCTAAAGTACCAGCATTTTTACCCACTATTGTATTTGCACCCTTACAGCAAATGTCACCATGTTAGTATTCCTGTTCAAATAGTTTGGACCTGGGCGTCTGAGGGCCCCACTTTGGGAACCATTGAAATAGGTG
>NW_016841708.1:0-732 GCF_001698545.2 Rhinopithecus bieti | reverse complement strand
AGGAAATATCATCACTTCAAAACGTGAAAGAAGCTTTCTGAGAAACTTCCTTGTGGTAAGTGAATTCTTCTCACAGAGTTACAACTTAGTCCTCATGAAGCAGTTTGCAAACACTCTTTTCGTTGAATCTGCAAAGTGATATTTGGGAGCCCTTTGGGGCCCATTGTGAAAAGGAAATCTCCTCATATAATAACTATGGAGTAGCTTTCTGAGAGACTGCTTTCTGATGTGTGACTTCATCACACAGAGTTCCACCCTTCCCTTCTTGGAACAGTTTGCTAACACTGTGGTCCTGGATTCTACAAAGTGATATTTGGGAGCTCATTGAGCGCTATGGTGAAAAAGCATATATCTTCAAAAAAACTGGAAAGAAGCTTTCTGGGAAAATGAACTTCAACATATGAATGCAACTCACAGAGTTACACGTTTCTCTTCAGTGGTCAGTTTGCTAACACAGTTTTCTGGAAATCTGCAATGGGATACTTCTTAGAGCAATGAAGCTTTCGGTGACAAAGGAAATATACTCTGATGAAAACTAGAAAGAAGCTTTCTTAGAATCTTTTTCGTGATGTGTGAATTCATCTCACAGAGTTACACTTCTGTTTCCTAGAACAGTCCATTAACACTGTCTTTGAGGAACCTGAGAAGGGCTACTTTGGATCGCATTGAGGCCTACACTGATAAAGGACATATCATCACTTCAAATCGTGAAAGAAGCTTTCTGAGAAATTT
>NW_016841707.1:0-498 GCF_001698545.2 Rhinopithecus bieti | reverse complement strand
TACATGATTCTAAAATTTCCAAGCATTTATTCTACGACTTGATTGTCACGACTCTTACTCTATTCACACATACTCCCTCCCACACAGCAGTACTAATGCTAGAATTGAACTATTCAAAAAGGCAACAGCAAAGTAGAAACACCCATCTCATTAGAGAATCCAGGGAGTAAGATGTGCTGCTAGGAGTTACCTTTTAACTTCACTTTGTACATTTCTAGTATCTGTCATAATAAAGTCCTACCTGATGTGCATAAGTGAGTTAATAGTCCTGAGACTATTTATTCTTAAAAATGCCTGCTCGCAAAGTTCCATCTTTGTTTGTATTAGTAACTTACATTTTTAAAGGGATTCCACGAACCCAAGTAATAAGAATGACCCACTGCATCTAAATGGCTTATGCAATATATTTGCCAAAACTTTTTCTGCTGAAGGTCTATTATTTTGTGTCACTGCAGTGGGGTGCTTAGGAAACCAGACACCAAAACACAGTCTGAACAG
>NW_016841706.1:0-887 GCF_001698545.2 Rhinopithecus bieti | reverse complement strand
GATTTCCAGAAAACTGTGTTAGCACACTGAACACTGAAGAGAAACGTGGACTCTGTGACTTGCATGCACATATCGAAATGCAGTTTCTCAGAAGGCTTCTTTCCAGTTTTCCTCTGAGGATATTTCCTTTTTCACCATAGCCCTCAATGAGCTCCCTAATATCACTTTGCAGAACACAAGATAACAGAGTTAGCAAACTGTTCCAAGAAGGGAAGGGTGGAACTCTGTGTGATTAAGTCACACATTGGAAAGCAATCTCCCAGAAAGCTTCTCTCTAGTTATTATCTGAAGATATTTCCTTTTTCACCATGGGCCCCTATGGGCTCCCAAATCTCACTTTGCAGAATCCACGAAAAGAGGGTTAGCAAAATGCTTCCTGAGAACTAAGCTGTAACTCTGTGAGGGGAATTCACAGATCACAAAGAAGTTTCTCAGAAAGCTTCTTTCACGTTTTGAACTGATGATATTTCCTTTATCAGCGAAGGCCCCATTGCGATCCAAAAATTATTTCTCTGGTTCCTCCAAAACAGTAATAATGGACTGCTGCATGAAACATTAGTGTAACTCTGTCAGATGAATTCACACATCAGCAAGAAATTTCCAACAAAGCTTCTTTCTAGTTTTCATCTGAGGATATTTCCTTTGTCACTGTAAGCTTCCTTGCGTTCAGAAGTATCCCATGGCAGATATCCAGAAAACTGTGTTAGCAAACGTAACACTGAAGAGAAACGTGTAACACTGTGATTGCATTCACACATCGAAATGCAGTTTCTCAGAAAGCTTCTTTCACGTTCTGAACTCATGATATTTCCTTTATCAGCATAGGCCTCAATACAATCCAAAAAAAGTCCTTCTCAGCATCCACAAAACATTGATATCGCACTGTT
>NW_016841705.1:0-539 GCF_001698545.2 Rhinopithecus bieti | reverse complement strand
TTCAGTCTGTGGAGTGCAAGGTTGGCTGGAGCTCTGAGGCCATTGATACTATCCAGGGGCGAGCTGATGGGACCCTAAAACATGGGGGAAGGCCGAGAGGAGTTGGCTGCCTGAAGCATTGTAGATTTCTGGCTTCGAGAACTTGCTGACTTACGGACATAGGAAGGTAAACCCAGATGGCTCCAAAATTTTAAGTCTGGAAGAAAGGTGGGAGGGTACAATTGCTGACTAGGTCATGGTTGCCCTGTCCCTTTCTGGCCATCGTTTCTCCTCCCTCCCCCTGCCTTTGTGGGCTGGAGGGCCTGAGCCTGCACAGCAGTCTATTTCATGGTGACGATGGCTGATTATTACCCTGCAGTAAGAAGTCTCTCCATTTTATTTTGCAGCAGTAGTTAAATACATTTAAGGAGTGATGGTGTAGTAGTATTTGTTTTGTTTTTGCTTTTTTTTTTTAAGTGTCATTTAACTGAATGTTATTCTCAATTTCACTGATCCCTTTGAGAGGCCAAAACATGCTTTGATTTGTTATTTTGTGTTTG
>NW_016841704.1:0-2669 GCF_001698545.2 Rhinopithecus bieti | reverse complement strand
CAGCCTGGCCAATATGGTGAAACCCTATCTCTACTAAAAACACATAAATTAGCCGGGCGTGGTGGCAGGCGCCTGTATTCCCAGCTCCTTGGGAGGCTAAGGCATGAGAATCGCTTGAACCCAGGAGGCAGAGGTTGCAGTGAGCCGAGATTGTGCCATTGTACTCCGGCCTGGGGGGACACAGTGAGACTCTGTTAAAAAAAAAAAAAAAGCAAACGAAAGATAATAGGAGAAAAAAAGGAAAAAAATAATAGGAGGCATAAAATCAAGTATGTTAAAACAAAATGATGAAGATGTGAAACGAAGCACTTGATAGAAATACACCATATCATTGATCATTCTTTCCTTTATGGTTGGCATGCATTATGTCTTGTTAGGAACCTTCGCCTATCTCAGGGTCATGTAAAAGTTTTATCATTTTAGCTTTCACATGTAGACCCACAGTCCATCTGGGAAGGATTTTAGCGTGTGGTATATGTTAGAGTCAAGATTCATTTCTTTCATATGGAAGCAAGATAATCCAGCACCATTTATTGAAAAGCCTACCCATGGCCAGGCACAGTGGCTCATGTCTGTAATCCCAACACTTTGGGAGACCGAGGTGGGCGGATCACCTGAGCTCAGGAGTTCGAGGTCAGCCTGGCCAATATGGCGAAACCCTATCTCTACTAAAAATATAAAAATTAGTCAGGCGTGGTGGCAGACGCCTATAATCGCAGCTACTCGGGAGGCTGAGGCTGGAGAATCGCTTGAACCTGGGAGATGGGGGTTACAGTGAGCTGAGATCTCGCCACTGCACTCCAGCCTGGGGGGATAGAGTGAGACTCTGTCCCCAAAAAAGAAAAAAAAAGAAGACTATCCTTTCTCCATTGCTCTGTAGCGTCTCCTTGTGATCATATATGTGGGGGCCATTCCTGAACTCTGTAATTTTCATTGGTTTATTTGTGTATTCTTGGACCAGTGTTATAGTCTTAATTAATGTGCTTTATATTAAGTCCTGATAAAGGATACCTAAATTGGACTACATTAAAATTAAGGACTTCTGTTAATCAGAAGATAAAATTAAAAATGTAAAGGCAAATGCTACAGTGGGAGAAGGTAACTGTAATACCTATATTTGACAAATGATTAATATCTCAAACATATCAAGAATGTCTAGAAATCACTAAGAGCCACAGAAAAAGGGCAAAAGGAACAGGCATTTCACAAAGAAAATATCCAAATAGCAAACAAGCTTATAAAAAGATGCTCGACTTCACCAGTTAGCAAGGAAATAGAAGTTAAACTACAATAAGATAATCCTCCACATAATCCTCCATATCTACAATAAGATAATCCCACCAGAAATTGCCAAAATGAAAAAGATGGGAAATAAACAAGAGCGGGCAAGGATGTGGAGCAGCCAAAACTCAGATTGCTTGTTAGGAG
Source organism: Rhinopithecus bieti (assembly GCF_001698545.2). NCBI lineage: Eukaryota > Metazoa > Chordata > Mammalia > Primates > Cercopithecidae > Rhinopithecus > Rhinopithecus bieti. The sequence continues at coordinate 1,241 of NW_016841704.1, read as the reverse complement.
CATAAACTAGTACATAAACTTTGAAAACGTGTTTGGTAGTCTTTATTAATGGTGAATACATGCAATATCCTATGACCCTGCTGTTTGACTCCAGTTCTCTCTCACTCAAGAGAAACGCAAATATATGTTTACTAAAAGAGATGATAATGTTCATGGTAGCTTTATTCAAAACTAAAAATTATGTAAATGCCCATCAACATAAGAATGGATAGACAAGCTGTGTTATATTTATACAAGGAAATGCTATACAGCAATGAGAAAGAACAAATTGCTGTACTCAACATGCATGAGTCTCGTCCCATGAACACTCTGTTAAGCTAAAGAAGCCAGACTCAAAAGAGCAATGAAGCAATGCCATATGGTTACGTTTATATACATTTCAAAAACATGGCTTCTTTTTTTTTTTGAGACAGAGTCTCGCTCTGTCTCCAGCCTGTCGTACAGTGGTGAGATTTTGGCTCACTGCAACCTCCACCTCCCGGGTTCAAGTGATTCTCCTGCTTCAGCGTCCCGAGTAGCTAGGACTACAGGTGTGCGCCACCATGCCCAGCTAATGTTTGTATTTTTAGTAGAGACGGGGGTTTCACCATGTTGGGCAGGATGGTCTCGATCTCTTGACCTCGTGATCTGCCTGCCTCAGCCTCTCAAAGAAACATGGCTTCTTTAAAACTTTTTTCTTTGTTTTTCTTTTTTTTGAGATGGAGTCTTACTTTGTAGCCCAGGCTGGAGTGTAGTGGTGTGATCTCGGCTCACTGCAACCTCTGCCTCCCGGGTTCAAGCGATTCTCCTGCTTCAGCCTCCCGAGTAGCTAGGACTCTAGGTGTGCGCCACCGTGCCCAGCTAATTTTTGTATTTTTAGTAGAGATGGGGTTTCACCATGTTGGGCAGGATGGTCTCAATCTCTTGACCTCGTGATCCGCCTGCCTTGGCCCCCCAAAGAAACATGGCTTCTTTAAATTGTTGTTGTTGTTGTTGAGACAGAGTCTCACTCTGTCACCCAGGCTGGAGTGCAGTGGTGTGATGTCGGATCATTGCAACCTCTGCTTCCCGAGTTCAAGCAACTCTCCTGTCTCAGCCTCCCAAGTAGCTGGGATTACAGGCGCCCACCACCACGCCCGACTAATTTTTGTATTTTTAGTAGAGACGGGGTTTCACCATATTGGCCAGGCTGGTCTCGAACTCCTGACCTCGTGATCTGCCTGCCTCGGCCTCCCAAAGTGCTGGGATTACAGGCTTGAGCC
>NW_016841703.1:0-767 GCF_001698545.2 Rhinopithecus bieti | reverse complement strand
AACAATCTTTGATTCCCCTGGGTAGGTGGATTCTTCATCCTTAAACCACTGTCTCTTCTGCCCTGGGGAAGTCACATTGAAATTAGCTAAACCTAGCACGTATAAAATAAATTTCGTGCTTGGTCCAGGGATGAGGTAAGGGTGAGCGAGGAAAGTTAGGAAGCATCTTATCATAAATAAGCTTGTGGTAACAGACACAAAAGTTACTGCAAAAGATTCAGCAAAGTATGCCTCTTTCTACCCTTTCTTGTAATGTGTTTCCCAACTCCAATTTTTTTTCTTTTTTTGTTTTTTATTATACTTTAAGTTCTAGGGTACATGTGTATAATGTGCAGGTTTGTTACATATGTATACTTGTGCCATGTTGGTGTGCTGCACCCATCAACTCATCAGCACCCATCAATTCATCATTTATATCATGTATAACTCCCAATGCAATCCCTCCCCTCTTCCCCCTCCCCATGATAGGCCCCAGTGTGTGATGTTCCCCTTCCCGAGTCCAAGTGATCTCATTGTTCAGTTCCCACCTATGAGTGAGAACATGCGGTGTTTGGTTTTTCTCTTCTTGTGATAGTTTGCTAAGAATGATGGTTTCCAGCTGCATCCATGTCCCTACAAAGGACGCAAACTCATCCTTTTTTATGGCTGCATAGTATTCCATGGTGTATATGTGCCACATTTTCTTAATCCAGTCTGTCACAGATGGACCTTTGGGTTGATTCCAAGTCTTTGCTCCTGTGAATAGTGCCTCAATAAACATACTTGTG
>NW_016841702.1:0-3680 GCF_001698545.2 Rhinopithecus bieti | reverse complement strand
TTTGGTATCAGCATGATGTTGGCCTCATAAAATGAGTTAGGGAGGATTTTTCTCTTTTTTCTATTGATTGGAATAGTTTCAGAAGGAATGGTACCAGCTCCTCCTTGTACCTCCAGTAGAATTTGGCTGTGAATCTGTCTGGTCCTGGACTTTTTTTGGTTGGTAGGCTATTAATTATTGCCTCAATTTCAGAGCTTGTTATTGGTCTATTCAGAGATTCAACTTCTTCCTGGTTTAGTCTTTGGAGGGTGTATGTGTCCAGGAATTTATCCATTTCTTCTAGATTTTCTAGTTTGTTTGCATAGAGGTGTTTATAGTATTCTCTGATGGTAGTTTGTAGAAACTAAAATTATTTCACTAATTTCTAATCATGCTCGCACCTTCTCCTTTCCCCAACTCAACTTATCCAAAAGCATTTTTATATTTGTCTCCCTATGCCTAATTGTGTTATTAACAAAAATATAATAAGAATTATTATCATAATCATCAGAATAGCTAACAGTAATTGAAGACAGTACAACCAAGGCATTTTGCTTTTCACTAGGAAAGTGACATTCATAAAAGTAAAGTGTCTTCTTCAATGACATAGAAACAGTAACTAGTAGATCTGCAATTTGAGCTCAGATCTGTAATACTCCAGAGTACTTGGTTAAGTGTATGACATTGCCTTCTGATTGTTGCCTGTGAGGTGCTATTGCCTTCAGTAAACCAGTAGGATAGCATTCCACTAAATATGACCTATACCCAAGGGTAGAGTCCTTAATATGTTAGATAACAAAGATTTGGAGGATTTTTTTAAAAAATCATGAAAACATATATTAATTAACTTCTGGAGTGGTCCATTTAATGAAAAATATTTAAGCAGACATTGCTTATAGGCAAAATTTAAGAAAGTGGTTCTTATAGCTTTCAGAGGGCCAAGAGTCCCTGGTCTCGAATAATGAAGAGAAACTTCACGAAGATAGACAATCTTCAAGTCATGTGGCTCAGACTTTGGGTCCACTTCTTGGAACTACACTATACAGAAAGACTAGGTACTCAGGACAGACAACAGAGCAGATGTGTAATAGGTTCATCTTGGCTCCCAATCCAGGGAAATGAGCCAGTCTCCTGTTCCAGCTCAATCTCCTGGGTGGTCTCAAAAGGTAGAACAAAACAGTACAGTTTCCTGGTCCAATCTAGAAGTCCCTAACTTGCAAGAGAAGGGAGTGTTTGGCATATTCACAGTAAACACTGCACTCTTATGTTATTTTATGGTTACTCTCAAATATTTCAAAGGGCTTAATTTCTCATTAAAATTGTGCATGTTAAATGAGTGGTACAATTAATGAGAGTATTGCTACTCTTAGTGAAAGAGCAAGAGTTTCTCATCCAAACACATCTTCTGAAATGAACACATGGCCTACTATATGCCAGCCACTATTATTGATTTGTTTTCTCATTTAGTGACTCTTTCAACCTCTGAAGTAGATAATAGTATCCCCATAATATAGGATAGAAAACTAGGGTTCAGATACCATGTGGCTTTCCCCAAGACCATATAGCTTGAAAGTGAGAAAGCTAAACTTCTTATCTAACTCATCCTGAATCTCTTAATGCAGCACTCTATCCGCCTCTCATAGGCAAGCATTGCCTTTTTTGCCTAATCTCATCTCATTCATTCTAGTCATTGAGCATTTGCAGCCCTTCCACTGCTTTCTTTATGTTCCTTACTTCTCGCTTTCTGGGGATCGGTATATCATCCCTGTAATCGTTTGCCTTGCTGGCTATGATTGTATGTTAAGAAAACCACAGAGACAATTAAAAATCCAAGTCAAGACACCGGTAATGTTTTAGGGAAAATTTCCACCCATCATAACAGTAAAGATTTTTCTGTGATGTGCTGTAAGAAAAATTTCTGTTCTCCTGAAACTATTCATCTAAAACATGTTTCCACATGTATCTCACAGAACTGAGAAATAATTATTTTGGTCTTATTCAATGATTTTATAAAGAACTTCAAAACTATTACATACTGTCTTTTGACAGTAAAAAAAACTCTATAATTGAATATGCATTGGGAGTTAAGTGAAACACGTTATTGTTTTGTGAAGACTAGCCAAGAATTACATCATGCTGCCTGTTTCTACATATGAGTCCAATTTTATGTGAAACTATTTAGAGACTATGGCCCATCTGCTTCTGAAGGTTTTCTACCAAGTTGCCAGATTAATAGTGCAGAAACCAGAATCATTTTTATGCAGATACTGATGAATTTACAATCATTATAACCCTTGCCTGACAATTTATAGCTCTTCTTGTATGTTTTACGAAAAGCAATGTTTTAAAGACTTTTCGTGACCATCACAGGAAATGGTTCAGCAGAAACCACACAATAAACTAGTTTCTAGTATGATTCTGGAAATCATCTATTATTTTCTTTCAGTTCACGAATAAAAGACATACAATTATATACCATTTTGCTTTTCAAAATTACTTTCACATTCGTCTTCCTACTTTCTCTTCTATATTGTATCACTTTACAATCCCTGTTTAAAGGTTGAGGAATGAGAGTCACAGAAAAGTTAAGCAACTTACCTAATGTCATGTAATTGTGTGGTGGCAGAGAAAAGATGAGTGCCCAGGTGTTTTTTATTTCCAGCTCTTACATCATTTCACAAAGTGAGTTCCGTGGAATACTAGCATCCTGATAAATGTGAATAGGCATCCTGGTAAAATGAATGTTTCAAGATCACTGCATAATTACCTCTAGACTTTCACAAGTCATAAGATATTGAAAGGTCACTAAAGTCCTATAATTTAAAAAATGTTTAACATAGAGTTTTATCAGTGTATTTGTCCATGAATATCTTGCAAACTCGCTAGTATTGCAAAGTAAATAGTTTAGAAAATGCTGCACTAAGGTATACATATAAATTGTACTTGGTCTCAGGACTGAATGTAATTCAAGCACATTGACTATGCTCTATAAATTTTATTTCTCACAAGGTCTGGAAAATGCCAGAGCTAAGAGTAGGAACTTAATAAGGATTTATTGTCTGAGTGAAAAAATCTATGATATGGGTATTCATAAGTAGAGGTTTAGATGTATAGATGTCAGTCTGTTGTAACCACAAACCAGTTTATTGAATCCAAGAGTGAGGGAAAGAAAGAGACTATCAAAAATCTCTACAAGCTAGAAAAAATATGCATTTAATGCATTGCAAATATGTATAAATATTAAGAAAGAGTGCAGTAACATGGAGAAATCAAATAAATTAATAAATATACATTAAGCATGTATTGAGTACTTACTATCTTCCAGGTACTAAAATGTCCTCTCATTTAATCTACCTTCCCCTTATAATACAGATAACATTGTCATTCAAAATTCAAATCACTCAACAAATATATATTAAGTATCTGAAATGTGCTTATTGACTTGTCCTTCAAGTTTTAGTTTAAAAGCCAGGTATATGTTGGTGATTAATAAATATGTAGTGAATGAATTAATATATACACAATCACTGTTCTCAATGGCTCATATGTTAGTGTTATACTAAGTGGTAGACCTCAGATGCAAACCCTGATGAAACCAAGGCTCTTTCCACTGGACCTCAGCCTTAGTGAGTTATAAGTCCATGCCTCCTATCCTCATTTTCTTTTCTTTTTTTTTTTTTTTTTGAGACGGAGTCTCACTC
>NW_016841701.1:0-764 GCF_001698545.2 Rhinopithecus bieti | reverse complement strand
TGGAAACTGTTCCAAGAAGGCAAGGGTGGAGCTTTGTGTGATGAAATCACACATCAGTAAGCAATCCCTCAGAAAGCTTCTCTCTAGTTATTATATGAGGATATCTCCTTTTTCATCTTTGGTCCCTAAGGGCTCCCAAATATCACTTTCCAGTTTCCACGAAAAGAGTGTTAGCAAACTGCTTCCTGAAGTCTAAATTATAAGTCTGTGAGATGAACTCACAGATCAGAAAGAAGTTTCTCAGAAAGCTTCTTTCACGTTTTGAACTGATGAAATTTCCTTTATCAGCGTAGGCCTCAATGCGATCCAAAAAGCCCTTCTCACGTTCCTCAAACACAGTGTTAATGGACTGCTCGATGAAACATAAGAGTAACTTTTTAAGATGAATTCACACATCACCAAGAAGTTTCTAAGAAAGATTCTTTCAAGTTTTCATCTGAGGATATTTACTTTGTCAGCGCAAACTTCATTGCCCTAAGAGGTATCCCATTGCAGATTTCTAGAAAACTTAGTTAGCAAACTGATCACTGAAGAGAAACGTGTAACTCTGTGAGTTGCATTCACACATGGCAACGCAGTTTCTCAGAAAGCTTCTCTTTAGTTATTATGTGAGTATATTTCTTTTTTCACCATAGCCCTCAATGAGCTCCCAAATATACCTCTGCAAAATCCACGACAACAGTGTTAGCAAACTGTTCCAAGAATTGAAGGGTGGAAATCTGTGTGTGGAGGTCACACTTCAGAAAACAATCTCTCAGAAAGCT
>NW_016841700.1:0-4295 GCF_001698545.2 Rhinopithecus bieti | reverse complement strand
TTGCATTAATTTAAAATACCTCTCGAGAGCCAATAATTAGTTAAAAGTTTTACAAGAACTAGTTTTTATAAGAAGCATTTTTAAAAACATCATAATTTACGTGTAAAGAAAAGAATTAAAATTTAAACACAATCCACTTTGGAAAGTTCAGTCATATATAATCAAGTTAATAATTAAGGAATATGAATTAGTTTGGGTCTATAGTATGGTAAAATCAAGGTATTATATTATATTTAAAACTGTTTGATGATATTCAATAATTCTAGTATCAAGAAGTACCTTGATTGTAAAAGTAAGCAAGAGGCCTAGACTATTGTAAGAGGCGTGCATACCACCTTAGAGAAATATATTTAATTATAAAAGACTTTCAAACACTGTAACATTAGACAACAAACTCTACAGTACAGTCTTCTTTTACAAGGATTTCTAGCTTTAGAAAATTAATCCACGGCAGAACGTACATTGACTTCTATAAAAGAAAATATATAACCAAATAGTTATAATAAATATGCATATTTTATGTCTTTTTAAAATATCTCTCATTTAAGGAGCAGTGAAATTTACACTCTGTTATAGTACTTTTACGTTTAACTCTCCAAAGTTTTTTTTTATTATAAAGAGCATTATTTGTTTTTCTATCCCTCCAGAGGCTTACTAAAAATTGAAAAATAAAACACAAGTAAGGCAGAAGCAACTCAATTCGGCTATTTCAGCATAGACAGCTGAAAGTGTGGAAAGTAGTACTGAAGGGAGGGAAGAAACAATGATTGATATCCTTGTTGGAAAGATAGATGATATCAGTCTGACAGTTTCTGTCTAAAATTCAATTTCCTGCTGCTCAAGCAACCTAATTTCATTTATGGTTTTTTAAACACTATGGCTTTGTAGAAAATATTTCAAAAGGTAATTTGATCTTTGTAAGTTCATAATTATAACATGAATGTTCAAAGATATTTTTCATTTGTTAATTTTGTGTTTTCTTTGTGCTCCTAGTTGGAAGGAGGTATACTTCATGCTTCTCTCTTAGTGTCAATATATCTAGTATATGTCTTGGGTTGAAAACACAGCAAACATGCATCTATCTGTGGAGTTGTCATTTGTCTTTCTTGCCTATATTTATAAGACAGGTATCTCCTGAGAAGACTAAGTGACATAATAGCAGATCAGCAGGAAATTTAAGCTCCATGTTCTATGTGTTAATGTATCAAACACACCAACATTAAGATGATGAATGGCATCCTGGGATGAGGATTGGAATGTGTTTTCAAAAAAAAAAAAAAGTGTCCCTGTGTGAATCATGTTTCTTGCTTAGAGACCAGATGCAAAGATTAAATTGTATTGTTAATGTACTTTTCATAGAAACATTCATTTTCTATTTTTAAAGCATAATATTATGATAATTAATGAATTATTCTCTGCTTATCTCTTCTAGTCCTGTGGGATGTCTTAAGTTGAAAATTACACCCTGATTAATGAAGACAACTGAGTTAGAATTAAAGAATGCTTTCAGAACCTATATAATTGAATGATCGCAGCATTAAACATTAGAGAAAACATTGCACCCTTTTTTGTGATGATACAAAACCTGGTATAAAGAAGGTAAAGGGAATATGAAGCAACACTTCATTTCTGCAGCTATTCACTTAAGATTGATCATATAAATAGAGGTTTTTGGGCATCACTATAAAATACAATAAAATATAGATATTAATCTTTGAGGTTTCTGGACCTGTACTTGTTAATTAAACAAAGATTAATTGAGTGGCAAACATATTTACCTTTGATTATAGTGAGATATACAAATAGGCAAGATTATTACCTTCAAACATATTAGATACTGTGGTGGAAGGGAGCATTAGGAACAGTAAAAATAAAAACATGAACACAATTAAGCAAGGTTTAGCTGATAGATTGAATATGGGGATTAAGGGGTGAAAAGTATGATTTCTAGGTGTTTGCCATGTGCATCTCCCAAGAGAATATGTAATTAACTGAGATGAGAAAGAGTTGGGGAAAAAAGGCATATTTACAGGATTGGAATCAAAATTCTCTTTGGGACATGTTAATTTCATAAATCTGCTAGACATCAAAGGTGAACCCCTGGCCCAAAGGAGATTGGCCATGGCCAATGATATAGCCTATCAAGGAAACACTTCCTAAACTAGCCAGCTTGTCTGGAATAGGGACTTTGGAAGCTAATTGTATCAATTTCCCCAGGATATTGCACCCATTCCCCAGCTGCCATAAATGTTGGCTGTCTGGCCCCACACCGTATCCTCCTTTGGAAAATCACCTTCTCTAGCCTCCTTAGAGGAAAATGACACTGTGTTGCAGAGGTACAAGGCCAGTAACTGACAGGGAAGAGGGGTACAAGAGTCTAATTCCTGGCTTTAAGGTTGGATCATCTTTGTGTGTAGGTTGAACTCTATGGGAACATGTGGCACAAGCATGAAGCTAGTTTCCAGTATAGATCACATCTTTCCTTAGTCATTTTCCTGCCCTGTCCTGCTTCTTTCAGTCCCCCTTCTGAGAACACTTTAAAATATGTATGCATGTATTTATTTATTTTTAATTGATCCATGATGTTTATACATAGTAATGGAGTACAGTGTGATGTTTCAATACATGCATGCATTGTGTCATAATCAAATCGCAGTGTTTGGCATATCCATCATCTTATACACTCATCATTTATCTGTGGTGAGACCATTGAAATCCTCTTTTCAAACTAAAAATATACAATACAATATTAGTAACCATAATATCCCTACTGTGCAACAGAACACCAGAACATATTTCTCTCATCTAACCGTAACTTTATACCTGTTGACCAATCTGTTCCTAACACACACCTTTATTCTCCCTAGCCTCTGGTAACCACTATTCTCTTTCTATTTTAATGAGATCAATTTCTTTAAATGTCACATATAAATAAATCATGCATTGTTTGTCTCTCTGTATCCAGCTTATTTCATTTAATGTTCTCTAGGTTCAACTGTGTTGCTGCAAATGGCAGGATTTCATGCTTTCTATGGCTGAATAGTATTCCATTGTGTATTTATACCACATTTTCTTTATTCATTTGTCAGATTATGAACACTTCGGTTGATTCCATATTGTGGCTCTTGTAAATAGAGGTGAAATAAACATGGGAATGCAGATAACTCTTCAACATATTAATTTTCCTTCTTTTGAATATATACTCAATAGTTGGTTGCTGAATCGTATGGTAGTTCTGTTTTAAGAAACTATCACGTATTTTTTTTTAGAAAGCTCCACCCTGTTTTATATAATGGCTATACTAATTTACCATTCTCACAGACTGTGTATAATTCCCTTCCTTCCACATTCTTTCCAGTACGTATTTTTGTCTTTCTAATAATTGCCATTCTAGCAGGAATGAGATAATATCTCATTGTGTTTGATTTGTATGTCCCTAATAATTAGTGATGTTGAACATGTTTTAATATACATGTTGACCATTTGTTTGTCCTTTTTTGAGAGATCTCCATTTAGCTTATTTGCCCATTTTTAATGGAATTATTTACTTTTTTATACTGTTGAGTTGTTTGAATTCCTTGCATCTTCTGGTTATTAATTTGTTGTAGAGTGAATAGTTTGCATAGCCACATTGTCTCTGTATTTTCCACTTAAAAGGATCCTTGTTTTTATATGGCAGAATTGTTTTTATAATTGAATTGTATTCCATTTTGTATATATACCACATTTTCTTTATCCATAAGTCTGTTGATGCACATTTAGACCGATTCCATACCTCGGTTACTGTTAATAGTGTCTCAATAAACATGTCAGTGTAGAGACATCTCATTGACATACTGATTTGATTTCCTTGGATATACACACAATAGTGGGATTGTTGAGTAATAGGGTAGCTCTATTTTTAACACTTCGAGGTACCTCCATATTATTTTTCAGTATCATTGTACTAATTTACATTCTTAAAGTATGTAAGCATTTCTTTCTCCACATTTACACCAACATTAGACTTTGTGTGTGTGTTTTTGATAGTAGCCATTCAAATTAGAGTGAGATATCAGATTTTCATTTTGATTTTCATTTCTTGGATGATTAGTAATTTTAAGCATTTTTTTATATACCTCTTGGACATTTGTATATCTTCTCATGAGAAACGTTGCTTAAGATGTTACTTTTGTCTGTTTTTAATTAGATTATTTGTTCTTTTGCTATTGAGTTATTTGAGTTCCCTATAAATTCTGGATGTTTACTCCTTGTCAGATAAATAGGCTGCAACTATTTTTCCCATTCTGTAGGTC
>NW_016841699.1:0-2128 GCF_001698545.2 Rhinopithecus bieti | reverse complement strand
CATGCCAGGCACCCATTCATCACTCAGCAGGCTGGACTCGGGAAGGGTTCCCTCTGTGTGGTGAGGTCACCTGTACTTGTGCTGCAGACACACTGAGACTGTGAGGGTGCGTTGTGCTGTGGGGCCACACTGGCAGGTGGGATTGGGTCCACTTGGGACGCTCTGATGTGAACTCGTCCTTGGTGGGTGATTGGTGCTTGCTCAGTTGCAAAGGTGTCCAGCGTGCATTGTGGTTGGAGGGAACAGATGGAAGCCGAGGTGTGTAGATATGAGTGCTGGCGCCTTCAGCGTGGGCTGCGGGTGCAGGCAGAGAGGATGAGGGCCTCCGCAAGAAGACCCTGAAATTCTTCTATGGCGTTCTTACTAGGGATGTTAAGCTGCTGGAAGTTGGGGTGGGGGCATCAAAACTGTGATGGTGGAGGGATTTTTCTAAGGTAAAACTGGACTTTTCTGTACCACTTGTCCTAGTGGTTGGGAGATAGTCTTCATCCTAGTTGAGAACTGGTGAAGGGCAGGCAAGCTGACAAGAAAGTAGGGAAGAAGGGAAAAAGCAGCGAGAGGTACATCAGATGGACTCTTTAGGGTTCTCTCTCTCCAGGGTGGGCGGCCTTTTTCTTAAAGGGCCGGATTGTATTTGAAGCAGGTGGACCTGGCTGTGTTCCAACACCAGCGTCTTCACAGAAGCAGGCCTTGGGCTGCGCTCTGTAGGGGGGCTGTAGTTCATTGGGTCCTCGTACTACACACATTCTTTGTGTGTTTGCTTCTTTAGCAAGTGGGTTTGGAAGTGGGACTTTTAAGTGAGACTTGCCAGTTCCTTTCTCCATGAGTTTTATTTTAACGCATGTTAGTATCTTGATGACTGAGAGTTTTGTGTGCCCATACGGTATGTATTATGTTCTGAGCTTCTGAGATAAGTGGCAGAGTAATAAGTTTCCTCTGTGTCATTGGGTTTGAATTTCATGCGCCTTCTTGTTTATATTCACCTCCATTAGTACAGGAAAGCTACGACGGTCATTAGATATAGAAATCGTTTACTTTGAAAGTATTTAAATTACTGTTGATAAACACGTTTTGTTGTTACTGATGTTAACTTATGGTAGGATCCTAGGATAGAATTGTTCCCCTTACTGCACTGTGGTTTTCAGCTGAATTATTTTATATGTTGACATTTCTGAGAAACACCCTTTGTGTTGGCCATGTTAGATTTACCAGGAAGGAAAAATAGAATATTTTGTGTTCCTGGTAAACACAAGAAGTGTTTAAATAGAAACAATGTTTTAAATATTTGATATCACCTAACTCTGAGACTAAAATAGATTTCCTCTTAGGAAGCCTTCCTCAGTGAAGAGTGTGCTGTGTACTGTTATATCTGAGATGGGAGAATATGATCTAATAGTTAACTAAAAGCACCTTGTTTCTCTCTGAATGAAAATCTGAATGAGGAGGAGAAAAAAGAACAGGTCCTTTTCGTATCCTAGCATTACGATCTTTGTAGGCCGTGGGTCCTAACAAATTGTAGCTAACAAAAGACAGGAGTTCTGATAACACACCCAAAGCAAATGAATTGTGCTTATTGAAGCAACAGATTATCCTCAAGAAGTTAAAAGCTTTCTGACCTGAATGGCCTAGTGGAAATATCTTTCTTGCAGCAGAAGTCCTAGGCTTGAAGCTGCATCTGCATCCCTCTTTCCTTGTAGGGAAGAAGGTGATTGATGTGGCTGCCGGCTCCACCCACTGCCTGGCTCTGACTGAGGACAGCGAGGTCCACAGCTGAGGGAGCAACGACCAGTGCCAGCACTTTGACACCTTGCGCGTGACCAAGCCAGAACCTGCAGCATTGCCGGGACTGGACACCAAACACATACTGGGAATTGCCTGTGGGCCTGCCCAGGTACTGAATATAGAGCTTGATTTGGTATTTTGGAGGATTTTGGTTTCCAGTTGTTCATTACCAGTATATAGAAGATACCACTGAGTTTTCTTTGTTGTTCTTACGTCCTGCAGTTGTGCTAAACTCATTATGAGCTTCATTGTAGTTTCCTTGAGTTTTCTTCATGAACAATTATGCTATCTGTATACAAAAATTAGCCAGGCATGGGGGCACAGGCCTGTAGTCCCAGCTACTTGA
>NW_016841698.1:0-493 GCF_001698545.2 Rhinopithecus bieti | reverse complement strand
GTACCACAAAACAGTGACAATTAACTGCACAATCAACAAAAGGTTAAACTCTATGAGCTGAATATACACAATGCAAAACTTTTCTCAGAGAGCTTCTCTTCAGTTTTACCTGAAGTTATTTCCTTTTTCACGGTAGGCCTCTAGGAGCTCCTGAATATCCTTTTGCAGATTTCATAAAAATAGTGCTACCAAACTACTCAAAGAAAGCAAACGTGTAATCTGTGTGATGAATTCACCCATCACAAGAAATTTCTCAGCCAGCTTCTTTCTAGTATTTATCTCAGGATATTTCCTTTTCCACCATCAGCTTCCATGCACTCCCAAATATCCCTTATCAGACACCACAAAAACAGTGATGTCAAACTGCTCTCTCAACAGAAAGCTTTACCTCTATGAGATGAATGCACACATCACAAAGGAGTTATCAGAAGCTTTCTCTCCAGTTTTTACCTGAAGATATTTCCTTATTCAACATTGGCCTCTATCCGCTCCC
>NW_016841697.1:0-1439 GCF_001698545.2 Rhinopithecus bieti | reverse complement strand
CTCTAGTTATTATCTGAGGATATTTCCTTTTTCACAATAGGCCCCAATGGCTCCCAAATATCACTTTGCAGATTCCACAAAAGGAGAGTTAGCAAACTGCTTAATGAGGACTAAGTTGGAACTCTTTGAGAAGAATTCACAGATGAAAACAAGTTTCTCAGAAAGCTTCATTCACGTTTTGAACTGATGATATTTACTTTATCAGCGAAGGCCTCAATTCGTTGGAAAGTAGCCCTTCTCAGGTTCCTCAAAGACAGTGTTAATGGACTGTCCCAGCAAACATAATGTAACTCTGTGACATGAATTCACACATCACCAAGAAGTTTCTAAGAAAGCTTCTTTCTAGTTTTTATCTCAGGACATTTCCTTTGTCACCATAAGCTTCATTGCGCTAACAAGTATCCCAGTGCAGATTTCAAGAAAACTGTGTTAGCAAACTGATCACTGAAGAGAAACGTGTAACTCTGTGAGTTGCATTCGTACATCGAAGTGCATTTTCCTAGAAGGCTTCTTTCCGGTTTATATCTCAAGATATTTCCTTTTTCACCATAGCCCTCAATGAGCTCCCAAATATCACTTTGCAGAATCCACGACAACAGTGTTAGCAAACTGTTCCAAGAAGGGAAGGGTGTAACTATGTGTGATGAAGTCATACATCAGAAAGCAATCTCTCAGAAAGCTTCTCTTTAGTTATTATGTGAGGATATTTCCTTTTTCACAATGGGGCCCAATGGGCGCCCAAATATCACTTTGCAGATTCCACGAAAAGAGTGTTATCAATCTGCTTCATGAAGACTAATTGTGAACTCTGTTAGATGAATTCACAGATGACAAAGAAATTCCTCCGAAAGCTTCCTTCACGTTTTGAACTGATGATATTTCCTTTATCACGTAGGCCTCACTGCACTACAAAGTAGCCCTTCTCAGGTTCCTTAAAGACAGTGATAATTGACTGTTATACCTCGAAGCGTATTTTCCCAGAAGGCTTCTTTCCAGTTTTTATCTGAAGATATTTCCTTTTTCACAATGGGCCCCAAAGGGCTCCCAAATATCACTTTCCAGATTCCAAGAAAAGACTGTAACCAGAGGGGCGGAGCAAGATGGCCGAATAGGAAGAGCTCCAGTCTCCAACTCCCAGCGCGAGCGACACAGAAGACCGGTGATTTCTGCATTTTCAACTGAGGTACTGGGGTCATCTCACTAGGGAGTGCCGGACAATCGGTACTGGTCAGCTGCTGCAGCCTGACCAGCGAGAGCTGAAGCAGGGCGAGGCATCGCTTCACCTGGAAGTGCAAGGGGAAGGGAATCCGTTTTCCAAGCCAGGGGAACTGAGACACACAACACCTGGAAAATCGGGTAACTCCCACCCCAATACGGCGCTTAAGAGGCACACCAGGAGAATATATCCCACGCCTGGCCGGGAGGGTCCCACGCCCACG
>NW_016841696.1:0-3665 GCF_001698545.2 Rhinopithecus bieti | reverse complement strand
TGGGAATTGAACAATGAGAACACTTGGACACAGGGTGAGGAACATCACACACAGGAACCTGTCATGGGGTTGGGGGTAGTGGAGGGATTACATCAGGAGAAATACCTAATGTAAATGACGAGCTAATGGGTGCAGCAAACCAACATGGCACATGTATACATATGTAACAAACCTGCACATTGTGCACATGTACCCTAGAACTTAAAGTATAATAAAAAAAGGCAAAGTTTTAAATTTTGATTAAGATCAACTTATCATTTTGTTTCATAGATTATGCTTTTGGTGTCATATCTAAAAATTATTTGCTTAACCTAAAGTCATATAGATCTTCTCCTATGTTTTCTTCTAAAGTTGTTAGAGTTTTTATATTTTACATTTATATTTATAATTTATTTTGAGATAATTTGTCAATAAGGTATGAGGTTTAGATCAAGCTTCATTTTTCTGCAAATGAATATCCAATGGTTCTGATGCCATTTGCTGAAAAACTATCCTCCATTGAATTGCTTTTGCATTTTATCAAAAATTAATTGGCCATATTGATGGGTTTTTAAACTCTCTATTCCAAACCCTGTTTCTGAAGTCTCTACTCTGTTTCGTTGACCTGTGTGAGTATGCCCTCACCAATACCATACTGTTTGATTATTAGTTTTATAGTTAATCTTAAAATGCAACTTCATTCTTCTTTGTCAAAATTTTTCTAGCTATTCTAGATTCTTCTTCTTGCCATATACATTTTATAATAAGTATGTCTATATCTATTTTTAAAAATCCTGTTGCAATTTTGATTGGACTAGCATTAAATTCATAGATCAATATACAGAGAACTGTCATGATTAACTCTATTGAAGGTCCCAATCCATGAACAGGGCATGTCTCTCCATTTATTTCTCTCTTCCTGAATTTCATAATATCATTGCTCATTGTTAGTATATAAAAATATAATTGATTTTCTTGTGCTGACTTTGAATATGCAAACTTGCTAAGTTCACTTACATAGTTCTAGCACGTTTTATTTCTTCCTTTCTGATCTATATGCCTTTTATTTCTCTATCTTGCTTTAATCCACTACTACAGGAGAGAACGAGAGTGGACATTCTTGCCTTATTCCTAATCTTAGAGGAAAGCATTTAGTCATTAAGTATGATGTTATCTGCCCCTTATCAGGATAAGGTAGTTGCCTTCTATTCCTACCTCACTAAGATTTTTTAATCACAAATGATGGTGTATTTTCAAATGGTTTTCTGCATCAATCAAAATAATCATCTAGGGTTTTTTTCTTTACTCAGTTGACATGGTGAATTACATTGATTGGGTTCAACTATTGAACCAGTCTTTCATCACAGCAATAAACCCCACTTACTCAAGGTATATTATTCATTTCATATGTTGCTGAGGTTTTTTTTATGTTTTCCTGAGAACTTTTACAACAATATTCATGAACAATATTGGCCCATACTTTTCTTTTCCCATATTATTTTTGTCTGGTTTCGGAATCAGGATGATGTAAAACTCATAAAGCGAGTTGGGAAATGTTCCTTCCTCTTCTCTTTTCTGGAAGAAGTTAAGTAAAATTGGCATTGTTTCTTTTGTAAATGCTTTGTAGGACTCACCAGTGAGATCGTCTGGACCTGAAAATTCTTTCTTGGAAGGATTTTCACTACAAATTCAATTTTGAAAATAGATTTAGGACAATTCAGGTTATCTACTTTTTTCTTCGGTGACTTTTGGTAGTTTGTGTCTTTCAACAAATTCATTTTATGTAAATTGCCAAATGTATGTACATACAATTGTTCCTAGTATTCTCTCATTACCTTTTAATCTGTATGAAATCTATAGTAATATCCACCCCCACCCCGGCCCCGTTTTGTGATCTTATTTTTGCTCCATTTGTTTTCTTTTTTTAAATTTCTATTGTAACTTCTTAGGGTTGTAGCTTCATTTGTGTTTACCCCTTTTCACTTCTTAATATAAATCTTTTAAGCCGCGAATTTTCCCCTGAACACCATTTATAGGTTCTGATATGTAGAATTCATTTATCATTTCCTTCGTATAATCTAATTTTGGTTGAAATTTTTTTTCTTTGCCCTGACTTAAAAGAGTTTTGTTTGCTTACTTCGAAGAGATGAGGGTTTTTTCTGATTTTATATTTAATTCCTACTTCTACTGCATTAAAACTAAGAAATTTTCCTGTACCATATCTACCTTTGGAAATGTATTGGGACTTTCTTTGTGGACTAATATGTGGTCAAATTTTGCACTTCTTCCATAGGTACATGTTTTAAAAAGAAGTCTATTCTTTATTTTCAAGCTAAAAAGTTTCCTTTATGCTAACTATATCTATATTACTAATTGATTATATTGTTTAGATCTACTTGGTTTGTAATTGACTAAGAAAGTTGAATTAAAGTTCTTAATATTACTATATATCTGTTATGTATCTGTTTTTTTCTTTAGGTAATTCTTGTAGTTTTCACTTTGATCAATGCTGATATTTTTATTTAGTTGTTCATTGAGAATTATACCCTTTGTCCATTTTTTGTTTCTCAGCTTACTGAATTCCTCAATTTCATACGTGTGTCTTACAAATATCATAATGGTAGTTTTCATTGGTGACCCATCCAGAATTTATTCTTTCATTCATAGGTAAGTATATGAATTTCCTATTGCGGCTATAACAAATTATCACAGACTTAATGGCTTAAAACAACAGGAATGTATTATCTTACAGTTCTGGAGGTCGGAAGTCTGAAATGTGTCTCACTAGGCTAAAACCAAAGTGCTGACCTGGTTGTGTTCCTTCTGGAGCTTCTAGGGGAGACTCTGTTTCCTTATTTTTTTCCAGCTTCCTGAGGCTGTCTACATTTCTTGACTTACAGTCCCTTTCTCCATCTTCAAAGCCAGCAATGGTGGGTTGAATCCTCCTCGGACGGCGTCACTCTGACCTTCTCTTCTAGACTTAAATCTTCCCTCTGCCTCTTTAAGAAACCCGCGTGATGGCATCAGGCCCACAGATAATCCAGGGTAACCGCCTATTTAAGATTGGCTGATCAGGAACCTAAATTCCATCTGCCATCCTCACCATGTAACATAACAAATTCACAGCTACCAGGGAACAGTCCTCTATTTTCTTAGTCCTCTATGTTTTTACTTATTTATTTGTTCTTTATTAGCAAATGTTAGTTACTATTATATTTTTTAATATTTATATTTATATTTGTGCCAGTGAAATTTTTGCGGATGCAGCATGAGCAGAGGCATGAAATGTTCTTTACTGGTTGGCTTGGTTGCTTATGCTCTTGTGGTATGCTGTGAGAAGATTTCCTCTGGGTATCTGCTGCCCTTTCACCCGGGTCCCGAGCTAATACAGGCGGATATCTAAACACCGTCCATGGCCTGGAACCAAGCCCAGATGGCCCACAGCCTCAGGTAGGGCTACCTGACAATATCATTTCTAATCAGCCCAAACCTCAGTCAGACAAAGAACACTGTTTTCCATAATGGTTGAACTAGTTTACAATCCCACCAACAGTGTAAAAGTGTTCCTATTTCTCCACATCCTCTCCAGCACCTGTTGTTTCCTGACTTTTTAATGATTGCCATTCTAACTGGTGTGAGATGGTATCTCATTGTGGTTTTGATCGGGGCCTATCATGGGGAGGGGG
>NW_016841695.1:0-4778 GCF_001698545.2 Rhinopithecus bieti | reverse complement strand
AAGTATGTTGTGCGTGAAAACAAATGCACTGGCTCCCATTGTTCAGATCCAATTTCCTTTCCATGGGTTTTGTAAACTCTCTATAAAACATTGACAATTGATGGAAGTTAAGAAAGCAAAAAACTCATTTTTTGATTTAGAAGCAAAATCTCATACTATTTGAACAATATTATTCATTAGATTTCCTCCTTGCATCTTTAAATCACATCCTGCACGCCATGACCATCCAGTACTGAAGCTATGTCACGGTTTTGTTGATTGTTATTTTCCTCAGTCTTGGATTCTACTTTTGCAATCGACCCCTAGCTTAGATAACATCAGTCCTATATCACTGGGTTTTGTGGATAAAACCATACTATATAATTTTTATCTTTTTCTTTTCTTTTCTTTTTTTTTTTTTTTCTTTTTTGAGACGGAGGCTCACTCTGTCACCAGGCTGGAATGCAGTGGCGCGATCTCGGCTTACTGCAAGCTCCGCCTCCTGGGTTCATGCCATTCTCCTGCCTCAGCCTCCCAAGTAGCTGGGACTACAGGCGCCCACCACCAAGTCCGGCTAATTTTTTGTATTTTTAGTAGAGACGGGGTTTCACTGTGTTAGCCAGGATGATCTCGATCTCCTGACCTCGTGATCCACGCACCTCGGCCTCCCGAAGTGCTGTGATTACAGGCGTGAGCCATAGCGCCCAGCCATCTTTACTTTCAAATGCTGACATCTTTTCACAAAGAAACTAAAAGTTCAATTTCATTCTTAAAACATTAGGCAGGCCGGGAACGGTGGCTCACACCTGTAATCCCAGCACTTTGGAAGGACGAGGTGGGCGGATCATGAGGTCATGAGATGGAGACCATCCTGGCTAACACGGTGAAATCCCTTCTCTACTAAAAATACAAATAAAATTAGCCAGGCATGGTGGCGGGTGCCCGTAGTCCCGGCTACTCGGGAGGCTGAGGCAGGAGAATGGTGTGACCCGGGAGGCGGAGCTTGCAGTGAGCCAAGATCGGGCCACTGCACTCCAGCCTGGGGGACAAAGCCAGACTCTATCTCAAAAAAAAAAAGACATTAGGCAAAAACCTGGGCCAATGAAATATGATAAGTGTTCAGAATCCCAAAGGAAAAAGTTTGCTTTGATTTTTAATGGTTTAGTTTGGAGTCTGAAGATCCATTTCTGAGTCTGGAGTCGGTAGGCCTGGACACATCTTGTAAAACCAGAATTTCCTCAACTGGAAAGTGAAAGCTATGAAGTTGTGATGGAAAGATTTAAGTAAGATAATAGAAACAAAACCATGCTTTACAAATGTTTAAGTTATAAATTAAAATATTAAAAATTACCCAATTCCTCAGTGCAAAAAGAACTAATTTGGTGAAACACTGTCCTTTATGTACAGTCATAGAAAATCCTGAGCTGAGGGGCCACCAGGATGTGGAGCTTCATTTGGAGGAGGAGGGAATGTTCACAATGTAGATGACAGTGTCAATGCACAATGAAATATTTAGAAACCATTCATCACCAAAAAGGGATTGTAATTTTAGGATTTTTCAGAACCATAATTTCTTCATATAACTTTGCAAGAAAATAAGCTTTAACAACAAAAGAATGTAAAATATCTGATCCAGTGCAGCAAAGGCAACCCTGTGGCTTGCTGACTCATAAGTACCCATGCTACTTTATGAAACACATGTGAGTTGCATAGATTTATTAAATACTAATACTTTGAATAAATATGGACATAACCAACCCTGTGGAATTGTGGAATATGACATATTTTAAAATACAGCTTTCACCTGTGACTGTAAAACGTGCATATATTAGGTTGGAAACCTTGAGGTGGTGGTGAGTGTTTTGAAACGTTAGAGATTGCACATTTACAAATCCACCATCTGTAAATGTGATTTTTGAGTGTATATGTAGTTTAAACATATAATTATGCTTATTTCATTGCACATGCAATACCTAGTTCAAAAAATATTTATTTTCTAGGACCTGGAGAGTTAAGATGAAAACTACCTTGATCATGACATGTTAGAGTTTAAAGTCTCATGTGGGGTGTGAACATCTAAATAGATAGTTCTAATTACTATGATGGGAAAATGGGGTCCTGTGTGATGATCTTAGCCTACAGAGAAGAGGAGCACCTCTCCTGACTGGTCTAGAGAGAGCATTCAGTAGAAGTGAAGGTGTAACAATATGTGTCTCTGGTGAAAAGATGCCTGAGTTTGAGATATAAAAAGGGGTTTTGCCTGGCAAGGGGATACAGAGAGAAATTTTGAGTTACACAACTGCAGTTTATTAGAAATAGAAGGGTAAAAGATAATCACACACAGGCAGAAACCCAAACACAAATGTTTATGTCCAAACATAAACCCTTTAGAAATTTGTGCATGAAAGCTGATATGTGCTTTATTCATAATGGTTGAAAACTGAAAATAACCCAAATGTCCATCATCAGGTGAATGGATAAACCCATTGTGTTATGTCTGTGCAGTGGAATACTATTCAGCTTGAAAAGGAATTATCTGTTGAAACATTCAATGACTTCAGTGAGACTAAAAATACTTTTGTGGAGTTAAATGAGCTACACAAAAAAGATAACATACTATATGGCTCCATATACACAAAGTTGTAGATAAATTTATAGGTTCAGAGAGTAGATCTGTGATTGCCTCTGAACAGGCAGATGAGAGGTGTGAGGTAGGGGAATGGGAAGGACCCACAGGGCGCAAGGAAACCTTTGGTGTTAATGGGTATGTTCATTATCTTCATTGCAGTGATAGTTTCTTGGGTGTACACTTCTAGCAAAATTCATCAAACTGCATAACTTAAATATGTATGGCTTATTGTACATCAATTTTACTTCAATAAAGCTGAAAAGAAGTTTTAAGTAATAGAGATGATTAAAATGATTTAAGCAGTAAAGTGGTATGAGAAGTTTTAGATTTCTGAAGTTAATGATGTTTTTGGGTTTCTGGCTTCGACGATGAAGACTGGACAAATGGTAATGGTTATAAACCTATTCTCTTCTTATCTATAGTTTATCCAGAAATGAAGCTAATTCAATGCAGGGTTACCTGCTTTTGTCAGAGATTAATTTTTCAATTTAGCTATAAATAGGGCAACTGCAGACTAGTGTTAGGATAGGCTTAATGTTTCACAAAAATGAGACCTATTGGTTTATGTCTCTAGATGTTGTCTTGTTCTTGTCTGCCACTGAGAACATCACCTTTGGTGGCTCTAACAAGTTACAACACTGTGTCAGGACTGTGGAAGAATGAGGGACTCAAACATATCTAAGGCACCATCCAAGTTATTAGAGGTCATTGTTCAGTTAGCTCATAAATATTCCTTCCTGTCTTAAAATAGTGGCATTCATTGACTATTTACTGATGGCATTATATCCCTTCATCTTCACCACCCTATGAAGCATGTACCTTTATTATCCCTATTTTACACAAGAGGAAACAGGCTTAAAGATATTTAGTCGCTAGTTCTAGATCATGTCTAGATGATGTTGACCTCATTGGAGCCTGGCAATGTGATTCTCAAGCACATATAATTTCCCTAACTTTTCCTCCCCAGTATTTCTATATCCCAACAATTTTCTGTAAGAAATGGTCATTTGTGGCTGGGTGCAGTGGCTCACACCTGTAATTCCAGCACTTTGGAAGGCCTGGCCAGGCGGATTACAAGGTCAGGAGATCGAGACCATCCTGGCTAACACGGTGAAACCCTGTCTCTACCCTTACACAAAAAATTAGCCATCTGTGGTGGCAGACGCCTGTAGTCCCAGCTACTCAGGAGGCTGAGGCAGGAGAATGGCGTGAACTCGGAGGCAGAGCTTGCAGTGAGCTGAGATCGTGCCACTGCACACCAGCCTGGGTGACAGAGGGAGACTCCGTCTCAAAAAAAGAAAAAAAAAGAAACGATCATTTATGGGTATTATAGTAAAAGAACTTAATGCCTTTACATATTCAGCTTCCATAAATGAAGAAAATGACACCAAAATCCTGCCATGTTTTATCCAAGTCATTTTTCTGTGCTTTCAAGCAAGAGTAGTGATGATGTCATGACCCGATGCCTGCACAAAATCACAGAATGTTCAGAATTCCTTAAGTGATGCTGCCAAGTATGTTTGTTTATTCAATTCATTTACAAACAAAAAGCTATCAGGTAGATACTATATGTAAGGGTTAAAATGAAAAAGGGAAAGAAAGTAAGAGCCCTCATGTATTTTTGATGATGCTCTTCGGTTTTCACAGGGAACAAATACAATCTTAAACTGTTTTTAAATCAGGTGTATAGATTTGTGCAGATACCAGCAGATACCATGTATTTGAATGTCTTTCTGCACATGTCTATGCACACATGTAGTTCAAAATAAAAACTAATTTATATTCTTCCTATGTTTTTCATTATAAACTAAAGTATATGCTCTGCTTACACGGTGTTCAATTATAACAATGTGTGAAGTGCTTTGCCTTTGAGTATCTGCAAAGATGGAAGTCTGAATACCTGGGTATTATTTGTTACTCTTTCTTGAATGGTATGTTTAATTGTTATTGGCCAGCATGGAGCCTATTTGTCTTTTTTTTTTTTAACTAAGCTGGAAGGAAGTTGGACTTTTCTTGGACTCTAAATGGCATTCTCACATCTAATAATATCACAATGATTTAGAGTAAGAATAATTCTAGTCTCACATAAATTTTAAAAAATTGTTTTCTGATAATCTTCCATGTTGAGAAAGCCATTTTGCTTATGAACTTTTACACATAAAAGTGAAGA
>NW_016841694.1:0-725 GCF_001698545.2 Rhinopithecus bieti | reverse complement strand
TTTAAGAATGTTGAATATTGGCCTCCACTCTCTTCTGGCTTGTCGAGTTTCTGCCAAAGATCCGCTGTTAGTCTGATAGGCTTCCCTTTGTGAGTAACCCAACCTTTCTCTCTGGCTGCCCTTAAGACTTCCTTCATTTCAACTTTGGTGAATCTGACAATTATGTGTCTTGGAGTTGCTCTTCTCAAGGAGTATCTTTGTAGCGTTCTCTGTATTTCCTGAATTTGAATGTTGGCCTGCCTTGCTAGGTTGAGGAAGTTCTCCTGGATTATATCCTGCAGAGTGTTTTCCAACTTGGTTCCGTTCTCCCAGTCACTTTCAGGTATACCAATCAGATGTGGTCTTTCCACATAATCCCATATTTCCTGGAGGCTTTTCATTTCTTTTACTCTTTTTTCTCTAAACTTCTCTTCTCGCTTCATTTCATTCATTTGATCTTCAATCACTGATACCCTTTTTTCCAGTTGATCGAATTGGCTACTGAAGCTTGCGCATGCATCACATAGTTCTCATGCCATGGTTTTCAGCTCTATCTGGTCATTTAAGGTCTTCTCTACTCTATTTATTCTAGTTAGCCATTCGTCCAATCTTTTCTCAAGTTTTTTTAGCTTCTTTGCAATGGGTTCAAATATCCCCTTTAGCTTGGAGAAGTTTGTTATTACCAATCTTCTGAAGCCTTCTTCTTTCAGCTCATCAAAGTCATTCTCCATTCAGCTTTGTTCCAT
>NW_016841693.1:0-880 GCF_001698545.2 Rhinopithecus bieti | reverse complement strand
AGGATATATGTCACCTCAGAACCCTGTGATGATTGCCTTAACTACACAAATTGTTTGTAAAACATGTGTTTGAACAATATGAAATCTGGGCATCTTGAAAAAAGAACGAGATAACAGCGGTGTTCAGGAAACAAGGGAGGTAACCTTGAACTGGCCGCCGGTGAGCCGGACGGAACAGAGCCATATCTTTTCTCCTTTTGCACACAAATAGGAGAGATATCGCTGAATTCTTTTCTCAGCAAGGAATATCCCTGAGAAAGAGAATGCGCTCTAAGGGTAGGCCTATAAACGACCCCTTGGAGGCGTGCCGCCTTTTACAGTTGAAGCCGAAGGGATGAAATAAGCCCCGGCCTCCTGTAGTGCTCTCAGGCTTATTAGGAAGAGGAAATTCCCACCTAATAAATTTTGGTCAGTCAGGTTGTCTGCTCTCAAACCCTATTTCCTGATAAAATGTTATCAATGACTATGCGTGCCCAAAATTTCATCAGCAATTTTAATTTTAACACCATCCTGTGATCTCATCCTGCCTCCACTTACTTTGTAATATTCTATTACTTTGTGAAGTATATAATGTCAGTGTCATGATGACAATGGTAAAATTCCTCTATGTTTCCCCTGTTAGCCCCTTCCTTGGACCCCTGCTAAGTCTACTATTTCTGCTTACCGTAGGACCTTATGTTATAAACAGAATTTTGTGGTTTGTCAAGGAAAGGTTTGACACCATACAGCTCATGGTCTTTAGAACTCAATACCAAACTGTGGACACTGAAGCGGAGTCAGACCTATAGGACCCAAGATTGGCTCCAGAGGTACCTGAGAGAGGGGAAATGAAAGAACACATTCCTCCCTATATCACAGCCTTGAGCCCGACACATCACAT
>NW_016841692.1:0-2730 GCF_001698545.2 Rhinopithecus bieti | reverse complement strand
GAAGGTGACCACATCCACCTTTAAACACGGGGCTTGCAACTTAGCTAACACCTGACCAACAGATAGTAAAGAGAACTCACTAAAATGCTAATTAGGCAAAAATGGGAGGTAAAGAAATAGCCAATCATCTTGCCTGAGAGCATAAGGGGAGGGACAATGATCAGGATATAAACCCAGGCATTCGAGCCGGCACTGGCTACCCCCTTTGGGTCCCCTTGCTTTGTACGGGAGCTCTGTTTTCACTCTATTAAATTTTGCAACTGCAAAAATAAAGTAAATTTTTAAAAAAGTCTGTAGGTATATGTTTCCAGGCATAGTGGCCACAGGTTCAAAGAAAAATAGATAACAAATTTAAAAAAATATTTACTGAGGACCCAGATATGTATGGACTTTATTTACATTCCTATATGATTTTTATTATGATCACAAAAATGATCCTATAATAAATAACAATTGAGTTGTACATTTCAAAATAACTAAAAGTGTAGATTTGGATTGCTTGTAATTCAAGGAATAAATGTTGAAGGTGATGAATCCCTCATTTACCCTGATGTGATTATTACATATTTTATGCTGGTATCAAAATATGCTATACATGGCAGAAATATATATACATACTATGTACCCACAAAAGTTAAGAAAAATAAGTTTAAATCTGTCAAGGCAAAAAAAAAAAAAAAAGAAAAAGAAGTTTAAATAAGATTAAAAGTATAAAACTTTAACCTACAAGAACAATATTCTTGAACTTATTTGCATGTTAAAGCCACTGAAAAAAGAGATTACTAGAGATGTTGTTCCGCTGTTACCAAATAGTAAACTGTTGCCATCTCTTACCTATGCCCTTGAGTAAGGTGGGATAGGTTCAAGTGAGTGACATAACACATCACTGAATATACAGTAGACTTAACATGTCAAAATATGTTTAAAAAATTAAGTTCACATATAATCTAAAAATTTATGAATGTACTGCATTACATAAAAGCACAATTAATATAATACATCACTAATTTAATTTTAATCTTAACTACAATTTTAAAATGTTTTTCTCTCACTATAATGCACAAAAATATATTACTCAGAACACCTACCTCATACATCACTCAATATTGCAAGTTAACCACAAAAGCCTCTCCACTTAGATTTTATCATGCATTTTATATTTTAATATCCTTTCTCCTTTAAGAAAAAGGTCATAAATAATGCCCACCTAATAAAAACGAATCTCATATCTCTGATGCAGCAACAATTGATAGCATGCTTTCACATTTAAATAAAGCAGGACTGAAGAGCATGAAGTAATTTGAGAGTTGAATTACATCCTTATTTGCTTTTCAAAGAGTCTGTAAATGTTTTCAATATTGCAAGGTTAATTTTTTTGATATTTGAAGTATACAAAAAAATACTTCAAATGTGATTATAATTCTCCAAAAAATCATCTCCTTTTTAAAGTTATATGCAAGTAGCTTACCTAAATTTTAGATTGAAATTATTTTTTATACTCAACCCTCTGATTTAGTGTAATGTCTGAAGTGCCAGTGCCTTAACATTTCTACTGTGAATTCTCTGACATTTACATAGAGTTAATTTTGGATTGAATATTTTTCATATTTACTGCATCTACAAAAAAAAATCTTAGTATACTGTTTTCTAAGCTGTAGTTTATCAACTTCTTTTCCAAATTTATTGCATCTGTAAGTTTTTTTTCCATTATAAATTCCCCGATAATGAACAAAGTTTGAGCAACTTTAAGGTTTTTCTCTAGTACAAAATATGCACAACAAGATCTGTGGTACAAATAGAGTATACAACGGTCTTTATATTCGTAATGTTTGTCACCAAAAGAAATACTCTTCACCATTCTAAGGCTTATATTTTCTAAAAGATATTCTGACAGTAATTGCATTTTTAATGTTTGTATTAAGTACAAACTCTGTGATGTTAAGATGTGAGCAGATATTAATGCCTTTTCCACATTCTTTATAGGTGAGCTTTTTTTTTTCAAATATAAATGCTTTCCTACATGATAAGGTGTGAGTATTCGTTAAATATTTTGCCACATTCTTCATAGAGTTGTCTCCAGGATAAATTATCTTACAATCAAGTGTGACAACCATTTAAAGGCTTTGTGACATTACTCATATCTAGGATTTCTTGACACTATGGTTTCTTTTATGTTTAGAAAAGTTTAAGGTGTTCTCAAGAGCACTGTCATGTCTTTTGGGTTTGTAGAGTTTCTCTCCAGTATGATTTCATAACTTATTAAAAACTTTGCCACATTCAGCCAGGTGCTTGTAATCCCAGCACTTTGGGGCACTTTGGGAGGCCAAGGTAGGTGGATCACTTGAGGTCAGAAGTTCAAAACCAGCCTGGTCAACATGGTGAAATCCCATCTCTACTGAAAACACAAAAATTACCTGGGCGTGGTGGCAGGCGCCTGTCATCCCAGCTGCTTGGGAGGTTGAGGCAGGAGAATTGCTTGAGCCCAGGAGGCAGAGGTTGCAATGAGCCAAGACTGCCCCACTGCACTCCAGATTGGGTGGCAGAGTGTGACTCCATTTCAAAAAAAAAAAAAAACAACTTTGCCTCATTCTTCAT
Source organism: Rhinopithecus bieti (assembly GCF_001698545.2). NCBI lineage: Eukaryota > Metazoa > Chordata > Mammalia > Primates > Cercopithecidae > Rhinopithecus > Rhinopithecus bieti. The sequence goes on along the minus strand of NW_016841692.1, from coordinate 135 downwards.
ACTTGTGGAATTTCACTGCAGCATAAATTATCTTATGTGCAATAAGGGTTGAATGTTTTCAAAGCTTTTATCACATTCTTCGTATTTATAAAATTTATCTTCTGTATGAATTCTCTTAATGTTTAGTACGAGTTG
>NW_016841691.1:0-1957 GCF_001698545.2 Rhinopithecus bieti | reverse complement strand
CAGGTTCTCAGAAAGCTTCTTACTAGTTTTTATCTGAGAATATTTCATTTACACCATAGGGTTCAAGTGCTCCCAAATGTCACTTGTCATGTTTCACAAAATCAGTGATTCCAAACTGCTCAGTCAAAAGAAAGGTTGAACCGTGAGGTGGATGCACACATCACAAAGGGTTTTATCAGAGAGCTTCTTTCCAGTTTTCATCTGAAGAAATTTCATTGTTCACTAAAGGACTCAATGTACCCCTAAATGTCCCTCTGCTGATTCCTCAAAGAGAGTGTTTCCAAACTGCACAATGTAAAGAAAGGTTTAACTCAGTGAGATGAATGCACACATCACAAAGCAGTTTTTCATAAACCTTGTTTCTAGTACTTTTCTGAAGATATTTCCTTCATCACCTTAGGCTACGATTAGGTTCGAAATATTTCTTTGTAGGTTTTACACAGAGTTTCCACAATGCTTGATGAAAAAAAAATATTTAACTCTGTGAGAGGAATTCATACTTCACAAAGCATTTTCCCAGAAAGCATCTCTCCAGTTTTTATCTGAAGATATTTCCATTTTCACCATAGGATTCTATGATCTCCAGAATACCCCTTTGCAGAGTCCACAAAAACAGTGATTCCAAGCTGCTTAATAAAAGAAACGTTTAGCTCTGTGAGATGAATTCACACATCACAAAGCAGTCTCTCGGAAAGCTTCTTTCTAGTTTTATGTGAGGATATTTTCTTTTCGCCATGGGCTTCAAAGTGCTCTCAAACATCCCTTCTCAGATTCCATTAAAACAGTGATTCTGAACTGCTCAATAAAAGGAAATGTTTAAATCTACGTGATGAATGCACACATCATTACCCAGTTTATCAGAAAGCTTATTCTAGTCTTGATCAGAGGATATTTCCTTTTTCACCATAGTCTTCAAAGTGCTCCTAAATATCCCTTCTCAGATTCCACAAAAACAGTGATTCCAAACTACTCAATCAAAAGAAGCGTTTAACTCTATGAGATGAATACGCACATCACAAAGCAGTTTCTCAGAAAGCTTCTTTCCAGTTTTTGTCTGAAGATATTTCATTGTTCAACGTATGCCTGAATGCACACCAAAATATCCGTTTGTGGATTCCTGGAAGATAGTGTTTGCAAACTGCACAATGTAAAGGAAGGTTTAACTCTGTGAGATGAATGGACACATCACAAAGCAGTTTCTCAGAAAATTTCTTTCTAGTTTTTATCGGAATGTACTTCCTACTTCACCTTATGCTTCAATGCAATTGGAAATATCACTTTGTAGATTTTACAAAAAGAGTGTTTCTACACTGCTCAATTTAAAGAAAGGTACAACTCTGTGAGAGGAATGCACACTTTACAAAGCAATTTCATTGAAAGCTTATCTCCAGGTTTTTTTTTAATAGTACTTTAAGTTCTAGGGTACATGTGCACAACCTGCAGGTTTGTTACATATTTATACATGTGCCATGTTGGTGTGCTGCACCCATCAACTTGCCATTTACATTAGATTTATCTCCTAATGCTATCCCTTCCCTCTCTCTGCTGCCCAAAATAGTCCCCAGTGTGTGACGTTCCCCTTCCCATGTCCAAGAGATGTCATTGTTTAATTCCCACCTATGAGTGATAAGATGCGGTGTTTGGTTTTCTGTTATTGTGATAGTTTGCTGAGAATGACGGTTTTCAGCTGCATCCATGTCCCTACAAAGGACACAAACTCATCCTTTTTTATGGCTGCATAGTATTCCATGGTGTATATGTGCCACATTTTCTTAATCCAGTCTGTCACTGATGGACATTTGGGTTGATTCCAAGTCTTTGCTATTGTGAATAGTGTCACAATAAACATACGTGTGCATGTGTCTTTATAGTAACATGAGTTATAATCCTTTGGATATATACCCAGTAATGGGATGGCTGGGTCCAATGGTATTTCTAGTTCTAGATCCTTGAGGAA
>NW_016841690.1:0-762 GCF_001698545.2 Rhinopithecus bieti | reverse complement strand
CCAAATATCACTTTGCAGAATCCACGACAAGAGTCTTAGCAATCTCTTCCAAGAAGCGGAAGGGTGGAACTCTGTGTGATGGAGTCAGACATCAGAAAGCAATCTCTGAGAAAGATTCTCTCTAGTTATTATGTGAGGATATTTCCTTTTTCACCATAGCCGTCAAGGAGCTCCAAATATCACTTTGCTTAATCCACGAGAACACTGTTAGCAAACTGTTCCAAGAAGGGAAGGGTGGAACTCTGGGTGATGAAGTCACACATCAGAAAGCAATCTCTCAGAAAGCTTCTCTCTAGTTATTATGTGAGGATATTTCCTTTTCACCATAGCCCTCAATGAGCTCCCAAATATCACTTTGCTTAATCCACGAGAACACTGTTAGCAAACTGTTCCAAGAAGGGAAGGGTGGAACTCTGGGTGATGAAGTCACACATCAGAAAGCAATCTCTCAGAAAGCTTCTCTCTAGTTATTATCTGAGGATATTTCCTTTTCACCATGGGCCCCAATGGGCTTCCAAATGTCTCTTTTCAGATTCCACGAAAAGAGTGTTAGGAAACTGCTTCCTGAGGACTAAGTTGTAACTCTGTGAGATGAAGTCACATATCACAAAGAAGTTTCTCAGAAGTCTTCTTTATCGTTTTAATGGGAGGATATTTTCTTTGGCCCCATAGACTTCAAAGGGATCCGTAATATCAGTTCTCAGATTCCACACAAACAGGGCTAGTCAACGGCCCCACGAAATACAGCTGTAATTCAGTGGG
>NW_016841689.1:0-732 GCF_001698545.2 Rhinopithecus bieti | reverse complement strand
AGGTTTTCCTAGGCGCTGGGACCCTATTGGAAACTGCATGTGAGGGATCTCGGAGGTGCTCCTGATGGGGATCCAGTGCCTGACCTGAGGTGGAACAGTTGCATTTCAAAACCACCCGTCAGAAAATTTGTCTTCCACGATACCCGTCCCTGGTGCCACAAAGTCTGGGGTCCTTAACCATCTGCAGGTTTTTCCCGTGGCAGACTCACTGTTGTCGACGGGCTGAAGCCCAGGTTTCGTGAGGTCACGTGTCGGCTTGTAGGACTTTCTCTGGCAGAGATGCGAGTGACTTCTGTTCCCTGTGAGAGGCTCATCTCAGGGGCTTCATGGCCTGAGGGACGGCAGCCTGCTTGAACTGATCGAGCAATCTCACGCTCCCCTTCTTTTCTGAAACACCTGTGAGTGAGTTTTCACACGTTCTTAGAAGAGGCTTCATGCCCGTTCTCCTTGTTAATGAGCGAATGCTTTTGTTGACCCCTCATCCCCTTTCTTTGGGGTGTTCCGGTCTCGCTTCTCACGGGTTCTCCTTCTAACGGCATTTCTAATGCTGCTGATAGTTGAAAGCACCGAGGAGGCTTTGCTCTCACCCTCATAAGCCTTCCAGGCATCGTCCTCCGCCCTCAGCGAGGCGTCCTACATGGCACACCGAGGAGGCTGTGCTCCTGTTCCCCGTAAGCCTTCCAGGTGGCGTCCTCTCCCCTCCAGGGGGACAGGAGGAACCTTTCCAACCCA
>NW_016841688.1:0-1377 GCF_001698545.2 Rhinopithecus bieti | reverse complement strand
AGTCAAATCACCTTGAGGGCCCTGACCAGGACCAAAATAATAACTCGAATTTGACGGAATTGTGCAAGGAGTTTGAGAGACCTCAGCACCCGGCAGATCCTCAGAAGCTGAAACCACACCGATTGGCCTGTTACCCCGACCAATACCACAACCTCGGGAAGCAGGGACTGTGGAAAACACACAGATTATGAGTAAAATACACCCCAAGGCACGCAGGCACAGTTGCACCTTCTTCATCTCATCCTCTTCATTGTTCCCTGGGCATTATCCCTTGAACAGCATTCTCTGAGAATTGTTTCCTATTCAGCGTTTCTATATTAAGTTGCTTAAACACTGTACTTCAACTAGTTCAGATATAAAAAGGGGGATAAAATTCATGGTTATTTAATTGGGTTGTCGTGGAGCATAAATGAGGTAATGTAAGGAAAACACCTAAAATAGTGCCTGGCACTTCATAAGTGCTCAGTAACAGGCAGATGTTCTTGTTGGCACTGACGTTGTGGTCTACCTTGCTCCTAATACCAACAACTCCTGCAATGACTGATGTTTAGTTTTAGGAAAAAAAATCAAATGAAGGAAGTTAAGTCAATTTTGTTTCTTCCTATTATCATGTTAACTTTTCTTGTCCTTTCGATTCACCTAGGCACATTCCTCATCCCACTAAAGGAACCCTCAGGATCTCTATCCTTACCAACATGGTAACAACGAAGTCAAAGACATTCCAGCCACTCTTCCAGAAAAGGGAAAAGTTGGATAGCCACTTAAGAAGGATCTCCAGGATGAAAATAAGCAAGATAAACCAAGCTGCCACCTCCAAAGTCAGCTTCAATGGCCATAGTTTGGTATTTGTGGATTCCAGCAATTCTGTGAGGATAGAGAAAAGGAGGAATAAAAGTTAAGGAAGCTGGAAACCGAATGATAGAGAATGATCACACTTAATAAACCACAGTTTTGCCCACTACTGTTCCATTTTCTTTGAGTTTCTCTTCTTAACATTGTTGCTTCAACCTGTGAAATACAGGGAAGGACAGAACTGACCATAAAACATAGCCACAACTAATCTGTTGATATAGTTATGTCTGCCCAGCTACAAGTCACTTCCTATCCACTGTGGGGTCACGCAGCCACTAAGAGAATACTCTCTTTAATTACCCCTACCTCCAACCCTCCACCCCATCTACTGCACTGTTATCTCAGTCCCAAAGTTCACAAGAAAACAATGGGTCTTGAGAACAGAATGAAAATACAGGGCCATGAGATCTTAAGTACTTTATAACGAATGTAGAAACAAGCCAGAATCATTGGGGTATATCCAAGTATAACAATAAATCACCTGGTTCTGTTAGCTTCCTTTTAAAACTTTTCCTTTCTTCCCTG
>NW_016841687.1:0-4461 GCF_001698545.2 Rhinopithecus bieti | reverse complement strand
ATAACATGAGAGATGCTTATCAGACCCATATTTAAGTATGAAAAAATGCCAATATGTGCAGTATGATCCCAGTATGGTTAAAATTGTGTATGTGCACATGTGTGTGCATCAGAATGTTGACAGTGCTTATCTTTTGGTAGTGGATATTTTTGGGTTATATAAGCTTTCCCCCAGCTATAATCTTTTATTTTATTTTCTTCGAGACAGGGTCTCTCTCTGTCGACCGGGCTGGAGTTACAGTGGCGCAACGTCTGCCTCCCTAGTTCAAGCAGTTCTCCTGCCTCAGTTTCCTGAGTAGCTGGGACTACAAGTGTTACCCCCCAACACCCAGCTAATTTTTGTATTTTTAGTACGGACATAGTTTCACCATGTTGGCCAGGCTAGTCTCGAATCCCTGGCCTCAAGTGATTCGCCCACCTCGGCCTCCCAAAGTACAATCCCAGGCATGAGCCACCACACCTCAGCCTCCCCTAGCTATAATCTTCTCTACTCCTTTATATTTTCCAGTTTGCTTATATTGAAAGTGTATTGCTCTTGTAATCAGGGGTTTTTTTTTTCCACACTGAAATTAATCTTTCCATCCCCTACACTATTCTTTCTGCTTTTAAAACATGTTTAAAATATTTAACATGGAGGGGGCCGGGTGCAGTGGCTCATGCCTGTAATCCCAGCACTTTGGGAGGCCAAGGTGTGTGGATCACGAGGTCAGAAGCTCGAGACCATCCTGGCTAACACGGCGAAACCCCGTCTCTACTAAAAATACAAAAAATTAGTCAGGCGTGGTGGCGGGCGCCTGTAGTCCCAGCTACTTGGGAGACTGAGGCAGGAGAAAGGTGTGAACACGGAAGGTGGAGCTTGCAGTAAGCCAAGATAGCACCACTGCACTCCAACTTAGGCGATAGAGCGAGACCCCGTCCCCCCCCCAAAAAAAAATAATAAATTAACATGGAGGGTAGGGCAGGAGAAATTTGAGAGAATTCTCTGTGTAATTCAGTATTAAGAATTAATTGAACTCAATATAAATTTACATACTACCTTAAAGAGATTTAACTGTTTGTTTAAAGAGGTATATTTGAGTACATCAAATACTTTAAAAATATACCCTTTTCTCAAAATACTAGCCACGTAGATGCAACATGATGGAAAACTGGCTTTGTGCCATTTAAAAAATGTTACAAAAATATTTGTCATTTAAAAAAAAGTATATAGTTGAATAAGTTAGTTTCTTTTGTTAAGAGATAAGAGTCTTGCTGTGTTGCCCAGGCTGACCTTAAACTCCTGGGCTCTAGCAATCCTCCTGCTTCAGCCTCCCAAGCAACTGGGACTACAAGTACACCCCACCTTGCCTGGTTAGTTTATATACGTTTTTGTCAAATGTTTATACTTATGTAAACACCACCCCCAATCAGTATACAGAACATTTTTGCCACTCTAGAAAAGTTTCCTCCTTATGCTGTCTTGTCTGTCTTCATCATTCTATTGTGATTTTTACCAGCATAAATTTTGTCTTTTCTAGAACTCCACATTTTATTTTCTATCTAACTTCTTTTGCTCACCATGCTTTGGAGATTCATCCATGACATGTGTATCAGAAACGTATTCTTTTTTATTGCTGAGTAGTATTCCATTGTATGAATATCACAGTTTTAAAAATCTATTCTTATGCTGACAGATATGTAGGATGTGTCCAGGTTTTGTCTATTTAAAAATTAGGGATAGTTTGTAGCTATGTCATAAACCCCAGTGTGCTTTCTTTCTTCTTTTTTCTGTCTAGCAGGGCTTGTGAAGCAAGCATTTGCCCTGCAGTTAAGGGCTCGTTTCCAGGTGCTTATAACTAAGACCACCACAAAGAGAACAGAAAACAAAACTAAAGTGAGCCCACCAAGTCCCAGGCGGACGCCTCAAGAGTTCAGATCTTGGGCACAGAACGACAGGCCTGCAAATTGAAAACTCCCTTTACAGAAAGAAAAAAAAAAGAGCTAAGCATTGAGAGAGCTCAGGACACCCAATTAGAGATCAAGAGAGCCACTACCACATTGGATCGAATCACAGCAGTTGCTTTGAGACAGAGAGATTACTCAAAACGCTGAGCCTTGACTATACTGAGAGTGAGGAGGGGCACTTCCTCTCCCCAGCAGCCTTGCAGCAAATGTCCCTGAAGTGCCTTATCTGGGCTTCCTTCTGCAGAGGCTTCAGGCTAAGGAGTACTAGGATATACTCTTAAAGTACTTCCCTAACAGCTTTTCCAACATGAGCTACAGTTTAAAAAAAAAAGGAAAACAGACTCTTAAGGGTGGGATTGGGGGATATACTTGATAACTGGAAAACAAAAAAAAATCCCCCAGACTCAAGTGGCTATAATACATTCATGTATTGAGCACACTCCGTAAGAGCAGGAATTCTGAGCTCTGGGTTTGAGAGGCCCAGGATGCCTCTTTCTGTGACTGACAGAGCACAGCACCTCCTCTCCTGTCTCATTCCTTGTAGAGTTCATTTTCCTCTATGCCACCGCCAACCAAAGAGAATGTGGCCTTTATCCTGTTTCCTCGGACACTGCCTCTGTATCCAGCTCATCCTCTGAATTTTTGTTTGTTTGGTGTTTTTGTAAATTTATTTTTATTTTTTGTATTTCTTCTGTCCTCTGAATCTTCACACAGAGTTCAGGTTAACTGAGTGCAACTAGAGCTGAAGAAATGGAGAGGGAGAAGTACAGTCATTCAGTTAGCTTGTTGAAGACACTCTTAGAAGATGGGAAATTGTGTGGGCCCTGAAGATAGGACCCTCATTAGGCAGTGGTGTAAGACCAAAGAATAGGAAGTCCTCTCCACCTGCTGTGTTAGAAGGGCTTTCCAGTTCTGGAAGAATTTGTGGCAAAACTCATGCCATGAGAGTGAGTCTCCTACGGATGTTACGCTAACCAGCCTTGCTCACTGTGCTGATTGCTTGGCATCGGACTCAACCAGCAAGAGTCTACCCTATGTCCATCCTAACCCAGTTCTCCTCATCACTGGACTGTTGTCTCTCTGTTGTGTCACTGCATCAGGTTTTTACCTGGTTACCTTCTGGCCCCCATTTCTTGCCTGGGCCTTTTTTTTTTTCCCTTGCCCTCTTCAACTTAAACTTTCTGGTGAAACCAAAAAATAAACATTGACTCAGAAATTCACATTTTACGTTAGCTAACATGCTGTGCCAAAGCACTGACCCTGAGCACCTGCCAGATGATCTTTTTATTGCTTTTAGTTTCATTATAGGTGGCTAGGTGGCAAAATACATGGAATTGTATTTCTTTTTCCTAGGATTTGGTGGTTGTTTATTTCAACAGATGGTATTTTCTGACTGAAGATATTTATAAACAGTTTCTTTTCTTTTTTTTTGAGACGGAGTTTCACTCTTGTTGCCCAGGCTGGAGTGCAATGGCACGATCTTGGCTCACTGCAACCTCCGACTCCTGGGTTCAGGTGATTCTCCTGCCTCACCCTCCCGAGTAGCTGGAATTACAGGTGCCGACCTCCACGCCCTGCTAATTTTTGTATTTTTATTAGAGACAGGGTTTCACCCTGCTAGCCAGGCTGGTCTCAAACTTCTGACCCCAGTCCATCCACCTCCCTTGGCCTCCCAAAGTGCTGGGATTACAGGCGTGAGCCACTGCGCCTGGCCCAGTTTGATTCTTAAGATCCTTTCTGACGTTGCTGGATCACCTTGGACTATGAGTTTCATGTAGCTTATACATTGAGAGGAGGTGCAAACTGAAGCTTTGAAAAGTTGACACCAAACATCACAACTGAGGCAATCATTGCCCCTCACTCAGACTCATAATCTGCTGGTTTCAAATGACTTTTATTTTAGGGGAATATATACTTTCCTTGCAATTGCTAGTCTTATAAAACTCCACAGTGATTTTTCCTGAGTTATTGTGTTATCGTCAGTTCTAATTTTGATGTGTGAGCAAAAAACAGATTGTATCCAGCTCAAGTTACCTTTATAATGTCAAGTGATTGTTCTCTCACAGACTTTAGCCAAAAAATTTTAAAGAAAAGACTTGTAAAAGCCTTCCTCTCCAACCGGCACCCTGTGCAATTATAGTTGATACATTAAGCTCTGACTCTCAAGCTTCTGTGAGCAAAATCTTTGTCGAAGTAGCTAATGTTACATAATCAATTTGGGGGGATTTGAACTACATGAAAAAGAGTCCCTGATACCATTCTGTGAAGTCTGTTAAACAACTTAACTTTTATCAGTGAACAAATAAGCTTCATGCATCTCTATTCCTCTACTGGGAACTGAAGATAATGAAACTTAATTATAAGTCAGGAAAATGAAAATCCTTAAGTTCTGACCTTTTCCATAGTCCAAAGCAAATGAAATAGTAAGAACTACATAATTTACACTCATTCTCTGGAATATGAATTTTGGATGACCAGTGGCAAGTGTAAACTTCATATTTGTGACATACTCTGGGAT
>NW_016841686.1:0-2294 GCF_001698545.2 Rhinopithecus bieti | reverse complement strand
TCATGTCAGTTATTCTGTGGTAAAACCGGTTTTGTTGTGCAGTACGTTGTTTCCCCAGGTGCTTTTCAGCCTACAGCATTGTGTTCATATTTCACACCTGGACTGTGTTCTGTTCTCCCATGTTCTATATCGTGTTCTGTGCCAAAAAATACTTTACTGTTATATTGGAGGTACTCGAGAAGGGATAGAGAGGTAAATTGTGTGTGTGTGTGTGTGTATGTATGTGTGTGTTTGAGACAGGGTCTTGCTCTGTCACCCAGGCTGGAGTGCAGTGTTGTGATCACAGTTCACTGTGGCCTCAAACTCCTGGACTTCAGTGATCCTCCCACCTCAGCCTCCTGAGTGGCTGGGACTGCAGGCATGCACCACCATGCTCGGCCTACATTTTTAATTTTTGTAGAGACAGGGTCTTGCTATGTTGCCCAGGCTGATCTCCCAACGTCTGGGCTCAAGTGATCCTCCCACCTCGGCCTCACAAGGTTCTGGGATTACAGGTGTGAGCCACCATGCCTGGCCGTACATACCAATGTTAATCCAGAATGCTTTTCAAAATTATCAGTCTTTAAAATATTAATTTATGGCTGGGCGCAATGTCTCATGCCTGTAATCCCAGCCCTTTGGGAGGCCGAGGGAGGTGGATCACTTGAGGTCAGGAGTTTGAGACCAGCCTGGCCAACATGTAGTGAAACCCTATCTCTACTAAAAAATACAAAAATTAGCTGGACGTGGTGTTGTGCACCTGTAGTCCCAGCTACTTGGGAGGCTGAGGCAGGACAATCACTTGAACCCAGGAGGTGGAGGTTGCAGTGAGCTGAGATTGCACCACTGCACAGCAGCCTGGGTGACAGAGTGAGATTCCGTCTCTCAAAAAAAAGAAAAAATATATTAATTTCTGGTACACTTTCTTAATTACTGTACTGATATAAATTGACATTAAAATATATAGCTGTTTACAATTATAGGCAGTTATGGTTTGATTTTCTTTCTTACAGGACTAAATAAAGAATTAACAGTAGCTACATTTATGGAGGTCATAGCAGAGGATAATCCTTTCATATATGATGGAATTGACAGCAACTTTGAACCTGAGGTTTGTAAAGAGCCGTCACAAATGGTACAGATCCAATTCAGGCTGTTGGTTTTGCCATGGATACCAAGAACAAAGAAGTAAGATTTTTTTTCTTTTTTTATTAGCCTTTTCGTTGACACTTTTTTTTTTTCTTTTTAGAGACGGAGTCTTGCTCTGTCGCCCAGGCTGGAGTGTAGTGGCGCAATCTTGGCTCACTGCAAGCTCTGCCTCCCAGGTTCACGCCATTCTCCTGCCTCAGCCTCCCGAGTAGCTGGGACTACAGGCACCGCCACCACTCCTGGCTAATTTTTTTTGTTTGTTTGTTTTGGTTTTTTGGTATTTTTTTAGTAGAGATGGAGTTTCACCATGTTAGCCAGGGTGGTCTCGATTTCCTGACCTCGTGATCCGCCTGCCTTGGCCTCCCAAAGTGCTGGGATTACAGGCGTGAGCCACCACACCCGGCCTTCGGCTGATTTTTTAAAAACAATTTTTTGTACAGAATGGGTCTCACTGTGTTGCCCAGGCTGGTCTCAAACTCCTGGGCTCAAACCATCCTCCTGCCTCAGCCTCCTAATGTGCTGAGATTACAGATGTGAGCCACTGTGACCAGTCTAAGAACCAAGATTTGATTGAAAGCAGTCTGAACACAAGTACAGAATATGTGTGTGTGTGTGTGTCTGTGTGCGTGTCTGTGCATGTGTGTGTATTTGTGCACGTGTCTGCATGTCTGTGCATGTGCAAACGTGTGCGTATTCAGATGTCAGGAAATAATGAACGCCAATCCATCAATGCTCTGTCTCCAGGTGTGTCAGAATGATGGAAACTCTCTGTGTTTTCTTTTATTTCAGCTGGTTTTCCTGGAATTCTTTGAAGCTCTCTTAAGCTTTGCGTTCATCTGTGTTACTGACCAAATGACTAAATCCTATGCAAATGTTCCAACTGATGATGTGTCTGGAAATAAACATGAAACTATTTATACAATACTCAATCAGGTAACACACAATGTCTTAGAATTAGGTAATCTTAGAATTACAGAGCAAGGAGGGCCGGGCGTGGTGGCTCACGCCTGTAATCCCAGCACTTTGGGAGGCCGAGGTGGGCGGATCACGAGGTCAGGAGATCGACACCATCCTGGCTAACATGGTGAAACCCCGTCTTTACTAAAATACAAAAAAATTAGCCAGGTGTGGTGGTGGCGCCTGTAGACCCAGCTACTTGGGAGGCC
>NW_016841685.1:0-458 GCF_001698545.2 Rhinopithecus bieti | reverse complement strand
TTCACTATGGGCCCCTATTGGCTCCCATATATCAATTTCCAGATTCCACGAAAACAGTTTTAGCAAATTGTTTCCTGAAGTCTAACTTATAAGTCTGTGAGATGAACTCACAGATCACAAAGAACTTTCTAGGAAAGCTTGTTTCACGTTTTGAAAGGATGAAATTTCCTTTATCAGCGTAGGCCTCAAAGCGATGCAAGGAAGCCCTTCTCAGTTTCCTCAAAGACAGTGTTAATGGACTGCTCCACGAAACATAAGTGTAACTCTGGAAGATGAATTCACACATCACCAAGAAGTTTCTAAGAAAGCTTCTTTCCTGTTTTCATCTGTGGATATTTCCCTTGTCACCGTAAGGTTCATTGCGCTATGATGTATCTAATTCCAGATTTCCAGAAAACTTTGTTAACACACTGACCACTGAAGAGAAACGTGCAACGCTGTGAGTTGCATTCACACAT
>NW_016841684.1:0-1175 GCF_001698545.2 Rhinopithecus bieti | reverse complement strand
GTATTTTACAGGCAAAAAAAAAAAGACAAAACACAAAACTGAGATGTCTAGCTCTCAAACCCTTTCCAAGACCACAGGTAAGAGGCAGGAGAGCTTATATTCAAAGTTCAGCCTGAGTGACTCCAAACCTAGACTGTTTCTCATCATTACAATTTAGTGCAGATTCAATGACACAGCAATCTAAGAAATCACTTATGGAAAATCCTGGCTGTGTATAATGTTACTACTCAGAGAAGACAACATAATTTGAGTCAGAACTGTGTTATAATACTTAGTTTAAATCAAAGATGTTTAACATGTTTATCCTTCAAAGTGTGAACTCAGTGGATACTGTCAGTGCCCCATCCATATCCCTTAAACTCTACCATTTCAAGATGCTCTGGGTGATTTGCAATTGCTGGTACCCACATCTGGAAGTGCAGAAGGCCACGCTGCCCTTGTGTTTGGCAAGCCACAAGCACCAGAAATTAACACTCCTGAGAAGATCCCTCAATCAGTGATTCTTGGAAGTTGGTATAAAAATGTCCCAGGTCCCTTGCCACTCATGCAGAATCCTGAGGTGTGTTTTGTACTTTCCCCCAAGTTTTCCTATAGGCTAAGGTTCTGTTTCCCATGTGTGATAGCAAGCTTGATAACACACCACTTTTTGGCTGCCTTTCCTTTCCTGTGTCATTTTTCACTTCCGTAGTGGTGGTCTCTGCACTTCTGTTAGCACTCAAATTTTTCTGGGACCATCCGAAGTAGAAGACTTTATGCCAGAAGTTTTCAGACCAGGTTTTCTATTAATAACAAGAAGTTTTCAGGAAGAGATTCTAAAATGGGATCATTTGCTGGCCATAAAGAGTCTCCTAAAGGAGACTATTGTTGCTGGGAAGCACAGTGTTGATAACCCTTGACATACTGTAGCATAAGTTTCTGTAAGAACCTCGGCTATGGTAAATTAGAAAAGCATAGACGTAGACGAGGTGGCACTGACTTATGTGTTATCCCAATTTTGGAGCAATAAGGCTGCAATTATAATTTAAAAGACAATAGCTTTGGTTGGTGCCATCAACACAGTGAATATTTAAAATTACTGGCTCAGGTCAGCCAACTGCCAATTCAGAAGCATAATATGGAAGCCAGAATGCATCTATGATTGCATTTAAATGAATCCTTATTTCCTGCAGCCATAC
>NW_016841683.1:0-1542 GCF_001698545.2 Rhinopithecus bieti | reverse complement strand
ACTTTTCTCACTTAATATTATATTAAGAAAGTGTTTATGACATTTAAAAATCTTGAAAAAACATTATTTCCAATGAATACATCACACTCTATCTTGTATTTAACTGTTGGGTATTTTACCATTCCTATATTCTGTGGCAAGTAGTTCAGCATAATTGAATTGTACAAGAAAGTGTTCCAAATGTGTGTACATATAGAGCTCTTTTTTAAAAAAAAAAGTCTGACTGTTTTCTTAGAGTAGTGAAATTATTAATTTTATCTGTCAACTTCACTGGAAATGGGTGCCCAGATATTTGGTCAAACTATTCTGGGTGTGTCTGTGAGGGCATTTTGGATGAGATTAACGTTTGGATTGACAGACTGAATGAAGCAGATTGCCCTCCTTCATATGGGGTAGCCTCATGCAATCAGAAGACCTAAATAGAACAAAAGGCCATCCCTATCCCTCACTCACACGGGGAAGTTCTCTTGCTTGAATGCCTTGAACTGGGACACTGATGTTTTCCTGCCTTTGAACTCAAACTGAAACATTGGTTCTTTCTTGGTCTTGAGCCTACTGGTATTCGGAGTGAAACTACATCATTGGGGTTCTCTTTGGTCTCCAACTTGCTGACTGCAGATCCTGTGACTTGTCAGCCTCTATCGTCACATGAACCAATTCCTTATAATAAATCCCTTTATTAAACACACACACATACACACACCCTATTGGTTCTGTTTCTCTGGAGAACCCTGACTAATGAAGATACATTTATTTATTTGCACATTTTGAATTCACTTCAGAAATACAGATGGTTGGGTGCAAAAGGACAGGCCTTCTCAGTGTGGCTGAATTCTATCCATCCCTAGTTGTAGCACATTCTACAACTTATGCATGTCTTACTTACTCATTGTTAAAAGTTATTAGCAATTGTTTTCAAAATGATTTTTTGGGGAACGGAATTGCTTATTGCCTTGTAGGCTTGCATGTATGGGTAATTTACATACCTGAAATGAAATACCTGAAAATGTAATATTGGACATTGTAATCATAATGGATTTAAAGGGTTCAACCACATTTTTACTATCCGCATATATATAATGCAAATCAAATATTTTAGAAATTTTGACGTAAATTATCATTTGTGAAGTTTACTTTTCACGTAAAACATGTCCTACATGAGACTGTTTTCACACCCGACAAAAGGATTTAATGAACTAGTTTAAATTTAAGATGACATGATGAAAGTACCATCAGTTTCTCTTATTGACCTGCATAATAAAGTAAGCTCAATTAACATTTTTTGAGAGGTTATGTCACTGTTGGCCCATTCAGTATCTTGAGAAATCGGTTTGTTCTTCTTGCATTATGCTCAGAAGACTTTCATATTTTACAACACTAAAGTAAGCAAATAAAAAATAAAATTTCACTTAAATCAACTTTTAAAAAGTAATAACATAATGGCCTAATGGTTCTCCCAAAGCATATTTCACTGAATTAAACTCATTTCTATTCTTTTTTCCACTCTATTTAGTGAAAGAAGATCTCACATCTCTCTCTCTC
>NW_016841682.1:0-731 GCF_001698545.2 Rhinopithecus bieti | reverse complement strand
TAAAAAATCCTTCTAAAAATCAGTGAATCCAGGAGCTGGTTTTTTTGAAAAGATCAACAAAACTAATAGACAGCTAGCTAGACTAATAAAGAAGAAAAGGGATAAGAATCAAATAGACACAATAAAAAATGATAAAGGGGTATCACCATCGACCCCCAGAAATACAAACTAGCATCAGAGAATACTATAAACAACTCCACGCAAATAAACTAGAAAACTTAGAAGAAATGGATAAATTCCTGGATGCATATACTCTCCCAAGACTAAACCAGGAAGAAGTTGAATCACTGAATATACCAATAGTAGGCTCTGAAATTGAGGCAATAATTAATAGCCTACCAGCCAAAAAAAGTCCGGGACCAGATGGATTCACAGCTGAATTCTACCAGAGGTATAAGGAGGAGCTGGTACCATTCCTTCTGAAACTATTCCAATCAATAGAAAAAGAGGGAATCCTCCCTAACTCATTTTATGAGGCCAACATCATCATGGTACTGAAGCCTGGCAAAGACACAACAAAAAAAGAGAATTTTAGACCAATATCCCTGATGAACATCAATGCAAAAATCCTCAATAAAATACCAGCAAACCAAATCCAGCAGCACATCAAAAAGCTTATCCACCATGGGATGCAAGGCTGGTTCAATATATGCAAATCAATAAATGTAATCCAGCACATAAATAGAACCAAAGACAAAAGCCACATGATTATCTCAATAGATGCAGAAACG
>NW_016841681.1:0-819 GCF_001698545.2 Rhinopithecus bieti | reverse complement strand
GGAACATGTAGTGTGGCCTGATTAAAAGTACAAAGGCTTTACAATCTAAGATATCTGGGATTGAATTCCAGTTTGTTATATGCTCCCCTATTTAACCTCGGTTTACTTCCATAAAGCAGAGATGATAATGCCTGCCCCACAAAGTTGTTATGAGGGTTTAACAAAGTAATATATCAAAAGTGACTGTCAGAGAGTAGGTTTTCCTTTGAGTTAGTTCCTGAAGAGTACCTGCCTCCACTTTTGTCTCTGCTACTTTCCTCATCTGGATGTGTATAATCACATGTCCATTGCTAACTATGTCCGGACACATGGCAGGTCATGCCTCAATTATATGTGAGTAGCAAAGGCTAGGCCTGAGGTTTATTTGCTACATTAAAGGTATCTAGTGAAGTGCCCTTACCAATTAATTTTTTTAATTGATGTGCTAACAGATTGAAAATATTCAGAAATTTAAACCTGTTAGGAGATGGGCTGCCAATTAGGGTGGGTTTGATGCTAAATATTTCTAAATGTTTTGTGTCCTATGAAGGGTAAGAACTAATTAAACGGAGTTGTAGAATATTGAAGCTGGAAGGTTTTTCTATTTTTATGTAATTACATAGTTGTCAATTCCATAAAGTCAGTTTTTTTTTTTTTTTTTTTGTTTTTTTTTTTGCTTTTTTGTTTTGAGCAATGGAGCTATAGATTGCATTTGATACAGGAATGTGGGAAGTGTTTGAGTTCAGTTTTTCAGTAGAAATCATCTGAGCATCCCATTTCCTCTTCTGAGATTTAGCTCTGGGTTACAGGACTGCTCAATTTATTGACATTGTTAGCAGC
>NW_016841680.1:0-2125 GCF_001698545.2 Rhinopithecus bieti | reverse complement strand
GGACACAAATAGACATTTAATCAAAGAAGATATGCAAATCATCAAGAGGGACATGAAAAGAAAGTCAACATCATTAGTCATTAGGAAAATACAAAGTCAAAGCCACAATGAGATCCCACACTACACCTACAAATATGGCTACCATTCTTTTAAAATGTTAAATAACAAGTGAAAGCCTTATGTAGAATTTGGAATCCTCATACATTGCTGGTGAGATTATAAAAATGTGCAGCCACTAGGAGAAACAGTTGTGCTGTTCCTCAAGAAGCTAATCATAGAATTCTCATGTGAAACCACATCCATTCCTAGGTATATACCCAAAGAATTGAATCCAGGGACTCAAACAGGTACTTGCATGGGAATGTTGATTGCAGCATTACTCCCAAAAGATAAAATATGAAAACAATCCAAGTGTTCATCAACACATGAATAAACAAATGTGGTCACACATGCAAGAGAATGTTAATCTGCCATAAAGAGGAATGAAGCTCTGACATCCGCTGGAAGATGCATGGACTTTGGAAACATTATGCTAAGTGAAATATGTCAGAAACTAAATAACATATATATATATAATTCCATTTATATGAAACATCAAGAATAGGCAGTTTCACAGAGACAGAGTTGAGATGATCATGGTCTAGGGTGGAAAATACAGGGAGTTACTATAGCTTCAAAGATACAAAGTTTCAGTTTAAAATGATAAAAATGTTCTAGGAAAAATAGTGGTGATGGTAACTGAACACTGTGTATGTGGTTAATTCCACTTGATTGCACATTTTAAAGTGGTTAAAATAGCACATTATTCACAGAACTGTGCAAAATTGATTTCTATTATTTAATTGACCCAGGCTAAGGTGTTTGTTATGGCAGCTGAAGCCATGAATACATCATCTGACCCAGTGTTTTCCATGAAACGTATCACTTTTTCAATCAAGTTAGCTGGAAGCTCCTGTCCCCAGAAGAACCAGAGGTCCCAAAACAAGAGCTCCAGCAGGGGCTCAACCAGCACAGGTCCCATAGGGCAGCCTCGATGTCAGGCCCTGGATGGCAGGTGAGGCTATAATGATACAACCACAAGATGAAAGTGTAAGTGATTTTACTACTTACAGACACTGGGGAGCACTTGGCACACCTGGAGACCACAGATACAGAGGTCAGTGAGCCCAGGCAGGGAGGAGAGAAGAGACCGGTAAGCCAATGGCTTTAGTAAGTCCAGGTGTTATCTGACAGGTTTCCAGCAGGGAGTTTTAATGGATGTGTTTAAAGCAAGCAGCAAACACTGGGACCAGGAGATCACGCTGTGTTTGAGAAGTGGTCACTTTAAATGTAAGGGCAAATGTCTGAATATCAGTTTAAAGAAAGTAGATGGAGAGAGAGGAGCCCAGCACACCAAGCAGGAGAGATGCCTCTTAGATTTTATCGCTGGCCATCCACTGCAGCCACTTGAACCAGATACAGTATTGAAAACTGCCATGGTGAGTAAGGACTGCCTCTTATGTGAGGCAAATAAATTTACACCTTAAAAAATGAATGCCAAGGCAACATGACACTATGAGCACTCATGACATCCAGGGACACAAGCATGGTGTGGTACTGCGCCCTGGAGTCAGAATCCTGGGTTCTGGTCCCTGGGAGTGAGAAAATGAAAATGACTTGTCCCTAGTCCCCTGGCATTGATCCTCCCACCCTGCTGCTCCGTCTTCTGCTCCCAAGCCCATGTGCAGTGCTCAGCCCCAGACATCAGTGTCCCCAGGGTATACACAGTGCCACCTACTGCACACAAACACAAATTCACAGAAGGTGACAAAAATCTGCGTTCGGGACATCCGATCGTGAAAGAGGGAGAACGGTGAACGTAGAGCCACAGAGACTGGGACTCACAGGGCTGGAAGGTGATGGAGCTGTAACATAGCATATGTGTGACCTCGTTTGAAAGGTGCAGATCCTTGTGGAATAAAACACGCAGCCTGGCCTGGGACTTCGGCCAACCACACTTCCCTTCCAGTCCACCAGAGGGCGGCAGAGTCCCTCCAGCCTGGAACCTACGCCGACCTCCCTCAGCAGAACCCGTAGCCAAGGAGGGTTCACCCTCACCAGGGTCACCTCGGCCCAAGTCCTCAAA
>NW_016841679.1:0-887 GCF_001698545.2 Rhinopithecus bieti | reverse complement strand
GCCTGTGTTCTGTGTTGGAAAGGTTATATATATATATAATTACATATATATATAGAAATATATGTAATTTTGGGGGCCCTGTTCCTTGCACATTTACAGTTACCTCATTTTTCCCATGTATGTATTTGAGAAAATGCTAATATATAGAGGAAAAAATGGTTCTTAAAGCTTAAATGTGTGGTTTTTTCCATTCCATGGGATTCACATTGGTTTGTAGCATTTAACATAACTAGTATGTTGTATTATATATATGTGTATACTGATTGAAATTTTTAACAGATTTGTACTTTTTTTAAAATGAAAGTTGCTAGTTCTGCTTGACCAAGTAGTGCAATCATTATTTTTTTTAATATTGTTGCTGATTTCAGAGGGATATTCACTAATAAATGTATGATGCATACCAACGACCGCCCACGCTGCCTTTGGCTGCCTGTGTCTTTTTGGTGGGAGGTGGGATGGGGATGAGGCCCAGAGCAGACAAGATTGCTGTTTGCTGTGGAACTGTGGGGTGGCCAACACCCGCTCATCCAGAGGGGCCTGCCGAACCAGTTCAGTGGTGGCCTATTCTAAGCTATCTGCCTCACATGTGAGTTAGGCTTCCGTTAGCAGGTGACAGGATTCCATCTAATTGGTTTGAGGAAAAAGTCACTTATTGGTCTCCTGTCATTTGAATCCCAAGGTAGAGGTCAGGCACAGTGGCTTACGCCTGTAATCCCAGCAGTTTGGGAGGCCGAGGCTGGTGGATCACTTAAGGTGAGGTGTTCCATACCAGCCTGCCCAACATGGTGAAACCCCTTCTCTACTAAAAATACAAAGAAATTAGGCCCGGGACGGTGGCTCACACCAGTAATCTCAGCACTTTGGGAGGCTGAGGCGGGCGGATCACG
>NW_016841678.1:0-2421 GCF_001698545.2 Rhinopithecus bieti | reverse complement strand
TAATCATAGACTTAGGCAAGGCCTTGATGAGAAAGGAACATAATACAGTTGTAACACATTGGCAGAGTTTATGGTTAGCACATTAAGTCACCCTTTATCTCAACCTAACATTACATGATGTTCAATGGAGCCACGGCTGATAAGTAGTGACTTACTCTGAATTCTCATTGTGAATGTTATAGTATTCAATCAATCTTTCATTCTGACCCAGGAAAGAAACAAACTCAAAAAACAGACTCTACCAAAAATAATTCTCAATAAAAGTGTTTTTCTTTTAAATGGCCTATTTCTGGAGAAATAGGAGGAGCTAAAAAGGAAACCCGATAATATTTGATGAGGTGCCAATGGACTAGCAACATAGGAGACCATTTACTATCTCAAGGCCTCAAGAAATAAGAAAAGTGTCATTGGAACCTGGATGAGGACTCTAGCCATGGGAAAGACCTGGTTACAAACAATGGGAAGGAGAGTAACCAACAGGGTCTCCTGACAACTGCTAAAATTTGCAGCCCAGCAGGAAAGGAGCAAAGGTAGTAAGTGTGCAGACTCTCTCTCTTTCTGCCCTCTGATCTCTCATGAGGGCCTCCAATTGGCTGAACCCAACCAGAAGTCATAAGGCAAGGAAGCACTGGTCATTTGTGCATAGAACGTAGCCCCTCAAGACACAAAGTAAAGCAGGGAAGAACGGACAATGGGCAGTTAGAGGATAAGCAGCCTATGTGTTAACTGTGCTTATCCTTCAGGCCTAAAATCAGAGATCACTTCTTTTTTTATTATTATTATTTTTTATTATACTTTAAGTTCTAGGGTGCATGTGCACAACATGCAGGTTTGTTACATATGTATACATGTGCCATGTTGGTGTGCTGCACCCATTAACTAGTCACTTACATTAGGTATATCTCCTAACGCTATAGCTCCCCCATCCCCGCACCGCACAACAGGCCCCGGTGTGTGATGTTCCCCTTCCTGTGTCCAAGTGTTCTCATTGTTCAATTCCCATCTATGAGTGAGAACATGCGGTGTTTGGTTTTCTGTCCTTGTGATAGTTTGCTGAGAATGATGGTTTCCAGCTTCATCCATGTCCCTACAAAGGACATGAACTCATCCTTTTTTTATGGCTGCACAGTATTCCATGGTGTATATGTGCCACATTTTCTTAATCCAGTCTGTCACTGATGGACATTTGGGTTGGTTCCAAGTCTTTGCTATGTAAATAGTGTCACAATAAACATACGTGTGCATGTGTCTTTACACCAGTTAGAATAGTGATCATTAAAAAGTCAGGAAACAACAGCTGCTGGAGAGGATGTGGAGAAATAGGAACACTTTTACACTGTTGGTGGGACTGTTAACTAATTCAACCATTGTGGAAGACAGTGTGGCGATTCCTCAGGGATCTAAAACTAGAAATACCATTTGACCCAGCCATCCCATTACTGGAGATTACTTCTTAAACACCTCAGCCCTTACCTCTTCCTATGTTATCTGATAAGGTTTGCTACGGAATTCTGTATGCTAGATAATAAAGCCAATGTATTGTTTTCCAAAATGAAATAATAACAAGAACATACAACAGTCCTAAATAGACAGCCATAGTGGTTAAGAAGACTGGTAGACTGATACTCAAACACTGATTCCATCACCTATGAGCTGTGTGGCTTTGGGGCAACTTTCCTTCTTTGTAAGATAGGGGTAACAGGGCCCACCTTGCAGTCTTAGAATTAAGTGAGATCATTTATCTAAGACATTTCGCACAGTGCCTACCTAGCACATAGGAAGTACTGCACTAGCTATTATTAGCAACTTTATATTATGGTTTTAGTCAGAAGCCTCTTCTTTCTGTTTGAAAACTTTATGAATTATACAGAACCTCTAAATAAAAAGACAAAGTCTTCTCTGACCTATTCTACTTCTTTGTTATTTGGTAATTTTGCAATTAGAAGCTAAAACGACCATAAAGTATCTTCCATCTGTAATTCTCAGAAAAATCTGGACTGAATACTTTCTTATCTAATCTCAGACTTTCCATATACAAAAGTAATTCTGTGAAAGATACTGGGATAAGATTTCAAGTCTGATCATAATATAAGCAGTAGTGACACACAGTCTTTCTGGAGTTTTCTGAAGCATAAAAAAGCTAGAAGATATTTGATTACACAAATCTGAAATACGGTGTTAAATGTTTCAAAATTCATCATTACAAGGCTATAAAATGTAACATCTTGTTGTTTTTTGTTTTTAAGGCAGTATTTCACATGAGGATTCTGAATATATAGAATTAAACGTTTTTCCTTTGGGAGCTCTCTCCAATTTTCAGTTTACTTAATCACCATAAGAGGGTTGGGAGGGCTTAGATCCTCGACCTTGTATATGATTCTTCAGCTCCCTAGGATGGCTTAAGTTTCCTCGTATTTTAAA
>NW_016841677.1:0-1958 GCF_001698545.2 Rhinopithecus bieti | reverse complement strand
CCCTCCCCCCTCCCCATGATAGGCCCCAGTGTGTGATGTTCCCCTTCCCGAGTCCAAGTTTCCTCATTGTTCAGTTCCCACCTATGAGTGAGAACATGTGGTGTTTGGTTTTCTCTTCTTGTGATAGTTTGCTAAGAATGATGGTTTCCAGCTGCATCCATGTCCCTACAAAGGACACAAACTCATCCTTTTTTATGGCTGCATAGTATTCCATGGTGTATATGTGCCACATTTTCTTAATCTAGTCTGTCACAGATGGACATTTGGGTTGATTCCAAGTCTTTGCTATTGTGAATAGTGCCGCAATAAACATACGTGTGCGTGTGTCTTTGTAGTAGAATAATTGATAATCCTAATTTCTTTTTATTAGGTATTTCATGCTTTTATTTTAACCTCTCTGTATCCTTATATTTAAAATGAGATTTCTTTTTTTTTTTCTTTTTTGTAGACAGTATATGATTGGGCCTTGTTTCTGTATTCAGTCTGATAATCACTACGTTTTAATTTGAGTGTTTAGGTCGTTTACATGAAATAAAACCATCAATATTATAGGGCTTAAGTCTATCAACTTGCTATTTGCTTACTGTTTGCACCCTTTAATCTGATTTAACACATGTTACATTTTATGAATCAAATTAAATTTATAATTTTAATCTCTTTTGTTGATTTATGATTTCAAACATTTGATTGAAATTTTTAGTCATTACTTTACAGCAGTGGTTGGACATTATGGCCTTGAGGTATCAGTTATTTACAAACTAAGTTTCAATGGAACATGCCAAATACATTCATTTACCTTGTCAGTGTAATTGTCTAAGGCTGCTATTTGATGCCATAGTTGAGAAGCCGACACAGAGAATGGATGACCCATAAGTGTAAAATATTCACTATCTGACCCTTTATGGAAAAGTTTCTATACCTATACTATAAGAGTTTAAAAATGCAGCTTTAATTTATTATAGCTGACCTCCATGTAATGTTATACCAATTCAAGCACAATGTGTAAGAGTTTTACACCAGGATACTTCCCACCCCATTCTTTGTGCTGTTTTCTCAAATATTTTTATTTTCATGTATGTTACAAACCTCCCAATATATTCTAA
The DNA here is from genome assembly GCF_001698545.2 of Rhinopithecus bieti. Classification (NCBI taxonomy): domain Eukaryota; kingdom Metazoa; phylum Chordata; class Mammalia; order Primates; family Cercopithecidae; genus Rhinopithecus; species Rhinopithecus bieti. The sequence continues at coordinate 855 of NW_016841677.1, read as the reverse complement.
TAGATCTTATTTTTAAACAGTAATTTGTGATAAATTTTTTTAATGAGAAGTACATTTCTTCAGTTTGTCTAAATATTTGTTGTTCCCACATCCTTCCAAGTTTCTACTTGATATGCTTTTCTTTTCCCTAAAGAAATTATTATTTTATTTATTATAGTTTAGATCTGCTAGTGACTCATTCTAAAAAAAAGTTTAGTTTAAACGAAAATGTATTTATGCCTCCTTCAATTTTGAAGGATATGTTCTATCAATATGGAATGTAGGTAGTAAGTCTTTTCTTCTAGCACTTTCAAAATATTCCATAATATTCTGGCTTGTTTTGTTTCTTATTTTAAATTTATTTCTCTATGTCTTATTTTTATTTCCTCTCTGGCTGCTTTTACTTGTTTTTACACAATTTGATAATAATGTACCTTCCCATAGTTTCCTTTGTGTTTAATCTATTCAATGTTCATTGACTTCAAGATTTCTGGTTTTCATCAAATTTGGTAAAATTTTACAGTGTATCTTTAAATGCATTTTTTTAACACACTCACTGTGACTCAAATTTCACATATGCACTCATGTGTCACATGTTTTGGTCAATGACAGGCCACACATATGTAGATGGTTCCATAAGATTATAATGGAGATGAAAAATTTTTATCACCTAGTGACATCTTGATGATTCTGATCCTGTGTAGACCTAGGCTAATATGCATGTTTGTGTCTTAGCTTTTAACAAAAATGTTTAACAAGGAAAAACAAAATTAAAGAAATTTTAAAATTTAAAAATGCTTATAGAATGAAGAAATGAAAAAATAAAACATTTTGTGTTGTTCTACAATGTGTTTGTGTTTTAAGCAGTATCAGAAG
>NW_016841676.1:0-4292 GCF_001698545.2 Rhinopithecus bieti | reverse complement strand
GGCCTCCTGTTCTGGGTGAGGTTATTTGCAGGTGGCGAGAAGGGGCCGCACCTGAACATTCCTAGTGTCACCCTCCCTCTCCTTCATGGGAAACAGCTCTCCAGGCAAGTACCTTCCTGCCAGGGGAAGCTGAGGCTGGGCCAGCCGCCCTACAAGGAGCCACAGGATTGCAGCCGTGGGTGCCGTCTTTCGTGGAGGGGGAGATTTATGGGCTCTCCTGGAACCCCCAGACTGTCCTGGCGAAGAGGAAAGAGCTGGTTACTTCAGGAGTTTGACCTTAGTTAGATAACTAAAAGAATACATTTCCCCTCCCTTTATTTCCTCAATAAAAATGCACAAAGTATCACCCTTCTCCCTGCCCCAATCTGTGTTCAAGTCACAGTCTGTGGGTGTAGTTCTGCCATTCTGTCAAATTCTCCTTCTGGCTCTCCAAAACAGACACCTGTCTTGAGACCACATGCCCCCAGAATAGAATGGCCTCCGTGTTCTCCTGGGGTCAAGCCTGCTAGAACTCAGCATTCATGACAGGCTAAGTGTGCATGACGGGACACTAACCACATCTGGAAAGCCAGGCGCACAAATGCCCTTTCCCCCCAGGGCCGCTCTTTCCAGTGCAGTCATCCAGAGGCCCACGGGCAGAGCCCGTGCCTCAGAGGTTGCCCGTCCTTTCCTCAGAGGCCACCGTGCTGGCCCTCCATCATTTGACCTGACTTTAGAACCTGACGTCAAGGATATGGCAGCACTAGCCTTTATCCCACAGCACGGGTGGGGTGATGCGAGTTACAAGTGGGTAGTGCACACTTGCTGAGCTGTTCACTGCTTCTCTGTCTCTTTGGAAGCGCCTCTCCGAGCCATGTGAGCCCACCGACGCCACCGCGGAGGGGCAGCTTTGTGACCGACGTCTGGCGGAGGCTGTGGTGGAGACTCTCGGGGTTGTCTGCAGGAGAGCAAGCCAGGAGGACATGGGCCTGGACGACACGGCCTCGCAGCAGGGTGTGTCGGATGAGCTGTGACGGGCGTGCAGCCGGGCGGGGAGGCCGGGTCCCCCACCGCTCCCACCTGCATGCCTCTCCTTCGTGCTCCCCAAATCACAACCAACCAACACTGCGATCCATGAGGGGCTCCTCCTGTGGAAAAGGAGAGCTGTTCCAGAACACAGACCTTATCTCAGGTTTTGAAAACAAACAAACAAACAAAAAACAACCAACAACAACAAAAAAAAAAACCTCACACGATGGGGAAACAGAAAAACAACAAAGAAGCCACAGCACACCTTCCCCGCCAGGCACGGCGCCACCCAGAACAGCACCCCACGGACAGCACCACACATGTTCCAGAATCTGAAATCGCTAACAAAAGCCATTTACTATTTTAAAACAACTAAACAGAGCCATGAAACAAATGCCCTGATGAAAATAAGACAACTGCATGTTACATCACTGGCACTTTATACGTTACTGTTACCATGAAAAAGAAATGAACAGTAGCACGTCTGATACCATCAGCTGGTTAGATGCATTAAGGTTAAATCTAAGTGTCAGGAAAACCCTATTTCTTTATAATATTTATGCAGCTGTTAAGCGTACCATGGTGGCAGCTTCACTACAAGAACCGTGATCATGCATGCAGTCATGTCTCCAGTATTCTGTGAAAAGCCAGGATACATTAGGATGTGAGTTTAGAAACTGAGTCCACTCGGTGCATGGAAAGCCCCCTTGGAGTCACACAATGCCCCTCACTGTAGTCCAAGCGATTTGCGGGCTGCCAGCACCCTGCAGACTTCCCAGGGACGCGTGCTTGTTCTCCAAGCCCCGCAACCCTTACTATGTCACACAACACTCGCACACACCTTTGTTTTTGAAATTAAAATGTTTATAGTTATTGCTGTATCCAGTGTTTTGAGTTATATTGAAGCTTCTCATTTCTACAAGTATATCTTTTATGGTGAGAACGACATTTGGGTAAATTCTGAGACAACTTTTCCCACCTTGAAGACCCCCCAGGAGCCTGCATCCTTGCTGGGTTAGAGGTCCCAAAATGCAGTCCACAGACTATCACTGTCCTGGTGAACCATCCATTTTCAAAAGACAATAGTTAGAAGGAAATACTCAATTTTAAACAGTCACACAAATTTCTTCAAAGTATTTAGGATCTGGAAATTTGAGGAGAGGGTTGGGGGAAGGTATTGTAGAGAATCTCTTACTCCTTGGAAAGTAAATGGTAATGCTTTTATAATTTTTTTTTTGTAAACTAAGAATCAGCAATTAATAAAAGTAAGTGTACTCTATAATCAGAGACAGAATGTTATTATTTTCTGGCCAGTACTCCCTACAGGTGCAAACTTTATTTAATTTAAATGCAGTTGTTTGTCTAATGGGAAGCTGGTAGGGCCTTGCTGCAGTTCTCTACGGTGGCCAAATTAAACTTGGCTGGCAGCTCCTGTAATCCTCTTGGGCGACTTTACAGCCGAGCCCCAAGGGCTAAACGGCCGGCCTGGAGCTGTGAGTGTGGCCTCCCCACGGAGGGTGACTCCTTGAGTTCAGTGAGGAAAACCACAGTGACTGGCAGTGGTCAGCCAGGAGTATGACTGGCCACTCCTTAGGCATCCGGAAATAGGAAACACAGAAAGCATTCCACAAAAGAGCTAGAAACCCAGGCTGGAAGGAAATGGCAGCGCAGGCAAGAGGGCAAGAGCACCCTGGGCGCTCCTCCATCCCGTTTCTCTGGGGAGGTTCCTGAGGTGCTTCTTCAACTGTTATTCTGTTCACTGCTCATCCCAGTTCATGGTTCTCTGTGGCATCTTTTTTGGGGAGGAGGGAGGATGAAGGTGACACAGTGTATCTACAACACTAAGGCCACATGAGTCAGATAGGAATGCAGTGACACTCTGCACGGTCTATGAGAGCGGGCATCTCGAGCATGCACACTGAGGCGCAGATGCACAGACACTCGCATCCGCAGGCAACTGCACCCACAGAGGAAAGGTGGCAGTGTTGGAGTCACCCTAGGATTCTTGGGGGCTGTTTGCCAGCCATCAACAATGCAGCTATACTTCTTTTTCTTTTTTATTGTGGTACACAACTTTTATATTTACAACTCATGAAACTGTTAACTGGTCCTTCATCTAGTCAGCTGTGTACCAATCAGAAAGGACTTCCTGCAAAATGTTATATTGTGAGCGCCCATTTAGAAGCGGCATCCCTAAACTGACAGTTCTTGCTAGAGTTGTTCAAATATTCTGCCAGTATATAGCTAATGAGTTATTTTCTATCTCAAGAGTTACTTGGGGGCCGGGCGCAGTGGCTCACGCCTGTAATCCCAGCACTTCTGAAGGCCGAGGCGGGCAAATCACGAGGTCAGGAGTTCGAGACCAGCTTGGCCAACATGGTGAAACCCTGTCTCTACTAAAAATACAAAAAAAATTAGCTGGCATAGTGGCAGGTGCCTGTCATCCCAGCTACTCAGGAGGTTGAGGCAGGAGAATCACCTGAACCCAGGAGGCAGAGGTTGCAGTGAGCCGAGATCGCACTACCGCACTCCAGCTCAAGCGACAGAGTGAGACTCCATCTCAAAAAAATAAATAAATAAGTTATTTGGACACAGATCAAAATGGTTTCTCATCTAAAGATGATATAAAAACCATAGCACTTGGTTTTATATAAATCACGTGGCCAATTTGGCATTATTGATTCTAAATTCTGCACTATGTGTTGAAATCATCTGGCAAGTAATTTGCTAAAATCATGCAATGCTTCAACTTCTTTGCCCACAAAATGTGCAATGCAATACCTGTTTACTTAGCCCACCCACCTTCAGCCTCATCAACCATGCTGTTTTGTTCCAAGTCACTATGCTACACAAGCATCCGCCATCAGCACACACACAGGTGTGATACAGACACAACTTTCTACAAATACGGAAATTGGCAGGAAAAGAAGAGGAGCAGGTTTGTTCCACATTTTCCAGCCTACCAGCCTTCCCACCCCCTTGATAACTGGAGGGCTGGGAACTGAACTAGCAGCTTTACTAGGATCTCTCCCTGTCAGGGCTGTTCATCGGGGATGACACTCTATCCATAGAAGACTCGCCCATCTCCCTGAATGTGCTTACCTTCACTCAGAGGTAAGAAGAAACAATTTTTTAAACTATTGTGTGTTAAGCAGCTGGCGGTATGATCTGCTAAGGAGGAAAAGGAAAGAACGATTTAGTAAACGATTCTTCAAATCAGTCCTGAGTCCTCCCATCCGACCTTGTTATTCTAGCTGAGATTCTTCACACAAGCAATACACGTG
>NW_016841675.1:0-470 GCF_001698545.2 Rhinopithecus bieti | reverse complement strand
TAACAATACACAAATTGTGGAATTACTTCTAAAAATAATTTTGTGTGCATGATGAAATTTTATAAAAATTATTCTTATAACTACAAATGAGTTCAGATAATAAATACTTCATAAACTATAAAACAAAAAAATAAGAAACAAAAAGATTATGGGTCTAGGCCAGGCGTGCTGGCTCACTCCTGTAATCCCAGCACTTTGGGAGGCTGAGATGGGTGATCACCTGAGATCAGGAGTTCGAGACCAACCTGGCCAACATGGTGAAACCCCATCTCTACTCAAAATGCAAAAATTAGCCAGGCGTGGTGGCACATGCCTGTAATCACAGTTACTCGGGAGGCTGAGGCAGGAGAATCGTTTGAGCCCAGGAGGCGGAGGTTGCAGTGAGCCAAGACCAGGCTATTGCACTCGAGCCTGGGCAACAAGAAGGAAACTTGGTCTCAGGAAAAAAAAAAAAAAAAAAAAAAAAAAAA
>NW_016841674.1:0-949 GCF_001698545.2 Rhinopithecus bieti | reverse complement strand
TGAATGCAACTCAGAGAGTTACACTTTTCTCTTCAGTGTTCAGTTTGCTAACTACGTTTTCTAGAAATCTGCAATGGGATACCGCCTAGCGCAATGAAGTTTGCGGTGACCAAGGAAATATCCTCAGATGAAAACTAGAAAGAAGCTTTCATAGAAACTTCTTGGTGATGTGTGAATTCATCTCACAGAGTTACACTTATGTTTCGTGGAGCAGTCCATTAACACTGTCTTTGAGGAATCTGAGAAGGGCTTTTTTGGATCACCTTGAGTTTCACACTGATAAAGGAAATTTCATTAGTTCAAAACGTGAAAGAAACTTTCTGAGAGACTTCTTTCTGATCTGTGAGTTCATCTCACAGACTTCTATCTTAGACTTCAGGAAGCACATTCCTAACACTCTTTTCGTGGATTCTGGAAAGTGATATTTGGAGCCCATAGGGGCCCATGGTGAAAAAGGAAATATCCTCACGTAATAACTAGAGAGAAGCTTTCTGAGAGATTACTTTCTGATGTGTGACTTCATCACACAGAGTTCCACCCTTCCCTTCTTGGAACAGTTTGCTAACACTGTTGTCGTGGATTCTGCAAAGTCATATATGGGAGCACATTGAGGGCTATGGTGAAAAAGGAAATATCCTCAGATCAAAACTGGAAAGAAGCCTTCTGAGAAACTGCATTGCCATGAGTGAATGCAACTCACAGAGTTACACGTTTCTCTTCAGTGATCAGTTTGTTAACACAGTTTTCTGGAAATCTGCAATTAGATACTTCATAGCGCAATGAACTTACGGTGACAAAGGAAATATCGACAGTTGAAGACTAGAAAGAAGCTTTGTTAGAAACTACTTTTTGATGTGTGAATTCATATACCCGAGTTACACTTATATTTCGTGGAGCAGTCCATTAACATGGTCATTGAGGAATCTGAGAAGGGCTTCCTTGGATACCT
>NW_016841673.1:0-949 GCF_001698545.2 Rhinopithecus bieti | reverse complement strand
CAGAAACTGAATTATTAAAAGAATTTCTATTGTATTCTCACTGACTTCAAGGATTTGTGTTTAAAACTGACATCCTGATTACGCCAAAGCTCTATAAACTTAACAGACACACTCAGATAGTCCCTAATACAACTTCAACTGAAAAAAAAAAGTTCAGGATTTGCTACTAATCTAATTGAAAAAAATCTCACTTGTAATGAACATTTGTTGACACATAATCACTAGAATGGTGACAGAGGAACATGAAATTGTGAAAGGGTCAGCCTCTACTTATGGAAAGATTACCCACAAGCAAATTGCTGAAGACTCTCTGAATGGCAGTGAATGATTCATGGTGGGAAGGAAAAGGTGTTATTCTGTAAGCTGAGAGCTGTTGCCAATGATATTTCCTTTCACTTCCCAGTCACAAACGTAGAGAAAGACAGATAAGTCAGGTTAACGTTATTGGAAAGGAGACTTTGAAGAAAGTAGCACCTATCAAATGCCAACTCTTTTAGAGATTTCTTATGTCTTTGAGATACAGGAATTTATATACTGCACTTATCTATTCTGTGCTTCTTAATCAGGAGTGTATTCGAATGCTGAGGTATTTGTTTTTGCTCTTGTTGTTGTAAGAGACAAGATTTTTGGATTGGCGCCATGTTTCAGGAGAATAATTGCACAAGCCTCTTCCTGGCAATGTACAGCCTATTCGTGTAAGATAAAAAATTAGACTATAAATTCTAAGGGGCAGGCGGATCACGAGGTCAGGAGATCCAGACCATCCTGGCTAACACGGTGAAACCCTGTCTCTACTAAAAATACAAAAAAATTAGCCAGGTGTGGTGGCGGGCACCTGTAGTCCCAGTTACTTGGGAGGCTGAGGCAGGAGAATGGCGTGAACCTGGGAGGCGGAGCTTGCATTGAGGGGAGATCATGCCACTGCACTCCAGCCTGGGCAACAGGGTGG
>NW_016841672.1:0-956 GCF_001698545.2 Rhinopithecus bieti | reverse complement strand
TGGAAACTAAATTATTAAAAGAATTCCTATTGTATTCTCACTGACTTCAAGGATTTCAGTGTTTAAAACTGACATCCTGATTACGCCAAAGCTCTATAAACTTAACAGACACACTGAGATAGTCCCTAATACAACTTCAACTGAAAAAAAAAAAAAAGTTCAGGATTTGCTACTAATCTAATTGAAAAAAATCTCACTTGTAATGAACATTTGTTGACACATAATCACTAGAATGGTGACAGAGGAACATGAAATTGTGAAAGGGTCAGCCTCTACTTATGGAAAGATTACCCACAAGCAAATTGCTGAAGACTCTCTGAATGGCAGTGAATGATTCATGGTGGGAAGGAAAAGGTGTTATTCTGTAAGCTGAGAGCTGTTGCCAATGATATTTCCTTTCACTTCCCAGTCACAAACATAGAGAAAGACAGATAAGTCAGGCGAATGTTATTGGAAAGGAGAACTTTGAAGAAAGTAGCACCTATCAAATGCCAACTCTTTTAGAGATTTCTTATGTCTTTGAGATACGGGAATTTATATACTGCACTTATCTATTCTGTGCTTCTTAATCACGAGTGTATTCGGATGCTGAGGTATTTGTTTTTGCTTTTCTTGTTGTAAGAGACAAGATTTTTGGATTGGCGCCATGTTCCAGGAGAATAATTGCACAAGCCTCTTCCTGGCAATGTACAGCCTATTCGTGTAAGATAAAAAATTAAGACTACAAATTCTAAGGGGCGGGCGGATCACGAGGTCAGGAGATCCAGACCATCCTGGCTAACACGGTGAAACCCCGTCTCTACTAAAAATACAAAAAATTAGCCAGGTGTGGTGGCGGGCACCTGTAGTCCCAGCTACTTGGGAGGCTGAGGCAGGAGAATGGCGTGAACCTGGGAGGCAGAGTTTGCATTGAGGGAAGATCACGCCACTGTACTCCAGCCTGGGCAACAGGGTGA
>NW_016841671.1:0-205 GCF_001698545.2 Rhinopithecus bieti | reverse complement strand
GAGACCGCAGTTCTGAATTAAAAGGAAGGGAAAGGACAGGCAAAAGAATATAGACATCAGCTAGTTTTACTGAAGATCTGTTGGAGAACATGGATTTGGTGTCCAGGAACTTGAGAACTAATACTGCATTCCTAATACTTCACTAAGATGTGCCTAAACAGCCCTGAAAGGGCTAGGAAGTCGCAAGTCAGCCTCTTAATTGTTA
>NW_016841670.1:0-2422 GCF_001698545.2 Rhinopithecus bieti | reverse complement strand
CAATCAGTGGAATCAGTTCAACTTTCCCCCACTCGCCTCAAACTTACTATATTTTCTTATCTCATACTCCCCAGCCTTGCCGGGACTGTCCTTCTGGGTTTGTCCATATTCCAACAAATGCTTCCATTCCTCATTCCTATACTAATACTGTGCCTTATTTTATGTTTTGTCCCCATTTTGATCAAATTTCTCCGTGCCAAGATTCCCTACGTCCAAATGCCAACCATGGGCCCTGACCTTAACGACGCACCTTAACAGCAGGAAGTAGCCAGACAGACCACGGTGCCCCCTTATCACTATTATCAATAAAAGGTTGGACTGTTTGGATGAACGGAGGCAAGATGGTGCACTTCCGGGTTCTTCTTCACCAACTTTTCCCACACGCGCGAAAATGCAGCCCGCGCCGGGGAAGGTGCAGACCAACCGGGCATGCGCCAGGTGACGTCAATTCAAAGAGACTAAGATTTACCTGGTCGCACCTGTGGAACGCCCCCCCAACATGCCCAGCCCCGCCTATTGCCCTCCCACTCCTAGAAAAGCCACTCCCCGCAGAGCCCTGCACGGACTTCCCAGCCCCACTCCTGTCGGGATGTCGGGACTGTATCAGGAACCCTGCCCGAGAGCCCCACCGGGGGACTCTGTCGGCTTCCTTTGCTGGAGGCCGACAGACCTCTCCCCACACCTTAGGTGACCAAAATAAATTTGCAGTTTTGCTCTTAAAAAAAGATAAAATAAAATAAAATAAATTATCATTTGTTATTACATGTCCTGATATCAGATAGATTTTGTGTATTCTTTCTTCCTTTACAACTACTTTGACTATTTATGCATCTTCACAATTTCTTTTAAAATTTATAATTACTAATTCAATATATACAGTTTTGTTTAAATTTTATTAAAACTGTGTTGAATCCATGGATAATTTGGAAGAAACTGGTTCTATAGTACTGAATCTTTCAATCCACACAAATTTTATGTCTTCCTCTTCTATATTGTTCTGTGTTTAAAATTATCATATGTATTATTTAATTTATTCCTAAGAATTACCTATATTGGTGCTATCATTAATGTAATTTTTCTTTTTTTATTTTATTTGTTTGCAAGTAGAAATGTTTAAAATTTTTAAAAAACGTCTACCTGATTTCTAGCAAAACTGATAAACTCAATTAATTGAGACATGTTGTCTTTAGATTGTCTGAGATTTACTATGTTGACAGTTTTATCATTCTTAAATCACTGCAACTTTTCAATCATTGCTTTCTACTACCTATGCCTTTTATTTGTCTTCTTCCTCTTCTTCATCTTCTCACTTTCATTCCTCTACCTCTTCCTTCCTCATTATTTTTACAATCTTATTATAATCAAGCCTTCATTAAAATATTAATATATTAAGTTATGGAATATTTTAAAATATTGAATACGTCTTTGTTTCTTAATGCTTTCTCTTTTTAATCTCTCTCTTCGCTCTCCATCCTTCTGTCTCTCTCTCCCCTCTGAATATAATCAATTGTATTTAGGTGATGTGCCTTTATTACATTTTTCCCCTTTACTTTATTAAAATTTTAACTTTTAAAAATATGTCAGAAGTATAAAACTGGGGAAGTGAACCTATGTAGATAATCTTGGTTTGTAATATTTTTTTCTTTCTTTTTTGTTTTTTTGGAGACAGTGATGATACAGTGGCACGATCTCGGCTCACTGCAATCTCTGCTCCTGCAGTCAAGCCATTCGTATGCCTCAGCCTCCAGAGTATCTGGTATTACAGTTGTGCACATTCCACGCCTGGCTAATTTTTGTGTTTTTATTAGAGTCCAGTTTTTGACATTTTGTCCAGGCTGGTCTCGAACTCCTGGCATCAAGTAATCTGCCTGCCTTGGCAGCCCAAAGTGCTGGAATTACAAATGTGACCCATCACTACTGGGCAATATATTCTTTATTCATAAGAATGTTTTACCTACATGTTCCTGTATGTAAGCCTTTAATTGTGTCATTCTAATATCCTCTACACTTCCTTAATTTTTTGTCTGATTATATGTTTCAAAGCAAGGACTTTATGATTTCTTACATCTCTTTTTAATTCTCTCAATATTTTCTGTATGTATTTTGATACAAGCTATATCTGCTGCATAAAAATATTGTGATTGCTGGTGAGGTGCGGTGGCTCATGCCTGTAATTTCAGCACTATGGGATGCCAAGCCAGGTAGATCACTTGAGGTCCGGCATTCAAGACCACCCTGGCCAACATGGTGAAACCCTGTCACTACTAAAAATACAAAAGTTACCCAGGTGTGCTGGTGGGTGCCTGTAATCCCAGCTACTCAGGATGCTGAGGCAGGAGAATCACTTGAACCCAACAGGCAGAGGTTGCATTGAGCTGAGATCACAACATTGCATTTCGGAGAGTGATATGCCGTATCAAAA
>NW_016841669.1:0-948 GCF_001698545.2 Rhinopithecus bieti | reverse complement strand
TAGCCTTGTAGTGTAGTTTGAAGTCAGGTAGCTTGATGCCTCCAGCTTTTTCCTTTTGGCTTAGGATTGTCTTGGTAATGTGGGCTCTTTTTGGTTCCATATGAACTTTAAAGTATTTTTTTTTTTCCAATTCTGTGAAGAAAGTCATTGGTAGCTTGATGGGGATGGCATTGAATCTATAAATTACCTTGGGCAGTATGACCATTTTCACGATATTGATTCTTCCTATCCATGAGCATGGAATGTTCTTCCATTTGTTTGTGTCCTCTTTTATTTCATTGAGCAGTGGTTTGTAGCTCTCCCTGAAGAGGTTCTTCACATGCTTTGTAAGTTGGATTCCTAGGTATTTTATTATATTTAAAGCAATTGTGAATGGAAATTGTGAATGGAAAATGTGAATTGTGAATGTGTATATTTAAAGCAATCACTCATGATTTGGCTCTCTGTTTGTCTGTTATTGGTGTATAAGAATACTTGTGGTTTGTGCACATTGATTTTGTATCCTGAGACTTTGCTGAAGTTGCTTATCAGCTTAAGGAGATTTTGGACTGCGATGATGGGGTTTTCTAAATATAAAATCATGTCATCTGCAAACAGGGACAATTTGACTTCCTCTTTTCCTAATTGAATACCCTTTATTTCTTTCTTCTGCCTGATTGCCCTCGTCAGAACTTCCAACACTATGTTGAACAGGAGTGGTGAGAGAGGGCATCCCTGTTTTGTGCCGTTTTCAAAGGGAATGCTTCCAGTTTTGCCCATTCAGTATGATATTGGCTGTGGGTCTGTCATAAATGGCTCTTATTATTTTGAGATACGTCCCATCAGTACCGAATTTATTGAGCGTTTTTAGCATGAAGGGCTGTTGAATTTTGTCAAAGACCTTTTCTGCACCAATAATATTGAGATAATCATGTGGTGTTTGTCTTTGGTTCTGTTTATATGCTGGAT
>NW_016841668.1:0-765 GCF_001698545.2 Rhinopithecus bieti | reverse complement strand
ATCTCATAGAACTAAACCATTCTTTGGATTGAGCAGCTTGCAATCACTTTTTTTGTGGAATCGGAGGAAGGACTTTTGGGAACGATCCTTAGAAAATGAAGAAAGAAATATCCTCAGGTAACATATAGAAGGAAGCCTTCTGTGAAACTGCTCTGTGTTGTCTTAATTCCTCTCACTCAGATAAGCCTCCGTTTTCATTGAGCAGTTTTCTAGCCCTGTGTATGTTTAGCGTGTGATGGGATATTCGGGAGCACCTTGCGGCTAACGGCAAAAAAGGAAATATGTTCAGACCAAAACTGTAGAGAAGCTTACTGAGGAACTGCTTTGTGACGTGTGCCTTCCAGTCACAGTGTTTTACCTCTCTTCTCATACAGCGTCGGGGAAACCCTTTTGGAGGAACAGGTGCCAAGTGATATTCGGGAGCATGTTGATGCCGACGGTGAAGAGGGAAATAGCCTCAGACAATAACTGGAAAGAAACTTTCTAGGAAATTACTCTGTGATATCTGTAATCATCTCACATAGATATAGCTTTCTTTACATTATGCAGCATGGAAACTGTCATGGAAGGATCCACGAAGGGACCTTCTGGAGCACATTCTAGACTATGGAGGAAAAGGAAATATCTTCAGATAAAAACCGGAAAGAAGCTTTCTGTGATCTGCTTTTGCTATGTTTATTCATCTCACATAGATGAAGCTTTCTTTACAGTATGCAGCTTGGAAACTCCCTCGTGGATGGATCCGCGAAAGGATATTTGGGATCA
>NW_016841667.1:0-2186 GCF_001698545.2 Rhinopithecus bieti | reverse complement strand
TGTTTCACAAAACATTATTTTATTTTTTTCTGAGGATATTTCTTTTTTCATCATATTCCTTAATGCACTCCAGAATATCCCATTGCAGATTCCACGAGTAGAGTGTTAGCAAACTTCTCAATGAAAAGAACAGTGTAACTCGGTGAGATGAATTCACACATCCTAAAGAGCTTTCTCAAAAAGCTTCTTTCTGGCTTTTATCTGAGGATATTATCTTTGTCACCATAGGCTTCAACGTACTCCCAAATATCTTTTTGCAGATTTCATGAAAACAGTGTTATCAAACTGATCTATGAAAAGTACAGTGTAAATCTGTAAGATGAATTCACATATCACAAAGCAGTTTCTCAGAAATCTTTCTAGTTTTTATCTGAGGATATTACCTTTTTCACTATAGGACTAAATTCACTCCCAAATGTCCCTTTGCAGATTCCATGAAAGCAGTGTTAGCAAACAGCTCCAAGAAAATAAAGGAATAAATCAGTGAGTTGAATTCAAACATCACAAATAATTTTCTCAAAACTTCTTTCTAATTTTATCTGAGAATACTTCCTTTGTCACCATTTGCTTCAATGCGATCCAAAATGTCCCTTCTCAGATTCCTCAAAAACAGTGATAACAAACGGATCCATTAAGAGAATCGTGGATCTCTTTGAGATGAATTAACACATCACAAAGCAGTTTCTCAGAAAGCTTCTTTCTAGTTTTTATATGAGGATATTTCCTTTGTCACCATAAGCTTCAAAGCACTCCGAAATATCAGATGGCAGTTTCCAAGAAAACAGTTCAGAACACTGCCCAATGAAAAGAACAGTGTAAGTCTGTGAGATGAATTCAAAAATCACACAGGAGTGTCTCAGAAAGCTTCTTTCTAGTTTTTATCTGAGGAAATTTCTGTTTTCACCATAGGCCTCAATGGCTCTAAAATATCCCTTTGCAGATTAAACGAAAACTGTGTTAGCAAACTGCTCCATGATAAGAAACATGCAACTGTGAGAGAGGAATTCACACATCACAAGGAACTTTCTCAGAAAGCTTCATTTTAGTTCGTATTTCAGGATATTTTCTTTGCCACCATAAGCTTCAATGTGATCCAAAATATGCCTTCTCAGAGTCCCCATAAACAGTGCTACCAAATTGTTAAATTAAAAGAAAAGTGTAACTCGGTGAGATGAATTAACACATCACAAAGCAGTTTCTCAGATAGCTTCTTTCTAGTTTTTTTCTGAGGATATTTCGTTGTTCACCATAGGCCTCAAAGAGCTCGTGAATGTGAATATCCCCTTACAGATTCCACGAAAATAGTGTTAGCAAACAGCACCATGAATACAAACGTGTAAATCTGTGGGATGAATTCACACATCACCAAGAAGTTTCTCAGAAATCTTCTTTTTGCTTTTTCTATGAGGATATTTCCTTTGTCACCATAGGCTTCAATGCATACCCAAATATCCTATTGCAGATTCCACAAAAACAGTGTTAGCAAACTGCTCCATGAAAATTATTGTGTAACTTCTTTCTAGTTTTTATCTGCAGATATTTCCTTTTCTCCATATTCCTGAATGCTCTCTGGAATATTCCATTGCAGATTCTCCAAAAAAAGTGTTAGAAAACTTCTCAATGATAAGAATAGGGTAACTTTGTGAGATGAAATGACACATAACAAAGCAGTTACACAGGAAGCCTCTTTTGGATTTTCATCTGAGGATATTTCCTCATTCACCATAGGTTTCGATGTGCTCCCAAATATCACTTGACAGATTCCATGAAAAGAGAGTGAGAAAACCACTCCATGAAAATAAGGTGTAACAATCTGACATGTATTCACACAGAACAAAATACTTTCTCAGAAACCTTCTTTCTAGCTTTGATCTGAGGATATTTCCTTTGTAACCATAGGCTTTAATGCGATTCAAAATATCACTTCTCAGATTCCCCAGAAACAGTGCTACCAAACTGCTCCATGGAATGAGTGGTGTAACTCTGTGAGATGAATTCACACATCACAAAGCAGTTTCTCAGAAAGCTTCTTTCTAGTTTTTTTCTGAGGATATTTCCTTTTTCAGCATAGGCCTCAACTGGCTCCCAAATATCCCTTTGTAGGTTACACGAGGACAGTGTTAGCAAACTGCTCCATGGAAAGAATGGTGTTTCTCTGTGAGATGAATACACACATCACAATGAAA
>NW_016841666.1:0-769 GCF_001698545.2 Rhinopithecus bieti | reverse complement strand
GACTCCGTCTCAAAACAAACAAACAAAAATTACTGTTTCTCAGGCTGGACTCAAACTCCTGGGCTGAAGCAATCCTCCCACCTCAGCCTCCTGAGTAGCTGGGACTACAGGTACATGCCATTGTGTATGACTTCAAGAAAATATTATTAACCATACATGTTCAGAACTTATTAGATCTATTACATCAAAAACCTCAGGGGAAAGCCTACACTTGTAGATTTTTAACAAAATTTCCCCAGGTCACTGTAATGCACAATTCTAGCTGAGAATTACTGCAGCAGACAATCACTTCCGTTTCATCTCTCACCCACACGGCCAGTATCCTTTATCAGTTGGGATGTGGCCAGAAAGAGAAGAGTATGAGATAGAGTTTTTTATTAAAACTCCAGTTAATTTTCCTGGGTGTGGGTATAACAGGGACAAGTAAACTCAAAATCCCAGTTGATTTTGCTATTTATAAGTTCCTTATCTCCCACCTTCCCACCAAGATATTCTAGATTTGAGAGTTTAGACTCTTATCTAAGTGACTGTTTTTGCCAGGATAGGTAATAAGTCAGTTACTAATTTGTTCCACCCTTTGCTGAAGTGTTTCTCACCTCATCACCATCTATTCACTGCCAATCTGGTTTCCTCAGAGTCCTCTAAAAATTAATCTTTAGGCAAGTTTCAATCACTCTGTTTACCAAACCAAAAATGATTACCCCAAAGCTGAAGAGCACTTTGTCTCAATACATAAACTGGAAAAACACAAACTAAAAAACAAAACCTC
>NW_016841665.1:0-765 GCF_001698545.2 Rhinopithecus bieti | reverse complement strand
TGTTTTTTTCTACTTCTTTGGGTATCTTCTGTCTCAGGCTGTGGGGTTTTTTTTTTTTTTCCCCTGCTTCTTTGGGTATCTTCTGTTGTCCCAAGACATGTCTGGAAACTTAAATTGATTTTCACTCAACCTAAAATCAGCTCCGCAGCTCTGGATCGCGGACTGAGCATGACTAAGTGCCCACCGCCACATCACGCTGTGCCACACACCAAGAGTGACTCATTGTCTTCGTCACAGGTTGTGGCTTCTGCAGGGCCTGGTGCCTGGTGGAGCTGAGTGTACTGGGAAGTCCAGGTGCATCCTTCGGGTGGGCTGGATGCGAAAGCGGCGTCCTTTTTGCCTGTGGTGACGTGAACATCAATACAGTATTTATAGAAAGTTCACAGAAATTGAGTAAGTTTCAACCTTTCCAATCCTAGTGAGAATAGCTAGTGTTTAGTGACTCTCTGTTATGTGGCAGGCCCTCAGTGATCCTGGGCACTGACTTATCCCCACTTTACACATGAGCAAGGGATGCCCGAGGTGTACCGGCTTCCCTGAGTTCACAGAGCTCCGTGATGTGGCCAGGCCCTGTGACTGCAGCAGGGATGTTCAGGGCTGCGTGTAGCTGTGTCTTCACTGGTGTCCTTCCCGCGCCCAGCACCACGCCTGGCGCTTGACAGGAACGCAAGTGTTTGCTGCCTGCCTCCCGCCTGGAATCTCCACTGAGGAGCAGGAAACCAGGGGTTCTAGCTGTCTTCTTCATTCATGAAGTCCTTTGGAGGA
>NW_016841664.1:0-763 GCF_001698545.2 Rhinopithecus bieti | reverse complement strand
TCTCCTGATCCTGCTGTGGACGTGGCCTTTCCACACCCCCGTGGCTCTGTCCCGCTGTTCAGAGATGGTGCCTGGCACGGCCGACTGCCATATTACTGCCGACCGCAAGGTGTACCCACAGGCAGACGCGGTCATCGTGCACCACTGGGATATCATGTCCAATCCTAAGTCACGTCTCCCACTTTCCCCGAGGCGGCAGGGGCAGCGCTGGATCTGGTTCAGCATGGAGTCCCCAAGCCACTGCTGGCACCTGCAAGCCCTGGACGGATACTTCAATCTCACCATGTCCTACCGCAGCGACTCCGACATCTTCACGCCCTACGGCTGGCTGGAGCCGTGGTCCGGCCAGCCTGCCCACCCACCGCTCAACCTCTCGGCCAAGACCGAGCTGGTGGCCTGGGCGGTGTCCAACTGGAATCCGGACTCGACCAGGGTGCGCTACTACCAGAGCCTGCAGGCCCATCTCAAGGTGGATGTGTACGGAAAATCCCACAAGCCCCTGCCCAGGGGACCATGATGGAGACGCTGTCCCGGTACAAGTTCTACCTGGCCTTCGAGAACTCCTTGCACCCTGACTACATCACCGAGAAGCTGTGGAGGAACGCCCTGGAGGCCTGGGCCGTGCCCGTGGTGCTGGGCCCCAGCAGGAGCAACTATGAGAGGTTCCTGCCGCCCGACGCCTTCATCCACGTGGACGACTTCCAGAGCCCCAAGGACCTGGCCCGATACCTGCAGGAGCTGGACAAGGACCACGCCCGCTACC
>NW_016841663.1:0-1685 GCF_001698545.2 Rhinopithecus bieti | reverse complement strand
AAAAGCAGTTGAACTGAGTATTTTGAGTCTATGCAATCTAGTTGTCTCTGAGAAGTAGCTTGCTCTATTTCCTCAATTTCTCTTTTTGCTGCAAGAGTTAAATACCTGGGAGAGTCTAGGGCTGTATTGCCCTTTAGGTTAGAAAACAGTCTTTGCAGCTTATCAGAAGTGATGCACAAGGTGGGGCAAAGCCAATTAATATCACCCAGTAATTTTTGATCATCATTTAAAGTATGACAGTTGCTAGTATTTAACTTAAACTTTTGAGGTCTTACTGACCAGGAAGTAAGTATGTATCCAAGACATTTCGAAGGAGAGGACATTTGTACTTTTTCAGGTGCCAAGATTAAACCTCTTAACTGTGTATTCTTTAAGACAGAGGCATACAAACTTAAAAGTTCTGGCTGCGTTGGGTCTGCCAGTAAAATACCATCCATAAAATGAATAATCTTGTAATTAGGAAATTGTTTTCTGCTGGAGAGCAAAACCTGATTTACGTGATACTGACACATGATAGGACTGTTTAGCATTCCTTGAGGAAGCATCTCCAATGCAGTCAGTGAGCTGCCCTTTCATTATTGATGGCTGTTATGGTAAATGCAAATTTTTCTCTGTGCTGTTCTGCAAGGGGAATAATATAAAAGCAGTCTTTTAAGTCAATAATGAGTATAGGCCAATTTTGAGGAATCTCTCTGGGGGAAGGGAGGCCCTGTTGAAGGGGCCCCATAGGTTGCAAATTAGCATTGGTAGCCTATAAGTCATGTAAAAGTCTCCACTTGGCCAGATTTGGGGGAATGATGAAAATGGGTGAATTCCAAGGACTTTGATGGTTCTATATGGCTGGATTTTAATTGCTCCTCAACTAATTCATGGACTTATTGTAATTTCTCTCCCTTTAAAGGCTACTGTTCTAACCAAATACGATTTTGAGAGAGCCACATTAGGGTTATGGGAGGGATAATAACAGTGGCCATTATTAGAAAGGGGTCTGCAGAGTGACCCCTCCCCATTGGGCTAATATGTCCCATCCCCAAAGATTAACAGGGATGGGTATGATTAGATGTTGTATAACTGATTTTATTCCCTCTGAATCACAACATGTTAGGGGGCGCATGCTCTGCTTGGCTGTGTGTGCTTCCCTGATGCGTACAATTGTTTGTTTCTGACCAAGTTTCTGGCCAGTTTTGATCACTAGTGATGGAAATGTCTGCCCCTGTGTCCAATAAGCCAGTAAAATTTTTATTTCCAATTTTTAAGGTAATCATGGGTCTCTGATCAGGAACTAATTGATTTCAATATACTCCTGTGGCTCCCGTGCTTCAAAAACTTCCCTTTCCCCTTTCCTTTCCTTGGGTATTGGGAACCCAGTATGGTTAAAGTAGTAACTGAGCTATCTTTGATCTAGGGGGAAGAACATACAGACCTTTACATTCCATCATAACTAATATCTCACCTTGATAATCACTGTCAATTACCCTGGTGAGCACACTGATTCCTTTACTGGATAGGCTTGATCCCAGATTCCTACTGTTTCCAGAGACAGTGGGCCCCAGATTCCAGTTGCAACCCTTTTAGGGTCTTGTACTTCTTTTAACACTAATTCACTGGGGCAGAGTAAGTCCAGTCCTGCACTGTCACTGTTGACTGCTCTGAGAGAGGACTGTGGGCTTTGCATCCAACTGAGG
>NW_016841662.1:0-459 GCF_001698545.2 Rhinopithecus bieti | reverse complement strand
AATGGTATTGTGATTATATAGGAGAATATCCTGGTTCTTAGAAGATAGCTGCAAAAGCACCTTAGAGTGAAATGCTCTGATACTGGCAATTTACTTTGAAATGATTCAGGGGTTAAAAGGGCACATATAGAATCTTTCATACGCGGAAGAGAGAAAACAAATATGACAAAACGTTAACTAGTGAATCCAGTTGAATAGCATACAGACGTTCACTGTATTATTTTATCAACATTTCTGTGTTTGCAAGTTTTTAAACTAAAAAGTTGAGGGAAAAGAAACATCACCCCAAATCTTTCTATGAAATGGAACCACAGAAAAAGCACAGAAGTGAACACTTTGCAGAAGAGAGCCCCGCACCCATCCGGACAGCATGGTCACAGCGCAGGGCCTCCTCCAGGAGGCTATTCTTTGGTCTCTTCTATACTGTCACTGCCCCCTGACGCTGCCGAGGCTTTTTTT
>NW_016841661.1:0-467 GCF_001698545.2 Rhinopithecus bieti | reverse complement strand
GGTGGGCACAGTAGGAAACTGGAGAATATGTGCCTCCTACACAGGGCAACGTCTGCACAGCAGACCAAGCACTGATGTGGTTCAGGGGACACCAGATTTGATTCTTAAGCCTGAGGTCCAGATTTCTGCATGAGTTTACTAAATTTTACATGTTGACTCAATTTAAAGAGGCAAAGAACAAATCTATGTGCCACATGTAGACTATAGCCCTTGTGTTTTTATATTTGCTATGAATGTGTTACTAAATGATTGTATATAAACCAAGTATTTGCATGTGGAACTTTTTCTTTCTCTAGTATCATATGTTTAACAAAAAAACTCAGGCCCTGAAATATACATAATAAAAATTGCTGTTAAGACTCATAATACCCACCTCAAGAATTTTCCCAACATTTATTCATTTGCAATCTATGTGTATATCATTTTCCCAGATTGTTAACCAAATAGATAATTAGTTCATAGGACTG
>NW_016841660.1:0-1442 GCF_001698545.2 Rhinopithecus bieti | reverse complement strand
AAGATATTTCATTTTTCACTATACCCCTCAATGAGTTCCCACATATCGCTTTGCAGAATGCACGACAACAGTGTTAGCAAACTGTTGCATGAAGGGAACGGTGGAACTCTGTGTGATGAAGTCACACATCAGAAAGCAATCTCTCAGAAATCGTCTCTCTAGTTATTCTCTGAGGATATTACCTTTTTCACAATGGGCCCCAATGGGCTCCCAAATATCACTTTGCAGATTCCACAAAAAGACTGTTAGCAAACTGCTTCATGAGGACTAAATTGTAACTCTGTGAGATGAATTCACAGATCACAAAGAAGTTTCTCAGAAAGCTTCTTTCACGTTTTGAACTGATGATATTTCCTTTATCATAGTAGGCCTCAATGCGATGGAATGTACCCATTCTCAGTTTCCTCAAAGACAGTATTAATGGACTGTTCCAGGAAACATAACTGTAACTTTTTGAGATGAATTCACACATCACCAAGAAGTTTCTAAGAAAGCTTTTCTAGTTTTCATCTGAGGATATTTCCTTTGTCACCGTAAGCTTCATTGCGCTAAGAAGTATCCCATTGCAGATTTCAAGAAAACTGTTAGGAAACTGATCACTGAAGAGAAACGTGTAACTCTGTGAGTTGCATTCATACATCGAATTGCGTTTTCCCAGGGGGCTTCTTTCCAGTTTTTATCTGAAGATACTTCCTTTTTCTCCATAGCCCTCTATGAGCTCCAAAATATCACTTTGCAGAATCCACGACGACAGTGTTAGCAAACTGTTCCTAGAAGGGAACGGCTGATCTCTGTGTGATGAAGTCACACATCAGAAAGCAATCTCTCACAAGGCTTCTCTCTCGTTATACTCTCAGGATATTTTCTTTTTCACAATGGGCTCCAATGGGCTCCCAAATATCACTTTGGAAATTCCACGAAAAGACTGTTAGCAAACTGCTTCATGAGGACTAAGTTGTAACTCTGTGAGATGAATTCACAGATCACAAAGACGCTTCTCAGAAAGCTTCTTTCACGTTTTGAACTGATGATATTTCCTTTATCAGCGTAGGCCTCAATGTGATGGAAAGTAGCCCTTCTCAGGTTCCTCAAAGACAGTGTTAATGGACTGCTAAACGAAACATAAGTGTAACTCTGTGAGATGAATTCACCCATCACCAAGAAGTTTCTAAGAAAGCTTCCTTCTAGTGTTCATCAGAGGATATTTCCCTTGTCACCGTAAGCTTCATTGCGCTAAGAAGTACCCCATTGCAGATTTCAAGAAAACTGTGTTAGCAAACTGATGACTGAAGAGAAACGTGTAACTCTGAGTTGCATTCATACATCGAAGTGCATTTTCCCAGAAGGCTTCTTCCTAGTTTTTATCTTAAGATACTTCCTCATTCACCATAGCCCTCAATGAGCTCATAAATATCACTTTGCAGAATTAACGACAACAGTGT
>NW_016841659.1:0-765 GCF_001698545.2 Rhinopithecus bieti | reverse complement strand
AAGGCAGCAGCCAGACTGGGGGAGGGGCACCCACCATTGCTGAGGTTAAGTAGGTAAACAAAGCTGCCTGGAAGCTTGAACTGGGTGGAGCCCACCACAGCTCAAGGAGGCCTGCCTGCCTCTGTAGACTCCATCTCTGGGGACAGGGCATAGCTAAACAAAAAGCAGTAGAAACCTCTGCAGATGTAAATATCCCTGTCTGACAACTTTGAAGAGAGCAGTGGTTCTCGCAGCACAGAGATTGAGATCTGATAAGGGACAGAATGCCTGCGTAAGCGGGTCCCTGACCCCTGAGTGGCCTAACTGGGAGACATCCCCCACTAGGTGCACACCGACACCTCACACTTCACATGGCTGCGTACACCTCAGAGACAAAGCTTCCAGAGCAAGAATTAGACAGCAACACTTGCTGTTCAGCAATATTCTATTTTCTGCAGCCTCCGCTGCTGATACCCAGGCAAACAGGGTCTGGAGTGGACCTCAAGCAAACTCCAACAGATCTGCAGCTGAGGGTCCTGACTGTTAGAAGGAAAACTAACAAACAGAAAGGACACCCACACCAAAACCCCATCAGTACATCACCATCATAAAAGACCAAAGGCAGATAAAACCACAAAGATGGGGAAAAAGCAGTGCAGGAAAACTGGAAATTCAAAAAATCAGAGCGCATCTCCCCCTCCAAAGGAACACAGCTCTATGCCAGTAACAGAACAAAGCTGGATGGAGAATGACTTTGACGAGTTGACAGAACAAGGCTTCAGTCGA
>NW_016841658.1:0-2029 GCF_001698545.2 Rhinopithecus bieti | reverse complement strand
TTTTTTTTTTTTTTTTTTTTTTTTTTTTTTTGGCATATCCCCTGTTCTCAATGTTATGTACAATTTCATTTATGGCCTTCAAAACTTTTAATGAGAGAATTCTTTAAAGTTTTAATCAATTCCTGTTTGATCAATTTTATAGTAAAAGAACATGGTGTCTTACTGTGGAAAAAAATAGATCTTTTAAAGAAGAATGCTATTGAAACATAAAGGGAAGCCTTTTACAAAATATTTAATCTTATACATGTTTCTTGGGCAACCTGGTTTCAAAAATCAGAAATCCTTAAACATAAAGAATGTAAGGTGACTCCTTGATCTATTATACCTAAGAGTGAAAAAACTCAGCCTGCGGGTTGCAGTGAGCCGAGATTGCACCACTGCACTCCAGCCTGGACGACAGAGTGAGACTCCATGTCAAAAAAACAAAAACGAAAACAGAACCAAAAACCCAACCCAGCAGCTTAAGCATTGAAAGTATTCAAAGAATCAGAATTAGATGTCATTAAATTTTAAAAACTGACGCATTACGCAATGAAATTCACTGTATTTCATTCTTTTTATTTATTTACTTATTTATTTGAGAACAGGCCTATCACTCAGGCTGGAGTAAAATGGTACAATCATAGCTCAATGCAGCCTCAATCTCCCGGACTCAAGTGATCCACCCACCTCAGCCTCCCTAGTAACCAGGACTACAGGTGCACACCACCACACTTGGCTAATTTTTTGAAACAGGGTGTCACTATGTTGCCTAGGCTGGTCTTGAAATCCTGGTCTCAAGTGATCCTCTCATCTCAGCCTCCCAAAGTGTTGGGATTATAGGTGTGAACCATAGCTCCCAGCCAAGATTCACTATATTTTGAATTGGTTGTATATGTAGGCTATATTCTTTCTTTTTAAGACAAGGTCTTGATCTGTCACCAGGCTGAAGTGCAGTGGTACGATCAAGGCTCACTGCAGTCTCAACCTCGTAGGCTCAAACAATCCTCCCACTTCAGCCTCCCAACCAGCTGGGACCACAGGTTCACATCACCACACCCATGTAATTTTTAAATTTTTTATAGAGACAGGATCTCCCTATGTTGCCAAAGCTGATACACTATATTTCAAATCAGTCTACATGGTCATTATGGCAACAGTCCTAAAAAAAGGCTTGTCTTCCCCATTTTTTAAAGTTATTATACTTTAAGTATTGGGATACATGCACAGAATGTGCAGGTTTGTTACATAGGTATACACGTGCCATGGTGGTTTGCTGCACCCATCAATCCATCATCTACATTAAGTATTTCTCCTAATGCTATCCCTCCTCTAACCCCCCACGCCGACAGACCCTGGTGTGTGATGTTCCCCTCCCTGTGTCCATGTGTTCTCATTGTTCAATTCCCACTTATGAGTGAGAACATGCAGTGCTTGGTTTTCTGTTCCTGTGTTAGTTTGCTGAGAATGATGGTTTCCAGCTTCATCCATGTCCCTGGACATGAACTCATCCTTTTTATGACTGCATAGTATTCCATAGTGTATATGTGCCACATTTTCTTTATCCAGTCTATCACTGATGGGCATTTGGGTGGGTTCCAAGTCTTTGCTATTGTAAATACTGCTGCAATAAACATACAAGTGTATGTGTCTTTATTGTAGAATGATTTATACTTTGGGTATATACCCAGTAATGGGATTGCTGAGTCAAATGTTATTTCGGTTCTAGATCCTTGAGGAATCACCACACTGTCTTCCACAATGGTTGAACTAATTTACACTCCCACCAACAGTGTAAAAGTATTCCTATTTCTCCACATCCTCTCCAGCATCTGTTGTTTCCTGATTTTTTAATGATTGCCATTCTAACTGCCAGGAGATGGTATCTCATTGTGGTTTTGATTTGCATTTCATTAATGACCACTGATGATGAGCTTTTGTTCATATGGTTATTGGCCACATAAATGTCTTCTTTTAAGAAGTGTCTGTTCATATCCTTCCCCGACTTTTTGATGGAGTTGTTTGCTTTTTTTTTTCCTGTAAATTTGTT
>NW_016841657.1:0-1686 GCF_001698545.2 Rhinopithecus bieti | reverse complement strand
TTCTATAGAAGTTGCCTGCCATCCTGGCTATGGTCTTCCAAATGAGCAGACCGCAGTTACTTGTACGGAGAATGGCTGGTCTCCTCCTCCCAGATGCATCCGTGTCAGTAAGTACACTGTTCTGAGATCCCAGCATGTTCATGTCTTTCTAAGTAACATGGATGACATTCTCAAACTCATCCATATTAACTGTGGCAAAATGTTTTTGTCAACTTGTTTTGCCAACGGACCTATTTAGTTTTACTTTTTTAATTGTGTGAATATACAAATTTCTTTATAAGCATATAGCAAAATAAATGCTCCTATTAATGGACATTAGTCAAGAATACAGTAAAAGAGTTAGAACACAATACTTGTTGGTTAAATAAAGTCATATCAAAGCGGCATCAGTTTCTGGGGTCAATATTCGAGGCTGGTCATCTTGCATCAAGAACATTAATTACAAATGGGTATTCTGGGATATTGTGCATATTCAACTCTAGAAGGTTTCCTACAGTATTTATTCCAATATACATTTATATCAACAGTTCCTCCTTTTTTGACATGTTGCTAATGATTGGTGATGTCACATTTTAATATTTACAAGTTGAGTGGCTATAAAATGTTACAGCACTGTAGTGTAAATTTGCATTTCTTTTACTACCAACTGGATTTACAATATATGTTCACAATTTAATTGATATTTAATGATTCTCATCTATGGAAATACAGTTTGATGTTTTTTGATTTACCTTTTTGGGAGTTTTGGTATTTATTAGTTGGAATCATCTTAATAATTCTGAATATAAAATCTCTTTTAATTATATGTAATGCAAATGCATTCTTTTTGTGGCTAGTATTGTTCTTTCCTTTTTTTTTCTGCGTTATGAACATAAGTTGCTCATTTTACTAAATAATTGTCAATCTTTTTTCATGATGAATGTTTTTTGGTTCTTTTTAAAGGAATACTTTTTCAAAAGCACAGAACCATTATAGTATTCTTTATTCTAAAATGTTATATGTTATCTTTTCATACTTAAAAGATATTTTTTATTTTCTTGATAATAGCTGTATTTCATTTTTAAATAAAATATGGTGAACTCAACATTTCCCTAACAGTTTTTATGGTACCTTTCTCATACATTATGTTGAGATGTTATGTTGTATATTTTGTACATTGTGTGTGTATACACACACAGGCATACACACAGAATGACTATTATTCTGAATATTCTGTTCTGCAGTATTAGTAAGCAATTTTTTAATCAGCATTCCCGTAACCCTCTATTGAATTTTATTTATTTATTTTATTTTAAGACAGAATCTCACTCTGTCACCCAGGCTGGAGTGCATTGGTGGGATCTTGGCTCACTGCAACCTCCATCTCCTGAATTTTAATTAATATAGGTTTACAATAAGTATGGATATCGCTTATCACTCTAATGATGACCTTTCACCCCAGTCTTTTTTCTTTATCAGTCTCTTTTATGTATCTCATCATTCTGTGTCAGATGATCCCATTATTTTTAGACTATTTTTCAAGATTGAGGCTGATAATAAGCTTTGATTAGATGTGCAATTTCTGTTGATATCAACCGGCTCAGTCAAGGTTTATGCCCCTTGCTTTAGTTTTGGAGCTGATTGTAGAGTCAACTACTTATTTCCTTTTTATTTCTTACTTTTTTCCTTCCTTCCTTTCTTTTTTCT
>NW_016841656.1:0-765 GCF_001698545.2 Rhinopithecus bieti | reverse complement strand
CAGCAAAGATTATTTATTTACTTTAAGAGGGAATTTAGAGTGGCGGTTTGGGATAGCACCAGGAGATATCAGCTGTGATGGCTTGGAGAAACAGTGTAAACTGGCAGTGTAAACCTGAGCAGGGCATTTATGAGTAGTTGAGAAGGTGAATAGGAGTGTGACTAGACAGAAGATAGGAGGGATGACAAGTTTTTGGGGTGCAGTCCAAGTTGGGCTGGTGTCTGGAATGAGATGGGACCTAATAAAAAGGAGTGTCCACGTAGGAACTCAAATGGGCTGGAACCTGTTGCATTCCGACGACAGGCCTGAATTCTGAGAAGGGAACGTGGTAAAAGTATTGTCCAGTCCTTTTTAAGTTGGTGACTGAGCTTGGTGAGGTGTGTTTTAAAAGACCATTAGTCCGTTCTACCTTTCCTGAAGATTGAGGATGGTAAAGGATATAAAGGTTTCACTGAATACCAAGAGCCTGAGAAACTGCTTGGGTGATTTGACTAGTAAAGGCTGGTCTGTTATCAGACTGTATAGAGGTGGGAAGGCCAAACCAAGGAATTATGTCTGACAGCAGGGAAGAAATTATTGTGGTGGCCTTCTCAGACCTGGTGGGAAAGGCCTCTACTTATCCGTGAAAGTGTCTACCTAGACCAAGAGGTATTTTAGTTTTCTGACATGTGAGTGAAGTCAATTTGCCAGTCCTGGGCAGGGGCAAATCCCCAAGCTTGATGTGTAGGAAAGGGAGGGGACCTGAACAATCCCTGAGGAATAGTA
>NW_016841655.1:0-204 GCF_001698545.2 Rhinopithecus bieti | reverse complement strand
ACACACTCTATTGATTCTATTTCCCTGGAGAACCCTGCCTGATAAAAAACCGTGTGTGATTTTAACCTTATGATATTCTGGCAAACGCGAAATTGAGACAGTAAAATGATCAGCGGTTGCTAGGGCTTAGGGGGATGGAGGGTTAAATAAGCAGATCACAGATAATTTTTAAGGCAGTGAAACAATTCTGTCCAATATTCTAAT
>NW_016841654.1:0-203 GCF_001698545.2 Rhinopithecus bieti | reverse complement strand
TGGACATGCAGCCTTACCCGGGACGCCTGTCACTCCAGTGGAGAATCCTGGACACGCAGCCTTACCCGGGACGCCTGTCACTCCGATGGAGAATCCTGGACGCGCAGCCTTACCCGGGACGCCTGTCACTCCGATGGAGAATCCTGGACATGCAGCCTTACCCGGGACGCCTGTCACTCCGGTGGAGAATCCTGGACGCGCAG
>NW_016841653.1:0-456 GCF_001698545.2 Rhinopithecus bieti | reverse complement strand
TAGCTAGCTCTCCCTTACAATCCCTAGCAAAGTGTCCCATTTTTCTGCACTTGAAGCACCCCTTGCTATTCTTATTCTTACTGGTGAGGAAGTCTTTTACAGTTTGTCCACTAAAGGCAGGAGCCATAGCCAAACCCTGTTGATATGAGGGCCCTATGTCTGAACAGAGGCGGATGTAACCTGTTAAGTCTGTTTTCTTTCTATAAGGTCTGATTGCTGCCTGACAAGCCGGGTTAGAGTTTTCATAAGCTAGCTGTTTTACATAATCCACCCCTGCCTCGGCATTTCCAAATATTCTGCTGGCCGTGGTTAAAAGTCTATGTACAAAGTCTGCAAAGGGCTCATCAGCTCCCTGTTTGACCCCGTGAGCGAGGCTCCTGGATCCCCTTAACAGGAAGTTTTCTCCAGGCTTTGGTAGCCACTGCTTGGATTTCAGAAAACAGTCCGGGATTGTAC
>NW_016841652.1:0-1316 GCF_001698545.2 Rhinopithecus bieti | reverse complement strand
TGCCCATTAATTGATGTAGTTTCTTCATAGCATCGATGGACTTTACTATTTGGCATGTTTTTGAAGTGACTGGTACTGGTTGTTTCTTTCCATATTTAGTGCTTCCTTCAGGGCCTCTTGTAAGGCAGGCCTGGTGGTGACAAAATCTCTAAGCATTTGCTTATCTGTAAAGGATTTTATTTCTCCTTCACTTATGAAGCTTAGTTTGGCTGGATATGAAATCTGGGTTGAAAATTCTTTTCTTTAAGAATGTTGTGATTGGCCCCACTCTCTTCTGGCTTGTAGAGTTTCTGCCAAGAGATCTGCTGTTAGTCTGATGGGCTTCCCTTTGTGGGTAACTCGACCTTTTTCTCTGGCTGCCCTTAACATTTTTCCTTCATTTCAACCTTGGTGAATCTGACAATTATGTGTCTTGGAGTTGCTCTTCTTGAGGAGTATCTTTGTGGTGTTCTCCGTATTTCCTGAATTTGAATGTTGGCCTGCCTTACTAGCTTAGGGAAGTTCTCCTGGATAATATCCTGAAGAGTGCTTTCCAACTTGGTTCCATTCTCCCATCACTTTCAGGTACACCAATCAAATGTAGGTTTGGTCTTTTCACATAGTCCCATATTTCTTGGAGGCTTTGTTTATTTCTTTTACTGTTTTTTCTCTAATCTTGTTGTGTCACTTTTTTCATGAGTTTGGTCTTCAATCACTGAACCCTTTCTTCCACTTGATCAAATCAGCTATTGAAGCTTATGCATGCATCACGAAGTTCTCATGCCATGGTTTTCAACTCCATCAGGTCATTTAAGGTCTTCTCTACATTGTTTATTCTAGTTAACCATTCGTCTAATCTTTTTTCAAGGTTGTTAGCTTCCTTGCAATGATTTTGAACATCCTCCTTTAGCTCAGAGAAGTCTGTTATTACCAACCTTCTGAAGCCTACTTCTGTCAACTTGTCAAAGTCATTCTTTGTCCAGCTTTGTTCTGCTGGTGGCGAGGAGCTGCGATCCTTCGGAGGAGAAGAGGTGCTCTGATTTTAGAATTTTCAGCTTCTGCTCTGGTTTCTCCCCATCTTTGTGGTTTTATCTACCTTTGGTCTTTGATGTTGGTGACCTACAGATGAAGTTTTGGTGTAGATTACCTTTTGTTGATGTTGATGCTATTCGTTTCTGTTTGTTAGTTTTCTTCTAACAGTCAGGTCCCTCAGCTGCACGTCTGTTGGAGTTTGTTGGAGTTTCACTCCAGACCCTGTTTCCCTGGGTATCACCAGCAGAGGCTGCAGAATAGCAAATACTGAAGAACAGCAAATATTGCTGACTGATCTTCTGGAA
>NW_016841651.1:0-764 GCF_001698545.2 Rhinopithecus bieti | reverse complement strand
GAGGCACATGTGTGGTGATCAATCCGAACCCATTCTGGCAACAGGCTACTTCCCGCCATCTCAGGCAGTCTGACAGTGGTCAGTACCTACTGCACCTATCTCTTTTGAATGTCCTTCTCTGCCCTAATCTGTACTTATGGTGCCAGGTTTCTTTTAACAATGTCCCCTTTGTCCTTATCAGCATGTAGCTAGCAATATTGTGACATTATTACTGCAGAGTGAGTGATGACTGGGGCATCTTAACAGGATTTCTAGGGTGTTTCTTTCTGCATAGGTACCTCTTCTCCCTCCTACCCACAATTGACAAGTGCCCATCCACTCCAGCATTACAGATGCCACTAATATGTGAATTTTTGGTGGTCCCTGTAGGTGAGCCTTCCCAGACTTTCCCTTTTCCAGGAGCTCCCCCTCCTGTTCATGTCTAGCTGTCTGTCTACTCTAACAGAACCCACTATCCTGTGTCTTTCCCAAAAATAGTGAGGGAACGACTAATAGGAAACCATAGGAAATGATATGCATGTAGATGAAAACTTTACAACTTACACAAATAATCACTCAAAATCATCCTTACACTAAAAATGCAAAACTATACAATTTCTAGAAGAAACTATGGAAGAAAAGCTATGTGCCTTTGGGTTTGGTCATGAATTTTAACAAATGACACACAAGGTTGATATACGCAGAAGAAATGACAATGTGGATTTCCTAATATTTACAGTTTATACTCTGGAAAAGACCTTGTTGAGGGAACAAAAGACAAGCCA
>NW_016841650.1:0-1960 GCF_001698545.2 Rhinopithecus bieti | reverse complement strand
GGCTCACTGTAAGCTCTGCCTCCCAGGTTCATGTCATTCTCCTGTCTCAGCCTCCTGAGTAGCTGGGACTACAGGTGCCTGCCACCACCCCTAGCTAATTTTTTGTATTTTTAGTAGAAACGGAGTTTCACCATGTTAGCCATGATGGTCTTGATCTTCTGACCTTGTGATCCGCCCACCTCGGCCTCCCAAAGTGCTGAGATTATAGGCGTGAGCCACCGCACCTGGCCCATACATTGATTTTCTATCCTGAGACTGATGAAGCTGTTTATCAGCTTAAGGAGCTTTTGGGCCAAGACTATGGGGTTTTCTAGATGAAGGATTATGTCATCAGCAAACAGGGATCGTTTGACTTTCTCTCTTCCTATTTGGATGCCCTTTATTTCATTCTTTTGCCTGATTGCTCTGGCCAGGACTTCCAATACTATGTTGAATAGAAGTGGTGAGAGAAGACATCCTTGTTTTGTGCTGGTTTTCAAGGGGAATGTTTCCAGGTTTTGCCCATTTAGTATGATGTTGGCCATGGGTTTGTCATAGATGACTTTTACTATTTTGAGGTATGTCCCTTCAATACTGAGCTTATTGGGAATTTTTAACTTGAAAGGGTATTGAATTTTATCAAAAGCCTTTTCTGAATGTATTGAGATGATCGGGTGGTATTTGTCTTTAGTTCTGTTTATGTGATGAATCACATTTATTGATTTGCATATGTTGAACTAACCTTACAACCCAGGAACAAAGCCTACTTGATTGTGATGAATAAGATTTCTAATGTGCTGCTGGATTCAGTTTGCCAATACTTTCTTGGAGATTTTTGCATCAATGTTCACCAAGGAGACTGGCCTGAAGTTTTCTTTTTTTTGTTGTGCCTCTGACAGATTTTTGTACAGGATGATGCTGGCCTCATAGCATGAGATAGGGAAGAATTGCTCCTAATTTTTTTGGAATAGTTTCAGTAGAAATTGTACCAGCTCCTCTTTGTGCAAATGGAAGAATGTGGTTGTGAATCTGTCTGGTCCTGGGCTTTTTTGGTTGGTAGGCTATTTATTACTGATTCAATTTTGGAGGTCATTACTGGTCTGTGAAGGGATTCTATTTCTTTCTGGTTCAGTCTTGGGAGGGTGTATATGTCCAAGAATTTATTCATTTCTTCCAGACTTTCTAGTATTTGTGCATAGGGGTGTTCATAATATTCTCTGTTGGATGTTTGCACCTCTGTGGGGTCAGTGATAATATCCACTTTATCATTTCTGATTTTGTTAAATTGGACCTTTTCATCTTTATTAGTCTGTCTAGAAGTCTATCTATTTTACACATTTTTTGAAAACCCAATTCTTATATTCACTGATCTTTTGAATAGTTTTTTGGTGTGTCTCAGTCTCCTTCCGTTCAGCTCTGATTTTGGTTATTTCTTGTCTTCTGCTACCTTTAGGGTTGGCTGTGATGTTAGGTTGCTAAATTGAAATCTTTCTTTTTGATGTAGGCATTCAGTGCTATAACTTTCCCTCTTAACACGGCCTTAGCTGTGTCCCAGAGATTCTGTTATGTTGTATCTTTGATCCCATTAGTTTCAAAGAACTTCTTGATTTCTGCTTTAATTCCATTCTTAATTCAAAAGTCATTTAGGAGCAGGTTATCCAGTTTCCATGTAACTGTATGATTTTGAGTAAATATCTTAGTCTTAATTTCTAATTTGATTGTACTGCCATTTAAGAGAGTTGTTATTATGATTTCTGTTCTTTTGCATTTGCTGAGGAGTGTTTTCTGTCTGATTATGTGGTTAATTTTAGAGTATGTCTCATGTAGTGGTAAGAAGAATGTATATTCTGTTACTTTTGGGTGGAGAGTTCTGTGGATGTCGATTAGGTCCATCCAGTGATGAGTTCAGGTCCTGACTATCTTTGTTAATTTTCTGGCTTGATGATCTGTCTAATACTGTCAGTTGAGTGTTACAGCCTCC
>NW_016841649.1:0-4011 GCF_001698545.2 Rhinopithecus bieti | reverse complement strand
TGAAGACAAGATTAGAGAAAAAAAAGAGTGAAAAGAATGAACAAAGCCTCCAAGAAATATGGCACTATGTGAAAAGATCAAACCTATGATTAACTGGTGTACCTGAAGGTAATGGGGAGAATGGAACCAAGTTAGAAAACACACTTCAGGGTATTATCCAGAAGAATTTTCCCAACTAGCAAGACAGGACAACATTCAAATTCAGGAAATACAGAGAACACCACTAAGGTACTCCTCAAGAAGAGCAACCCCATGACACATAATCATCAGATTCACCAAGGTTGAAATGAAGAAAAAAATGTTAAGGGCAGCCAGAGAGATAGATCGGGTTACCCACAAAGGGAAACCCATCAGACTAACAGTGGATCTCTCTGCAGAAACCCTATAAGCCAGAAGAGAGTGGGGCCAATTCAACATTCTTAAAGAAAATAATTTTCAACCCAGAATTTCATATCCAGCCAAACTAAGCTCCATAAGCAAAGGAGAAATAAAATCCTTTACAGACAAGCAAATGCCAAGAGATTTTTTTTCACCACCAGGCCTCCTGAAAGAAACACTAAATATGGAAAGGAAAACCTGACACAAGCCACTGCAAAAACATACCAAAATGTAAAGACCAATGACACTGTGAAGAAACTACATCATGATGACAGGGTCATACTCACACATAACAATATTAACCTTAAATGTAAATGGGCTAAAGGCCCCAATTAAGAGACACAGACTGGCAAATTGGATAAAGAGTCAAGACCCGTTGGTGTGCTGTATTCAGGAGACTTATCTCACATGTAAAGACACACATAGGCTCAAAATAAAGGGATGGAGGAATATTTACCAAGCAATTGGAAAGCAAAAACAAACAAACAAACAAACAAACAAAAAAACAGGGATTGCAATCCTAGTCTCTGATAAAAGAGACTTTAAGCCAACAAAGATCAAAAAAGAACACTCCTCAGCAAATGCAAAAAAATGGAGATCATAACAAACAGTCTCTCAGACCACAGTGCAATCAAATTAAACTCAGGATTAAGAAACTCATTCAAAACTGCACAACTACATGGAAACTGAACAACCTGCTCCTGAATAACTCCTGGGTAAATAACAAAATTAAGGCAGATATAAATAAGTTATTTGAAACCAATAAGAACAAACACACAATGCACCTGAATTCCTGAGACACAGCTAAAACTTCAGAGGGAAATTTATAGCACTGAATACCCACATGAAAGAGCTGGAAAGATCTAAAATTAGCACCATAATATGACAGTTAAAAGAACTAGAGAAGCAAGAGCAAACAAATTCAAAAGCTAGCAGAAGACAAGAAATAACTAAGATCAGAGCAGAACTGAAGGAAATAGAGACATGAAAAACCCTTCAAAAACTCAATGAATCCAGGAACTGTTTTTTATTTTTTGAAAAGATTAACAAAATACATAGATTGCTAGCCAGACTAATAAAGAAGAGAAAAGAATCAAATAGACACAACAAGAAATGAAAAAGGGGAGATCACCACTCATCCCACAGAAATACAAACTACCATCAGAGAATACTATAAACACCCTTACACAAATAAACTAGAAAACCTAAAAGAAATGGATACATTCATAGATACATACACCCTCCCAAGACTAAACCAGGAAGAAGTCAAATCCTTGAATAGACCAATAGCAAGTTCTGAAATGGAGGCAGTAATTAATAGCCTACCAACCAAAAAAAGGCCAGGACCAGACGAATTTACAGCTGAAATCTACCAGAGATACAAAGAGAATCAGGTACCATTATTTCTGAAACTATTCCAAACAATATAAAAAGAGGGACTCCACCCTAACTCATTTTATGAGGCCAGCATCATCCTGATACCAAAACCTGGCAGAGACACAACAGAAAAAGAAAATTTCAGGCCAATATCCCTGATGAACATTGATGCGAAAATCCTCAATAAAATACTGACAAATCGAATCCAGCAGCACATCAAAGAGGTTATCCGTCACAATTGAGTCAACTTCCTCCCTGGGATGCAAGTCTGTTTCAACATACACAAATTAAGAAACATAATACATCACAGAAACAGAACCAATGACAAAAACCACATGATTATCTCAATAGATCAGAAAAGGCCTTCAATGAAATTCGACACCCCTTTATGTTAAAAACACTCAATAAACTAGGTATTGATGGAACATATCTCAAAATTATAAGAGCTATTTATGACAAACTCACAGCCAATATCATACTGAATAGGCAAAACCTGGAAGCATTCCCTTTGAAAACCAGCACAAGACAAGGATGTTCTCTCTCACCACTCCTACTCAACATTGTATTGGAAGTTCTGGTGAGGGCAATCAAGCAAGAGAGAGAAATAAAGGTATTCAAATAGGAAGAGAGGAAGCCAAATTGTCTCTCTTTGCAGTTGACATGATTGTATATTTAGAAAACCCCATCGTCTCAGCCCAAAAACTCCTTAAGCTCATAAGCAACTTCAGCAAAGTCTCAGGATACAACATCAATGTGCAAAAGTCACAGGCATTCCTATACACCAGTAATAGGCAAACAGAGAGCCAAATCATGAGTGAACTCCCACTCACAATTGCTACAAAGAGAATAAAATACCTGGGAATACAACTTACAACAAGAGATGTGAAGGACTGCTTCAAGGAGAACTACAAACCACTGCTCAAGGAAATAAGAGAGGACACAAATGGAAACACATTCCATGCTCATGGATAGGGAGAATTAATATTGCAAAAATGGCCATACAGCCCAAAGTAATTTACAGATTCAGTGCTATTCCCATCCAGCTACCACTGACTTTCTTCACAGAATTAGAAAAAACAACTTTAAATTTCATATGAAACCAAAAAAGAGTCCATATAGCCAAGACAATCCTAAGCAAAACGATGAAAGCTGGAGGCATCATGCTACCTGACTTCAAACTATACTACAAGGCTACAGTAACCAAACAGCATGGTACTGGTACCAAAACAGATATATAGACCAATGGAACAGAACAGAGGCCTCAGAAATAACACCACAAATCTACAACCATCTGATCTTTGACAAATCTGACAAAAACAAGCAATGGGGAAAGGGCTCCCTATTTAATAAATAGTGTTGGGAAAACTGGCTAGCAATATACAGAAAACTGAAACTGGACCCCTTCCTTACACCTTAGACAAAAATTAACTCAAGATGGATTAAAGACTTAAAGGTAAGACATAAAATCATAAAAACCCTAGAATAAAACCTAGGCAATAACATTCAAGATATAGGCATGGGCAAAGTCTTCATAACTAAAACACCAAAAGCAATGGCAACAAAAGCCTAAATTGACTAGTGGGATCTAATTAAACTAAAGAACTTCTGCACAGCAAAAGAAAGTATCATCAGAGAGAAAAGGCAACCTACAGAATGGGAGAAAATTTTTGCAATCTATCCACCCAAAAAAGGGCCAATATCCAGAATCTATAAGGAACTTAAAAAAATTTACAAGAAAAAAACAAACAACCCCATCAAAAATTGGGCAAAGGCTATGAACAGACACTTCTCAAAAGAAGATATTTATGTGATCAACAAACGCATGAAAAAACGCTCATCATCACTGATCATTACAGAAATGCAAATCAAAACCACAATGAGATACCATCTCATACCAGTTAGAATGGCGATCATTAAAAGTCAGGAAACAACAGATGCTGGAGAGGATGTGGAGAAATAGGAACACTTTTACACTGTTGGTAGGAGTGTAAATTAGTTCAACCATTGTGGAAGACAGTGTGGCAATTCCTCAAGGATCTAAAACCAGAAATACCATTTGACCCAGCAATCCCATTACCGGGTATATACCAAAGGATTATAAATCATTCTACTATAAAGAAACATGCACACATATGTTTATTGCAGCACTGTTTACAATAGCAAAGCCTTCAACCCAAATGGCCATCAATAACAGACTGGATAAAGAAAATGTGGCACATATACACCATGGAGTACTATGCAGCTATACAAAAGACT
>NW_016841648.1:0-1690 GCF_001698545.2 Rhinopithecus bieti | reverse complement strand
AATTTTATCAAAGGTCTTTTCTGCATCTACTGAAATAATCATGTGATTTTGTCATTGGTTCTGTTTATGTGATGGATTACAATATTTATTGATTTGCATATGTTGAACCAGCCTCACATCCCAGAGATGAAGCTGACTTGATCATGGTGGATAAGCTTTTTGATGTGCTGCTGGATTCGGTTTGCCAGTATTTTATTGAGGATTTTCACATCAATGTTCATCAGGGATATTGGCCTGAAATTTTCTTTTTTTGTTGTGTCTCTGCCAGGTTTTGGTATTAGCATGATGCTGGTCTCATAAAATGAGTTAGAAAGGAGTCCCTCTTTTTCTATTGTTTGGAATAGTTTCAGAAGGAATAGTACCAGCTCCTCTTTGTACCTCTGGTGAATTTGGCTGTGAATCCATCTGGTTCCGAGCTTTTTTTTTGGTTGGTAGGCTATTAATTACTGTCTCAATTTCAGAACTTGTTACTGGTCTATTCAGGGATTCCGTTTCTTCCTGGTTTAGTCTTGGGAGGGTGTAGGTGTCCAGGAATGTATCCATTTCTTCTAGATTTTCTAGTTGATTTGCATAGAAGTATTTATAGTATTTTCTGATGGTAGTTTGTATTTCTGTGGGGTTGGTGGTAATATCGCCTTTGTCATTTTTTTATCGTGTCTATTTGATTCTTCTCTCTTTTCTTCTTTATTAGTATGGCTAGTGGTCTATTTTGTTAATCTTTTCAAAAAACCAGCTCCTGGATTCATTGATTTTTTGAAGGGTTTTTCATGCCTCTATCTCTTTCAGTTCTGCTCTGCTCTTAGTTTTTTCTTGTCTTCTGCTAGCTTTTGAATTTGTTTGCTCTTGCTTCTCTAGTTCTTTTAATTTGTGATGTCAGGGTCTCAATTTTAGATCTTTCCAGCTTTCTAATGGGGGCATTTAGTGCTATATATTTCCCTCTTAGCACTGCTTTAGCTGTGTCCCAGAGATTCTGGTATGTCGTCTCTTTGTTCTCATTGGTTTCAAAGCACTTCTTCATTTCTGCCTTAATTTCATTATTTACCCAGTAGTCACTCAGGAGCAAGTTGTTCAACTTCCATATAGTTTTACGGTTTTGAGTGAGTTTCTGAATCCTGAGTTCTAATTTAATTGCACTGTGGTCTGAGAGACTGTTTGTTAGATTTCTGTTCTTTTGCGTTTGCTGAGGAGTGTTTTACTTCCAGTTATGTGGTCAATTTTAGAAAAAGTGTGATGTGCTGAGAAGAATGTATATTCTGCTGATTTGGGGTGGAGAGTACTGTAGATGTTTGTTAAGTTCGCTTGGTCCAGAACTGAGTTCAATTCCTGGATATATCCTTGCTAATTATCTCTTTCATTGATCTAATATTGACAGTGGGGTGTTAAAGTTTCCCACTATTATTGTGTTGGAGTCTAAGTCTCTTTGTAGGTCTCTAGGAACTTGTTTTATGAATCTGGGTGCTCCTGTATTGGGTACATACATATTTAAGATAGTTAGCTCTGTTTGTTACATTGATTCCTTTACCATTATGTGATGCCCTTTTTTGTCTTTTTTGAACTTTGTTGGTTTAAAGTCTGTTTCATCAGGGACTAGGATTGCAACCCTTGCTTTTTTGTTTTCCATTTGCTTCCTAAATATTCCTCCATCCCTTTATTTTGCGCTTATGTGTGTCTTTGCATGTGAGATAGGTCT
>NW_016841647.1:0-3682 GCF_001698545.2 Rhinopithecus bieti | reverse complement strand
TTCTGGTTGGCTTTTGGAAGCTGACAGCCTCATTGCTGATATCTTCTTCAGGAGCACAGCGTCTCTGACTGGGAACTGCTGGCTACATGGATGGAGAGCCCCTCTCCAGTTCTAATGCTCTCTCTGTTCCATGCCTCTGGGTTATCAGCAAGAAGCCCAGCTGTTCAGCCCATAACTCAGATCAGTTAGCATATAAACTCCAGAAAATAATTGGCCTCTTAATTGCTACTGATACAGTGTCTTGAACCAGGCTTGGTGTGGGATGGTGCCCCTGTGCAGGCCGTGGGAGGATAATTTGAGAATTCCCTTGCCTGTCCCTGCTCTGTGGTTGCCGGGCACCTGGCAAGAGCATTGGGTTGTTTGCTTTGGGTAACTATGGCAGCTCCTTTTAATTGCCACCAAATAACTTCAGCTCAGCCTCAGCAGTGGTTGTTTTGCTGTGTCGCTCGGAAGAATGCCTACCTCTTTGTAAGAGCTGGATGGATGGGAGCTTAGCAGAGGCAGGCCAATGCTCTTTAATGTTTTTCTTCCCATTTAATGACTGTTGAGTAAAACTTGAGTTTAGGGTGTTTATGTGGCACAAAAGGTAAACCATTTGTGGTGTTTTGGAACTTGGGCTAAGTGTTTCTCACACGCATCGTCATGACATGGTAATGACTGCCTTCGTGTTAAACTTGGGTCACCGTCAACTTTCTTCTGAAGTGCTCCCTGCTTTATTTTGGGGGCAGGGGTGGGAAAGGTAGAGGTGAGAGAAGGTGAGGCAGAACATGGGATGCCACACGGGGGCATTGTCCTCAGTCGAACTTTCTAGAAAAAGGCATCACGCAGCCTGGAGACAGGAAGGGAGAGATTTGAATCATCTGCTATGGCTTTTTCTCCTCTGACATCAGAATGGTAGGAGGCCCTGAACCTTTGACCTCTGGCTCCAGGTCCATAAGTGTCCCAAGGTTCCCAGGAAAAGGATAACTTGTTAAATGGGAACCCTGATGTTTGATTAGAGCGGCTTTTAGTCACCACCGTCATGTTTTTGTTTATTCAGGCACCAGTTGGATCTGACCAGTGGTAGGTCCTGGAGATAGGAGGCACAGCCTTTACTCATGGCCTCATGATAAGGTAGAGTCATGCAGAACATTTAATGAAAGTATGGCTTGGCCGGGTGTGGTGACTCACGCCTCCAATCCTAGCACTTTAGGAGGATGAGGCAGGTGGATTGTTTGAACCCAGGAATTCAAGACCAGGCTGGGCAACACAGCAAGACTTCATCTCTACAAAAAATTAAAAAATTAGCTGGGCACCATGGCTCATGCCTGTAATCTCAGCACTTTGGGAGGCTGAGGCAGGCAGATCACCTGAGGTCAGGAGTTAGAGACCAGCCTGACCAACATGGTGGAACACCGTCTCTACTAAAAATATAAAAATTAGCTGGGTGCGATGGCAGGCGCCTGTAATCTCAGCTACTTGGGATGCTGATGCAGGAGAACTGCCTGAATCCAGGAGGTGGAGGTTGCAGTGAGCCGAGATCACGCCACTGCACTCCATCTTGGGCAACAGAGTGAGACACTGTCTAATACAAACAAACAAACAAACAAACAAAAAATTAAGAAATCAGTTGGGCATGGTGACACATACCTGTAGTCTCAGCTACTCGGGAAGCTGAGGCAGGAGGATCACTTGAGCCTGGGAGGATGAGGCTGCAGTGAGCTGTGCTTGCATTACTGCACTCCAGCCCAGGTGACAGAGCCAAACCCTGTCTTGGGAAGGAAAGAAGTGAGGAAGGTAGGGAGGGAAAGAGGAAAAGAAAAGAAAAAAGGAAAGGAAAGGAAAAAGAGAGAAAGAGAAGGAAAAAAGATTTGATGTGTGCCAAGATGAAAGCAGGTAGAAGGCAGAGGAATCGTGAAATGCTGGATGGGTTCAGCTGGGAAGAGTACTAACGGGACATGAGGCACCCAGACTACAGCAGTTTGCAATGCCAGAAGGAACAAAGGGAGGCGAGGAACCATGGCAGTAGAGTGAGTGTGGGCGGGGGCAGGTCTCAGTGGTGCTAGGAAACTTGTATTTTATCCATAGGCAGGGGAGCTGTGGCTTCTATAGGCTTCAAGAG
This sequence comes from Rhinopithecus bieti, assembly GCF_001698545.2. NCBI lineage: Eukaryota > Metazoa > Chordata > Mammalia > Primates > Cercopithecidae > Rhinopithecus > Rhinopithecus bieti. Next base: position 1,581 of record NW_016841647.1, on the reverse strand, counting down.
GAGGTCACCGTTGAGCTAAGAAAGGAGAGGAGTTTTCTAGGCAGAAAGCATGGTTGATTGAAATGGCAGAGTGTGTTCTGGGGAGGGTGGCAGGCTCTGGGTAGTGCATTTGTCCCAGCCAAAGGAGAGACGTGAGGCGGGAGCTGTGTGTCTTCCATACCGCGCTCACTCACCATGGTCAATGCTCAGAATCCCTCCTTGCAGAGGCTGCACCCGTCTTTGTGGGTGCTTTGGTGGAAAGTTAAATTTGATTGTCCTATGGGTCTGTGCCAGGGGCCACAGTTTCTCCTTGTCTCAGTGCCCCGTTTCCTCTGAAGAGTGGGCATTGGTAACACACTTCATGACACTCGAGCATGTGCCCATGGGGCCTGCCGGCCGCTCCCTGCCCTTGACCTAGCTGCAGAGTGGACTGCACAGATCACACGGGAGCAGTGTTGTCACCCACTCTTCTCCGGGCTCCACACACAGACAGCATTTGGCCAGCTCCCCGAGGGCCACACAGTCATCCCAGGCAGCTGGTCAGTGGTAATTAGTCAACCCAAGTCTTGCAGGTTCAATGACTCATTGTCTTAAATTTTAATAAGTACAGAAAAACAAAGTGCTGATTTATTAAAAATTAATCCTCCTAAGAGGTAGCCTTAGCAGAGGGGTTTGGAATGAAGGAAAACAGAGGGAATGTGCAGGGAAGCAGGAACTTTCTCCTTCTGGGGCCTAGGCTGCTGCCGGGAACAGTAGGGCAGAGCCCTAATTCTTGGATTTTTTTTTTTTTGAAACAAAGTCCTTTGCCCTGTCACCCAGGCTGGAGTGCAGTGGAGCGATCTCAGCTGACAGCAACCTTGCTTCCCAGGTTCAAGCGATTCTCCTGCCTCAGCCTTCCAAGTAGCTGGGATTACAGGCATGAGCCACCACACTGGCTAAATTTTGTATTTTTAATAGAGGCAGGGTTTAACCATGTTGGCCAGACTGGTCTTGAACTCCTGACCTCAAGCGATCTGCTTGCCTCGGCCTCCCAAAGCACTGGGATTACGGACGTGAGCTAGAACCCTTGGGTTTTAAGAGGGACATGGCAGCTCTGCACAAACTTTCTTCTCTTATTCTTCCCTTTCCATTACCCTGTTTTCTTCCTCTTGTCCTTCTCTCTTTCTGTATTAGTTTCCTAGGGCTGCCATAACAAAGTACCACAAACTGGGTGCCTCAGCTACAGAAGTGCCTCATCCCACAGTTTGGGAGGCCAGAAGTCCAAGATAAAGGTGCGGGCAGGGTTGGTTCCTGCTGAGGGCTCTGAGGGACAGTCTGTCCCAGGTCTCTCCCCTCGCTTCTGGTGGCTTGCGGGCAGTCTTTGGCATTACTTGGCTTATAGACACATTACTCCAATCTCTGCCCTCATCTTTACATGACCTTCTCCCTGTGCCCATGCCTGGGCCTAAATGTCCCCTTTTTGTAAGAACACCAGTCATACTGGATTAGGGTTCTCTCCGACTTTCTCTTGCTCTGTGTCTCTCTGGTGCCACATCCCCTGCCTGGCCCTTCATGGTTCACCTTACTATGTAGGTCCCATCCGTCCATCAGAGATGGACGGAT
>NW_016841646.1:0-3674 GCF_001698545.2 Rhinopithecus bieti | reverse complement strand
TATACATTAACTTTTGCAATCTTCCTGCTGGTAAAAATACAAAACAGCAGTATAAGAACCAGTTACTCATATATTCAACTATATTTATGCATACTTAACAAAATGAAGTTTTCCTAAAAACTAGCAAGATACAAAATAATGTCAAATCTAAAATGGTATGTATACTTATGTTTTTAGCTATTCTTACAGATTATAAACCTTTATTAACATTCATCTTGGCCTACTTCTTTAAAGTTGAGTGATAGCATGAACTCTGAAAAGAGAATGCATGGGTTCTTCCACAGCTATATGGCCTTGGGCAAGTCACTTGTCAGTTCCCTCATCTACAAAAAGTGGGCGTTAAAAATATTCACATCACAGATATGAAGTAGCTTAACACATAATGGCTAACATACATTTCATGGCTTATGTGTTTTTCAAACTACAGGGCACTTTTATGATGTGACGAGTATTTTAAGTAATCAATGCAACTTAGTATTTTTATCTCTAACTACCTGAATGTGTCTCCTTACCTCTACTATGCCCTTTAAATGTTCTTTACCCACACAGTAGTTAATTGTGCTAGGTGTAAGTCTAATTCTAATCATAAATTGATATAATACAGTCATCTTAGTGTTAAGACTTGTTCTCAGCAGATAAGACTTCTAGGAGTAGTTCCCTGAAAAAGCTGTATTTATTTATGATAGTTTATGTGCAATCTGTAGGGCCAGGAGCATTGTCTAATCTGACCCAAAACGTCTTTTTGAACTAGATAAGGCTCTTCTTCAGTGATCCAAGAGCAACCCCTTTGGGATTTCTGGAAAGCCAATCAACCTGCACTTAGGGTTGCATGAACAGTGGGCCAAAAGTCGTTAACACATGCATCATAACTCCAGTCCCTGTTAAAGGGAACTAAAGGGCTTTGATTTAATAGGCCCTCTTAAGCAAAGCAAATATAAGATTAAGTTGTTGGTACTTTTGCATTAGCTTAAGGGAATGTGGTAGAAAATTTAAATGAGCTAAGATGAATAAAGTCGAAAACCAAACACCGCATATTCTCACTCATAGGTGGGAACTGAACAATGAGATCACTTGGACACAGGAAGGGGAACATCACACACTGGGGCGTATTGGGGGGAGGGATAGCATTAGGAGATACACCTAATGTAAATGACGAGTTAATGGGTGCAGCACACCAACATGGCACATATATACATATGTAACAAACCTGCATGTTGTACACATGTACCCTAGAACTTAAAGTATAATAAAAAAGATGAATAAAGTCCACGATGCCATCAAAACCTGCTACAACCCAAGTTACCAACATGATTCTGTTCTAGTAAGAATGAGTTTTTAATCCAAGAACTGATTTGATGAGCAGAAAAGTTAAATACAATCTTAAATTTACACTATAGAATATGACAAGTATTAAAAATGCTGGCCCCCAGGTACAGTGGCTCGTATCTGTAATCCCAGCACTTTGGGAGGCTAAGGTGGGCAGATCTCGAGTCCAGAACTTTGAGACCAACCTGGGCAATATGGCAAAACCTCATTTCTACAAAAAACAATGTTTTTAATTAGCCAGGCATGGGGGTGTGTGCCTTGTCTCAGCTACACCAGAGGCAGAGGCGGGAGGATCGATTGAGCCTGGGTGGTCGAAACTGCAGTGAGTCATGACCAGACAACTGCACTCCAGCCTGAGCAACAAAGTGAGACCCAGTCTTGAAAATTTAAAAAGCCACCGTCCCCTTGGCCGGGCGCGGTGGCTCAAGCCTGTAATCCCAGCACTTTGGGAGGCCCAGACAGGTGTATCACAAGGTCAGAAGATCGAGACCATTCTGGCTAACACGGTGAAACCCCGTCTCTACTAAAAAATACAAAAAAAAAAAAAAAAAAAAAAAACTAGCCGGGCAAGGTGGCGGGCGCTTGTAATCCCAGCTACTCAGGAGGCGGAGGCAGGAGAATGGCGTAAACCCAGGAGGCAGAGCTTGCAGTGAGCCGAGATCGCACCACTGCACTCCAGCCTGGGCGACAGAGCGAGACTCCGTCTCAAAAAAAAAAAAAGCCACCGTTCCCGAACAGTTATCCAAAAGCAATAGCTTTATTTGGAGTGAATGGTGATATCTTAAATCTGTCTAAAACACAGGTATGTTTGATCAAAAGATCTTTAAGCAATGCCTTATCACTTTAAGACTTTGTTGCTTCATTTTAAAACCTTTCTATCATCCTATTCACCCATTCAGAAGCTTCAAGCCATATCAAAATAAAGGTATATGTACTTTCAGGATTTTGCTATATATATAAAGAACTATAAAGGCCATTAACTGCAATATATCATAATGGTAAAAGACAATATTGGTACAAGAATGTTTAAATGTCATAGCAACATTATGTCATCCTTCATAAAGCCAATAAAATGGGATAGTGTATTAATTTTCAAACTAGTTACTAGATTTTCCCAAAGATTTGAATATTTCAGATATTTCTAACTTTGACATATTGCTAACCAAAAGCAACAAACATAAACTTTGTTTATATTAGTTGCAGCACTAATAAAGCTTAGTTTGCTATTTATTCATGCTGCCACCCTATTTTCATTTAGCAATGTACAGAATGAGCCCATTTAAACAATTCAGATTGACGTTTTCAATGAGAAACTATTTTCCACATGAATTCCGTCAACAAATAGAAAATGTGATACAGTATATTCTTTACCTCATGTAGATTGTTAGATAAACTTTGGTAAACAGATAGCGAGGCTTCAGAAAACCATATTAAAGTGATTTCATTTAAAAGGTTATGATGTGTTGGTTGAAAAGAGTATTGACATCAGTATCACTGAAATTAATGTAACTACAACAATGTTTAAAATTTTAAAAAATTCAATTTCCTTTTCATCCTTATCAGACCAGGAACATGGCATCCTTTTGGAGAAATTTTCATTTTGGGAATGAGAACGTTCTTAATTTGTCCAATTTCTGTTCTGCTCCATTCTTCTTTCAATATTTTGCTTACTCGAGGATAAATCTCGACAGTTTGAACCTCAGGAAGTGGTCTTTGTTTCAAGATCTCTACACGCTGGTGTACATCATCAACTTTTCAAGAAATTTAAGTGGAGACTCTTCTTGTAAAGATGTTGTCAGTGTCATTAATTCAAGCTGCTGCTCTCTCATTTCCTTCATTCTTTCAATTTGTGGAGTATATTCTTGATTAATTAGATTGCCAACATCACAGAGAGCTGTTAAGAAACTTTTTTTTTTCTGTTCTAATGTATCATTAAGCTCCTTAAAATACTGGAGAACGACTTCCTTATCGCCTTGGACCATTTTCTCAGAATGAGATTTTGTTATTCCAGCTTTTCAATAAGATGGGTAAGATCTGTCCAGTGTGTGTCAGTCAACTGTTCAAGCAGTTTTGAGGAGTGTCCTTTTCTTTGAAATAGGCACTCTGAAGGTCATCTATAGGATGACCATGATGTTGACCTATGGTAAGGCAATGACCACAAACTAATTTTTTGTCTAGTAGACAGTAAACATTTAATGGTTGCCTGTAATGTTCAGGGCAGGTGACAATATCTGGATGGTCTTCTTGCTGGTATTTTCAATAATAGCCCTTAATGCAAAATTAACAGGTAAAGATTCAATACCAGTTGGAGCAATTTCAATAATACTTCTGCAATTAGGGCACTTGAG
>NW_016841645.1:0-2852 GCF_001698545.2 Rhinopithecus bieti | reverse complement strand
GTCATTACACTGCTGAGTACTCCAGCCTGGGTAACAGAGCAAGATCTTGGAGGAGGTGGAGCAAGATGGCCGAATAGGAACAGCTCCAGTCTCCAACTCCCAGCGCGAGTGACACAGAAGACTGGTGATTTCTGCATTTTCGACTGAGGTACTGGGGTCATCTCAATGGGGAGTGCCGGACAATTGGTGCTGGTCAGCTGCTGCAGCCCGACCAACGAGAGCTGAAGCAGGGTGAGGCATCGCCTCACCTGGGAAGGGCAAGGGGAAGGGAATCCCTTTTCCTAGCCAGGGGAACAGAGACACACATCACCTGGAAAATCGGGTGACTCCCACCCAATACTGCGCTTTAAGCAAACCGACACACCAGGAGAATATATCCCACACATGGCCTGGAGGGTCCCACACCCACGGAGCCTCCCTCATTGCTAACACAGCAGTCTGCGATCTAATGGCAAGGCAGCAGCCAGGCTGGGGGAGGGGCGCCCGCCATTTCTGAGGCTTAAGTAGGTAAACAAAGCCGCTGGGAAGCTCGAACTGGGTGGAGCTCACAGCAGCTCAAGGAAACCTGCCTGTCTCTGTCTCTGTAGACTCCACCTCTGGGGACAGGGCACAGCTAAAAAAAAAAAAAAAAAAAAAAAAAAAAAAAAAAAAAACAACAACAACAAAAAGGCAGCAGAACCTCTGCAGATGCAAACGACTCTGTCTGACAGCTTTGAAGAGAGCAGTGGATCTCCCAACACGGAGGTTGAGATCTGTGCTGTAAACTTGAAAGTTGTGTGTCTGTTTCAAAGCAAATTGAAAATGTTAAAAGAAATACAGGAATTCATCTCTCACTATTTGAATAAGGACTTGATTTTCCTCCTGATATCATGAATCTTTGATACAAAATATACAAATAATTGTATTTCTTCTAAATGTTTCATAACTCTTTGTTTTCGATAGCTTATATTTTGACTACCCTCTAGTTTTCTGTGGTTTACTTCTCGCATTTCTAATTTGTAATGCATGCACAAATTAAACCTCAACATCCTTATATTTTTAAGCATGTTAATATTACTATTTTCATATTCCAACTGTGGTTTTATTAATATTGTATATAATTTTTAAAATTCAAACAAAACAACTCTAGATAATATAACTACAGAGGACCAGGTTATCTGTATATTATCACATTCACTACATTAAAACCATACATATTGCCAAAAATGATATCTCCAATAAAATCATATTTGGGAGCAGCACAGTTTAAAGTAAAAGTTTGTTACACTTTGTATATGTTAAAACTACTTCTTAAGGAGGAAACATTTTAATAAATAACTATAGTTAGTTCCCATACTATGGAGCAAAATATTTGATTAGAGAGATCTAGATACTGGGTATTAAATTAAACATCTTATAGGAAGTTTTAATGCAAAGTATTTTTGAGACATGCAAAGTTTGACTTAAATAACAGAAAACTTACATATAAAACTCAAGGTCTAGGTCACAGTGATCACTTAATAAATGATAGATGTTGGCTAGGCATGGTGGCTCATGCCTGTAATCCCAGCACTTTGGGAGGCAGAGGCGGGCGGATCATGAGGTCAGGAGATGGAGACCATCCTGGCTAACAGGGTGAAACCCCGTCTCTACTAAAAAATACAAAAAAATAGCTGGGCGTGGTGAGGGGGCGCCTGTAGTCCCAGCTACTCAGGAGGCTGAGGCAGGAGAATGCCGTGAACCCAGGAGGCAGAGGTTGCAGTGAGCTGAAATTGCACCACTGCACTCCAGCCTGGGTGACAGAGCCAGACTCTGTCTCAAAAAGCAAATAAATAAATAAATGATAGGTGTTATTCTTATTGATATAGCCATCATCATCATCATCACATCATCATTTTAACTTGTCATTTACAAATATGAAATGTTAACTATGCCAAGACGTAATCTGTGAATTTATAAAATAAATCAGAATTATATATGGACTTAGTTATATGTATGAAAATAATAGCATGTTGCAAAAAATCCAGAATAAATACAGATTCATTAGCTCCGTTAGGTATATACATTGTTTAGGCTTCTTTTGATTATATTCTATGCATATAATTTAAGATCCTATGACATCACAATTTTATTTCTCTTTTCAGTAGTTTCAAATCTTATCTGTATTAATTGTAGTCAAAAATATCAAAGTTGTACATTTTTTTTTGATTGGTGAATGTAATGGCACATATTGTATTTCATTATTGTCACATCAGACTTAGATTTCATTTATAGGTGGAACACATATTAAAACATTCATATTTGAGAATGAGAAGCCAAGAAATACATAATGATTAAAAAATAAATAAATTACTACTTAGAGAATGCTCTTATGTATGGGAAGAAAACAGTTCTTTCTGTCCTTTATATATCATTTACATAAATGACAAGAAAAATTCAATTAGCACAGCTCTACTGTGTAGATATTAAAAATCCAGGGAAGGAATGGTGTCACAGTAGCCTCTAACAAGAATAGAGCTTTTATTCAAGGAATGAATGTTTATTCATTTACTAGCATAATGATGAGATATTCAAAACATGTGACCTGACAAGCCCACCTCAATTGTTGAATATTGTGTTTTTCAGGAAATGTATCAGTGTCCTCTGGCTTTATGAGTTATTGTTAGGGCATCAAAATTAAACACCTTATTTCAAGTACCAAGATGTAAATTAAAACCAGGATGATACTCATAAATCACTGTAAAATCTTCTTATTTGAAATTAAAGGCTCACTAGTAGTACAAGTAGCTTCAAAATTAAAGAATTTTAATTTAGATTTTACTAAAATTAGTACAATTAAATATAATTATTTAATATATATTTTGACATTCCCA
>NW_016841644.1:0-1439 GCF_001698545.2 Rhinopithecus bieti | reverse complement strand
CCCTTCTTGGAAGAGTTTGCTAACTCTGTTATCTTGTGTTCTGCAAAGAGATGTTTGGAAGTTCATTGAGGGCTATGGTGAAAAGGACATACCCTCAGATAAAATTGGAAAGAAGCCTTATGAGAAACTGCATTTCGATGTGTGAATGCAACTCACAGAGTTACACGTTTCCCTTCAGTGTTCAGTTTGCTAACACACTTTTCTGGAAATCTGAAATGGGATACTTCTGAACGCAATGTAGTTGACGGTGACAAAGAAATTTCCTCAGATGAAAACTAGAAAGAAGCTTTGTTAGAAACTTCTTGGTGATGTGTGAATTCATCTCACAGAGTTACACTTATATTTCATGCAGCAGTCCATTATCACTGTTTTTGAGGAAACTGAGAAGGACTGCTTTGTATCACATTGAGCCCTACGCTGATAAAGGAAATATCATCAGTTCATAACGTGAAAGAATCTTTCTGAGAAACTGAATTTGGATCTGTGAATTAATCTCACAGAGTTACAGCTTAGTTCTCAGGAAACAGATTGCTAACACTCTTGTGGTGGAATCTGCAAAGTGAGATTTGGGAGCCCATAGGGGCCCATGCTGAAATAGGAAATATCCTCAGACACTAACTAGAGAGAAGCTTACTGAGAGATTGATTTCTGATGTGTGACTTCATCACACAGAGTTCCACCGTTCCTTTCTTGGAACAGTTTGCAAACTCTGTTATCTTGTGTTCTGCAAAGTGATATTTGGGAGCCCATTGAGGGCTCTAGTTAAAAAGGAAATTTCCTCAGCTCAAAACTGGAAAGAAGCCTTCTGAGAAACTGCATTTCGAAGGGTGAATGCAACTCCAGAGTTACACGTTTCTATTCAGTGTTCAGTTTGCTAACACAGTTTCTGGAAATCTGCAATGGGATACTTCTCAATGCAATGAAGCTTTCGGTGACAAAGGAAATATCCTCAGATGAAAACTAGAAAGAAGCTTTTGTAGAAACTTCTTTGTGATTTGTGAAATCCTCGCACAGAGTTACAGCTGAGTTCTCAGGAAGCAGTTTGCTAAATCTCTTTTCGTGGAATCTGCACTGTTAGATTTGGGAGCCCAAGGGGCCCATGGTGAAAAAGGAAATATCCTCAGATAATAAGTAGAGAGAAGTTTGCTGAGAGATTGCTTTATGATGTGTGACTTCATCACACAGACTTCCACCCTTCCCTTCTTGGAACAGTTTGCGAACTCTGTTGTGTTCTGTGAAGTGATATTTGGGAGCTCATTGAGGGCTATGGTGAAAAAGGAAATATCCTCAGATCAAAACAGGAAAGAAGCCTTCTGAGAAACTGCATTTTGATGTGTGATTGCAATTCCCAGACTTACACGTTTCTGTTCAGTGTTCACCTTACTAGCACATTTTTCTGGAAATCTGCAATGGGATCCTTCTGAATGCACTGAAGCTTG
>NW_016841643.1:0-456 GCF_001698545.2 Rhinopithecus bieti | reverse complement strand
TTCTCTCCTTCTTCTTTTCTTCTTTCTTCTTCTTTCTTCTTTCTTCTTTCTTCTTTCTTCTTTTCTTCTTCCTTCTTCCTTCTTTTCTTCTTTCTTCTTCTTTCTTCTTCTTTCTTCTTCTTTCTTCTTCTTTCTTCTTCTTTCTTCTTCTTTCTTCTTCTTCTTCTTCTTCTTCTTCTTCTTCTTCTTCTTCTTCTTCTTCTTCTTCTTCTTCTTCTTCTTCTTCTTCTATTTTTGGACAGTAAAGTGCGTATGGCTGTGTGCTTTCCCCCATGGAACTCCTATTGGTCTTCCGTAGCGCTGGTGCATCGGGCATTCTACCACTGCTATAAGTGAAGGTCCATGGAAGAACTCAAATTGAGATCAGTGACATCCAGGAAATCGATGTTGAAGATGCTGGGACTGCTGGTGCTGAGGGCGCTAAAGCCTGGTGTGGAACTTGGCGGAGTGAGGTCC
>NW_016841642.1:0-1680 GCF_001698545.2 Rhinopithecus bieti | reverse complement strand
TATCTTTGATGAAATAGATGCTTTAATAATTACCCCTACTGCTATCTTTTGAATAAATTACAGTATTGTTTGTTTTCCCCCATGTTTTTTTCCCTGTAAAATTATATTTGGGTATATGAAAGATTGTAGTCCCTGTGTTAAAAGGAACCCATTAAAGTCATTTGCTAAGGATATCAAGTGATATAAACTTGACTTACATTTCAGAATAATGACAGGATAACAAACCACTTGAGTTTTAATTTCACATTAATAGTGTAGGGTTATGACTATTAAGACAATCTATCAGGCACTTAATAGAAACAGTAAATGTTGGAAGAAAACATAATGTTAATTTAAATGCTGCATAATTGAAAGGGTAAAGCATGTGGAATGAAGAGATTTAAATGAAGCTCTGGTTTCAGCCCCATTTTAATTGGGTGTCTGCAGAGAAGCCATTTAATGATGGTTAAATCTCTAGCAGAAAGTTACAATAATTTCAGGTCTACCTAACTCCCAGAGGTGTTTATAGGATCAAATCAATTGCTCTGAGTAAACAGTTTTAGGTAAAACACTGAACAGATAAGGAACCTGCATCTTATATAGCTTGAGAGCAAATATATAATTAGTGGCATGTCTGTTGATTCCCAGTCTAGAGTGTTTGAGTATGAAAAGTGCCATCATGGTCAAGAGAATCAAGTACATGTCACCAATTATTCATTTATCCTTTTATGATACAGGTATGCGAAATAGAAATGTTGGCTTAGTCAGATTATCGAAGAGTGACTCCAAGTGTGAGCCTTGGACCAGCAACAACAGCATACTCTAAGATCTTGTTAGAAATGCAGATTATTGGGTCCCAACCCAAACCTACTGAATCAAAAACTCTGCATATATGGACCAGAATTTTGTATTTCTAAATTTGTACTTTAATTCCTGCAGATGGTTCTGATGCAACTTAAGGGTTGAGAACTACAGCCACTTTTGATACTGGTTTAATGTCTCTACTGTGGAAAGAGATGGCAGAGTTCACTCAGGTAACTTTGCCTATAACAAAAGCTACATAGCCCTGAAGGGTTTGGTCACTTCTTAATTCTAAGCCCCATTTCACCAAAAGCCCCCTTGCTTTCAGAGGTTCTCTCACACTGTCTTTTCTTCAGTTCCTTGCATGTCATATAGCATCAAGGCCCTTCTGGGGATGTTTTTCTCCTTGCTCTTAAGCTTCCTTCTTTTTTTCCTAAATATCCTTCAACTCTTTAATTCAAGCATTGTTTCATCATGAAAATCTTTTCTAATCCCCAATTCGATAATATCTCACCATAACTCTTGACACTCTATTTTTCCTTTATAGTATGTATCACAGTTTATAAAGATATATTTTTGTTATTATCTGATTAATGTGTTTCTCACGTACAAGAATGCATGCTGCATGTAATCAGAGCCTGTATTAGTCCATTCTCACACTGCTATAAAGAATCACCCAAGATTGGATAATTTATCAAGGAAAGAGGTTTCATTGATTCCCAGTTCCATGTAGCTCAGGAGGCTTCAGGCAACTTACAATCATGGAGGAAGGGGAAGCTGACATATCCTTCTTCACAAGGCAGTAGGAGAGAGAAGTGCTGAGTGAAGGGGAAAGAGCCACTTATGAAATCATCAGGTCTCCTGAGAACTCACTCACTATCATGAGAACAGCATGGGGGA
>NW_016841641.1:0-766 GCF_001698545.2 Rhinopithecus bieti | reverse complement strand
GGTTCTGGAGGAGGAAGCGTGGGAGAGGCGGCCTCGGTTGCGTCCCAGCTACAAACCCCCAGGAGTCCAGTTCTCAGGACCTTCCGGAGCTGATTTCCACCAGGGGAGGGGGAGATTCAGGACGCCTGCTGGGGACAGCTCACGACCCCCTTTCAATTCCGATTCTGGACCCCTTCGGGAGAGAATGGATAGGCTGAGAACACCCACTGAGGCAGGCAGGGCCTCGCTGAAGCCCAGAATGGTCACATGGGCCCCAAGGCGTGGTGTCAGCTGAGAGTTCACTGACTCGTGAGCCCTCTGCCTCCCTCCTTTGAGAGAGCAGTGGGCTGCCCTGATTAGAAAGGGCCTGGGGCTCCTGCAAGCTGATCCCGCTTTCCAGCGCACGTGTACAGAGCTCCAGGGAAGATTCCGTGCTGGCGTCAATGTGACCACACACACTGGCGCACCCCAAAGTAGATGGCGTGCAGGTGTGCCACCGGCGGCATAAGGGGCGTTGGCGAAAGAATCTATAGAGTCCAGGCATGTACCCTGTGGAAGCGTTGCACAGGTGACCTTTCCATGAATGCCAGGGAAAATTAAAGACACCTGGGATCTAGTGGCCGCTCAGAAGTTTCAGGGAGTCAGTCCACTCAGGACCAGAGGGGAGTCTCATTGTCAGCGTCCGGGCGGGCCTGAGGCTGAGATGCAGCGCTGCTTTCCCCGGACTCCGCCTGTGCTGTCAACATCCTGGTGAGTCCTTTGCCGGGACTCCTGGCATCTGGAGACA
>NW_016841640.1:0-1439 GCF_001698545.2 Rhinopithecus bieti | reverse complement strand
AATGAGTTTCCCTGGTAGACAATATTTTACATGTGCTGTCACTTGTTAACTGGGGAGTTGAGCCCATTCCATGTGATTACACCAAGAGAGAATAGGCTTATTAAATTTAATTGAGAAGTAAATAAAGCCAATAATTGATATTTGACAATACTAATACAATAAATTTTAAAATTTCTATTGTGCAATGTCAAGGCAGAAAGGAATAAGAGGAAATATGACACATTTTTTTTTTGTTTTTGGTATTTTTTTGAGATGGAGTCTCGCTCTGTCGCCCAGGCTGGAGTGCAGTGGCCGGATCTCAGCTCACTGCAAGCTCCGCCTCCCGGGTTTATGCCATTCTCCTGCCTCAGCCTCCCGAGTAGCTGGGACTACAGGCGCCCGCCACCACGCCCGGCTAGTTTTTTGTATTTTTTAGTAGAAACGGGGTTTCACCGTGTTAGCCAGGATCGTCTCGATCTCCTGACCTCATGAGTCGCCCGCCTCGGCCTCCCAAAGTGCTGGGATTACAGGCTTGAGCCACCGTGTCCTGCTGACACATGTTTTTAAAAATGACATTAATGTCACCACTTCCAGATGCTAATCCTATGAAATCACGTAAATTCCCAAATCAGGTTGTTTTAGGCAAGAAAACTACTTTTCATACGTAGTAAAATGACAAATGTCTAATGCTTTTTCGTCATCTAAAAAAGAGTGATGGCTTGTCTAACATACTTCTAAGATTTTCAAATGAAAATATTCAGGGCAGCAAAGTACTAGCAGAGAGATGAGCAAGCAGATCACGGAAAAAAAAGTCTTAATGACCCAGCATTTATATGGAAAGTTGATGAATGATAGAGTAGGCACTGTAGAATAGAAAAAGAAATCACATGAACTTTAAAATATGAGGCAAACCAGGCTGGCATCTACTTGAGAAAATGCATTGCATTTTTCTCTATTCCATGAACCATAATCAACTTATTATATATCAAATATGAAAGATAAAACTAGAACACTTTCAGAAGTCACATGAAGATTCTTTTTTTTTAATGAAGGATTAGGCAGAATTTTTTTTAGGTAAGAAAAAAGTGATAAAGGAACAGACAAACTCAAACATATTAAAATTTATGGAATAAAAAGAAAATAGAGTGGGCCGGGCATGGTGGCTCACGCCTGTAATCCCAGCACCTTGGGAGGCTGAGGCGGGTGATCACCTGACGTCAGGAGGTTGAGACCAGCCTGGACAACATGGCAAAACCCTGCCTTTTTGCTGTTTGTGTGTTTGTTTTTTGAGACGGAGACTCACATTGTCACTTGGGCTGGGGTGCAGTGGCAAGATCTTGGCTCACTGCAACCTCCACCTCCCGGGTTCAAGCAATTCTCTTGCCTCAGCCTCCCGAGTAGCTGGGATTACAGGTGCCTGCCACCACGCTCAGCTAATTTTTTTGTATTTTTAGTAGAGA
>NW_016841639.1:0-541 GCF_001698545.2 Rhinopithecus bieti | reverse complement strand
AAACATGTCTAATATCTTTAAAGACACAAATCTTTTGGGCTGGGTGCGGTGGCTCATACCTGTAATCCCAACATTTTGGGAGGCCTAGGCCGGTGGATCACCTTAGGTCAGGAGTTCAAGACCAGCCTGGCCGACATGGTGTAACCCCGTCTCTAGTAAAAATACAAAAGCTAGCCAGGTGTGGTGGTGGGTACCTGTAATCCCAGCTACTCAGGAGGCTGAGGCAGGAGAATAACTTGAACCTGTGAGGTGGAAGTTGCAGTGAGCCAAGCTCAAGCCACTGCACTCCATCTGGGCGACAGAGTGGGACTCCATCTCAAAAATAAAATAAAATAAAATAGTCAAAAGTAAATAAAAACACAAAGCTTTCAACTTAATAGGCACTCAAAGCTCTTTCCGGTTTGAAGTATACACAAGGTCTATTTTTCTAGAATCACCTGACCTCTCTAAGCCTTGCAAATGAAACTGAATTTCTCACTTGATACTTGGCTGTGACTTGCAATCATGAAAACCAAGAACTGTGTTATATCACTGTGTATTG
>NW_016841638.1:0-1326 GCF_001698545.2 Rhinopithecus bieti | reverse complement strand
TGTGGTCCTAGGTACTTGGGAGGCTGAAGCAGGAGGATTGCTTGAGCTGGGGAGGTAGAGGCTGCAGTGAACCATGATCGCACCACTGCATTCCAGCCTGGGCAACGCAGCAAGACTCTGTCTCAACAAAACAAAACAAAAATCAGCACGTAACAAGTAGGGGAAAATAAGGCTGAGGAACAGGAAGAGAAGTTGCCAATGTATAGCTGGGAAACCATGTTGAGAAAGTGACATTAGAGCAAATACTTGAAGGAAACATGGCAGCAGGTAAAGGCCTGGAGGTGGGAAGTTCCCCATTGTGTTCAAAGAGTAGCAGGGAGAGCTGAGCACGGTGGCTCACGCCTGTAATCCCAGCACTTTGGGAGGTCAAGGTGGGTGGATCACTTGAGGTCAGGAGTTCGAGACCAGCCTGGGCAACATGGTGAAAACCCGTCTCTACTAAAAGTACAAATATTAGGCGGGCATGGTGGTGAGCACCTGTAATCCCAGCTACTTGGGAGGCTGAAGCAGGAGAATCACTTGAATCCAGGAGGCAGAGGTTGCAGTGAGCTGAGACCATGCCACTGCACTCCAACCTGAGCAGCAGAGCAATACTCCATCTCAAAAAACAAACAAACAAACAAAAACTGAGGCCCAGAAAGGTTATATAACTTACCCAAGTCACACAATAGGTGGTGGAGCCTGGATTCAAACCCTGATTCTAGGCTCATAACTCCCTCAATAAAAAGTACCTAACTGATATTGCTCATTTTTAGATTTCTAGCAACTTCTAAGCTTTTTCCCACTTCCCCTGCTGCCCCCTAGAACCTCCAGGTCTCCTGCCTCAACGACGAGCAGAACCAGCACCTCCAGGCCTCCCTCAGCCGCTTGCATCGGGTGGCCCAGGTAACCCCTCCTGCTGGGGTCTGGCTCCACTGCCCCTGCTGGACACCCAGGACCCTGACCGCCTCTCTGTCACCCTCAGTATGCCCGGGCCAAGCACGTGCTGCTCCTGGTGGATGCGGAGTACACCTCACTGAACCCTGCGCTCTCGCTGCTGGTGGCTGCCCTGGCCGTGCGCTGGAACAGCCCAGGGGAAGGCGGGCCCTGGGTGTGGAACACCTACCAGGCCTATCTAAAGGTGTGCAGTATGTTCCGGGAGGTGCAGGCTGGGGTCCCCACACCCTGACCTACCAGAACCTGCCCGCGTGCCGCGTACAGGACACATTCGAGCGGCTGGGGAGGGACGCAGAGGCCGCACACAGGGCCGGCCTGGCCTTCAGAGTGAAGCAGGTACGAGGTGCCTATCTGGACAAGGAGAGAGCGGTGGCCCAGCTTCATGGGATG
>NW_016841637.1:0-539 GCF_001698545.2 Rhinopithecus bieti | reverse complement strand
GCTAGTCTCAGTGCTGCATCAGACGAAGTCCTGGTTTCTATAGAGTTTACAGTCTGCTAAGGGAAACAGACAACAAGCAAGTGAACAGACCTTTCCTCCACTGTAACAAGAGGGAAGAAGAAAGAGATGGGTACAAACATATGCGTGTATATGAGTTCTGTGATGGAAAAATGAGAAGAGTTCATATCAGATGCCTGTATTTATACACACACACACACACACACACACACACACACACACACACACATATATATTTTTTGAGATGGAGTCTCACTTTGTCACCAGGCTGAAGTGCAGTGGTGCAATCTCCGCTCACTGCAACCTCCCCCTCCCAGGATCAAGCAATTCTCCTGCCTCAGCCTCCCAAGTACCTGGGACTACAGGCGTGTGCCACCATGCCCAGCTAATTTTTTGTATATTTATTAGAGATGGGGTTTCACCGGGTTGGCCAGGATGGTCTCGATCTCCTGACCTCGTGATCCGCCCGTCTTGGCCTCCCAAATTGCTGGGATTACAGGCTTGAGCCACCGAGCCCGGCC
>NW_016841636.1:0-457 GCF_001698545.2 Rhinopithecus bieti | reverse complement strand
GAGGCAACAAAGCTCAAGGTCCCCCACATCCAGGAAATGCACAAGGACCACACCAACAAGGAGGCAACAGACCTCAAGGTCCCTCACCTTCAGGAAGGCAACAAGGACCAACCCAACAAGGAGGCAATCCCCAGCAGGCTGGAAACCCCCAGGGCCCACCATCCTCTTCTCAAGGGGGCAGACCCGCCGGACCTCCCCAGGGACAGTCTCCCCAGTAATCTGGGATTCAATGACAGGTATGATTCCAGTTGATTCTTCACCAAGTGCTCTAATTGCTACAGGTCTCCAGCTTTACTGTGCCAAAGAATCAACTAAAACCCATTGACATCGTTTTGTTGTAGAACCCACTTCTAAAGATTTGTGTTCAGATATTCTGGAAATGGGTAACAAGGCCCTATATTTGTAACAAGCTCTTGAAGGAATTCTGATGTTGAGAAGCAATATTCCTAATAATCTG
>NW_016841635.1:0-2860 GCF_001698545.2 Rhinopithecus bieti | reverse complement strand
AGAGCATTACATTTCCATTAAAATGTAGATCCCAAGAATGCCAGACAGGGTCAGGCAGAGGATAGAACAGACAGTGATTTTCATATACTGCAGTAGGAAGGTGGATCCACCTTTTGGCTGATACTTGTAATCATGAAGTATGGGAAAGTATGACCAGATTGAGTAAATGACCAGAAACTCAAAACTAAGCTACAATAAATTTGTCTATTTCTGCTTTTGTTGACTGCTATCAGTGTTACATCAAAAACAGTATTGCTGAGACCAATGTTTTGGAGCTTTAACTCTGTGATTTCTTCTAGTAATTTTACAGTTCAGACCTTCTATTTAAATCTTTATTTGGAGTTGATATTAGTATGTGGTGTAAATTAAGGGTCTAACTTTATTTTTCTTGTGGATATTCAGTTTTCTCAACACCGTTTGTAGAACAGATTATCCTTAAACCATTGTGTGTCCTTGGCACCTTTGTCAAAAATAAGTTGACTGTGTGTGGGTTTATTTCTGGGTTTTCCATTTTGTTTAATTAGCCAATTTGTCCGTTTATATGCCACTACCATGCTATTTGGATTACAATTGTTTTACAATATGTAATAAAATCAGGTAGTATGCTGTCTCTAGCTTTGTTCTTTTTGCTCGAGATTATTTTGTCTGTTTGAGGTCTGTTCGATACAAATGTCAAGATTCTTTTTTCCATTTCTGTAAAAGAATGTCATTGGAATTTTGACAGTGATTGCATCAAATATGTTGCTTTTGGTATTTTCCTCATTTTCACAATATTAATTCATCCCATCCACAAGCACGAGATTTTTTTTTCATTTATTTGTGTTTTTAAATTTTTGTTCATTGGTGTTTTATAGTTTTTTGTATACAGGACTTTTAATTTTTTGCTTAAATTTACACCTATTTAATTTGTGGTGCTATTGTACTTGGGATTTTTAAAAAATTTCTTCAGGTAGCTTGTTATTTATATACAGAAACACTTCTGATCTTTGTTAGTTTATTCTGTATCCTGCAACCTTATTGAATTCATGCATCAGTAATAACACTTTTTGGTGGAATATTTAGGGTTTTCTATATACAGGATCATGTTATCTGCAATTAGAGATAATTTCACTTATTTTTTTTTTCTGAGTAGGATGCTTTTACTTTCTTTTCTTGTCTAATTGTTCTGTCTAGGAATTCCACTGTTACGATGAAAAGAAATGGTGAGAGTGGTCATCATTGTCTTGTCCCTGAACATGGAGGAAAAGCTTTCAACTTTTCATGGTTGAGAATAATGTTAGCTAAGGGCTTGTTCATACATGGTTCTTTTTTGTGTTGAGATACATTTTCTCTATACTTAATTTGTTGAGAGCTTTCATGATGAAAGGGTTTTAAATTTTGTCATGCACTTTTTCTGTATGTATTGAGAGAATCATATGATTTTTGTCTGACTTTGTTCATGCATTTATCACATGTATCCATATGCATATGTTGAAACCACCTTGCATCCAAAAGATAAATCCCACTTAATCATGGTGAATGATTCCATTCATATATTCTTAACTTTGGTTTCTAATATTTTGCTGAAGATTTTTGTATCAAGGTTCATTACCGACATTGGCCTAGTATTTTCTTCTCTTGTAGTGTCCTTGTCTGTCTTTGGTATCAGAATGATGGTAGCCTAATAAAATGAGTTTGGAAGTATTTCCTCTATTTCACTTTTTTGAAAGAGTTTGAGAGTAATTAGTATTATTTCTTTAAAGGTTTGTCAGAATTCAGCAGTGAAGCCTTCTGGTCCTATGCTTTTCTTTCATGGGAGGCTTTTAGTTTCTGCTTCAATTTCCTTATTATTTATTAGTCCATTCAAATTTTCTGTTTCTTCGTGATTCAGTCTTAGTAAGTTGTATATTTGTGGAAATGTTTTTATTTCTTCTGTGTTATCCAAGTTGTTGGCATACAAATGTTCATTGTATGAACAATTGTAATCCTTTGTATTTTAGTGTTAAAATTTGTAATTTCTCCTATTTCATTTCTGATCTTATTTGTTGGAATAGTCTTTTTTCTAGTTAGTCTAGATATGGATTGGTTGACTTTGTTTATTGCCTTTAAAAAAAGTTCAGTATTAATTCTTTCCACTGAGTTTCTCATATCTATTTTATTTATTTCTACTTTAATCTTTGCTATTTTCTTATTTCTGCTAATTCTTGGCTTTGTTTCTCTTCTAGTTCATTGAAGTATAATGTTAGATGTTTTTAATTTGTAGTTGTTCTTTTTTTGGTATAGGAATTTAATGCCATACATTTTCATCATAAGATTCATTTAAGTACATTCTATAAGTTTTGGTTGTTGTGTTTTCATTTTTGTGTGCCTTAAAATATGCTTTTTTATTTTTTCTGTAACTCATGGGGCATTTATGAATATGTTAAATTTTGCCATTTTATGTATTTTTCAAGATTTATTCTGTTATTGATTTCTAACTTTATGCCCTTGGAATGCAAAAATTTTCTTTATATAATTCAATTTTCTAATATTTGTTAAGATCTGTTTTGTGGCCTAACATATGATAGATCCTGGAGAATGTTCCACCCACATTTCAGAAGAACATGTATACTGCTGCTGTTGGATAAGATGTTTTGGGTATGTCTGTTAGATCAAGTTGCTCTAAAGTGTAATTCAAATATAATGTTTCTTAATTTATTATCTTTCTAAATGTTCTTTCCATTGTTGAAATTGGGGTATTGAGGTCTCCTACTATTATCGTATTGCAGTGTATTTTTCTCATCAGATTATTTAATAATTGCTTTATGAATTTAGGTCTTCTGACCTTGTGTGCATATATATTTACAAGTATTATGTCTTCATGATGAATAAACTCCTTTAT
>NW_016841634.1:0-540 GCF_001698545.2 Rhinopithecus bieti | reverse complement strand
CCTAGGGAGAGAGCCCAGGCAGGGCTGTGTCTGTCCATTAAGGAGTCGACTCCCGTCTGCATAGCATTGGTGATCACAGATACCCGGGGTCCCTCTGCCCCAGAGAGATGTCCACTTTCCCAAGAGCAAGTGCAGCCCCTGGACCCTTCCAAATGGAGGGAAGAGGCAAACAAGAACTTTTAAAAAGTGGAAGAGTAGATAATTTAAGGAAGGACTTCTGCATTCATGAGGCCACAGGAAGGCAGGGAGCAGGGCTATAGGGTGTGGAGATGGGGCAGAAAAGAAGTGGTCAGTAGAGTATGCTGAGTTCTTTAGAACTGAGAGGTAGGGACCAAGATAGAGAGGAGAGGCCAGGACAGAGCAAGTGAATTTAGCTCAGATGGCGAGGGGCAGAGCACAGAGGAGTCGTTGCCCAGAGAATCCCATGGAACTTGCAGTGGATGATCCCTGCAGCAGATGGTTCCTGCATGGTACCAGGAAGATGCATAACAACCCTAGTACCATCCCAGCCATGCCCTGCCCCTCAGCATCTAAGCTAAA
>NW_016841633.1:0-539 GCF_001698545.2 Rhinopithecus bieti | reverse complement strand
AGCTGGGCATGGTGGTACACACCAGTAGTCAGAATTGCTTGAGCTGGAGAGTTTGAGCCTGCAGTTAGCTCAAATGATTATACTACTGTGCTCTAGCCTGGGCAACAGAGCAAGACCCTATCTCAAAATAACTAAATAAAAAGTGTTGGCCGGGCGCGGTGGCTCAAGGCTGTAATCCCAGCAGTTTGGGAGGCCGAGACGGGTGGATCACGGGGTCAGGAGATCGAGACCATCCTGAGTATCCCGGTGAAACCCCGTCTGTACTAAAAAATGAAAAAAAAATTAGCCGGGCGAGGTGGCGGGCGCCTGTAGTCCCAGCCACTCGGGAGGCTGAGGCAGGAGAATGGCTGGCGTAAACCCGGGAGGCGGAGCTTACACTGAGCCGAGATCTGGCCACTGCACTCCAGCCTGGGCGACAGAGCGAGACTCCGTCTCAAAAAAAAAAAAAGTCTCGACTGGGCATGGTGGCCCACGCCTGTAATCCCAGCACTTTGGGATGCCAAGGCAGGTGGATCACTTGAGGCCGGGAATTCAAGACC
>NW_016841632.1:0-1322 GCF_001698545.2 Rhinopithecus bieti | reverse complement strand
CGCACATCCAGCCGGAGAGGGGGCCTCGTTTCCCCTTCAGATTGCTTTCTTCCCAGCCCCCTCTCCTCTTTCCTTTGAGCCCCCAGAGAGAAAGATGAGGAAATGAGGGGCTGGGGAGAAAGAGGGGCTGGGCAAAGGCACAGGCTCACAATAGCCGTTCCTGACCAGGAGGCCACTACCGCCCACAGTGGCCATAGCTTCTCACCCGACCTGGCTGCGTCTGTCTCTTTGAGAAGGAAACAGAGGTACCCTCCCTGGTAGCTGGGGTACAGCAACACTTGCAACAGTCAGAAGCCAAAAGGCAGATGGCAGCGCTGGAAGCTGAAGCCTTCTTGAGGGGCTCAAGCCACTCTTGGTATAGTGGGCTATAAAGCTCATAAGCATAAAGCTGGGGCAAACGTGCCGCTAGGTGGGGCATCCTCAGCTGGAGGCCAGAGCAGGAG
Organism: Rhinopithecus bieti; assembly: GCF_001698545.2. Lineage (NCBI taxonomy): Eukaryota > Metazoa > Chordata > Mammalia > Primates > Cercopithecidae > Rhinopithecus > Rhinopithecus bieti. The sequence goes on along the minus strand of NW_016841632.1, from coordinate 879 downwards.
GGCACCAGGGTTAGCAGAGGGCCAGGCTGACCCTCTGGGATGGGTTCCCGGGTCTCTGCTCACAGGCCTGTCTGTCTACTCTTGAGACTCACCGCTCCTAAGATCCCAGGAAAGGAGAAAGTGGACTTCGATGTAAGTTTACAGGACTCTGTTCAACATGGCCACGATTTCCCCGTACCCCAGCTTTTGGGCTCCAGGCTAGGCCTCAGAAGGTCACTTCCTCCCAGGCACCCAGAGCTGGGCCCCCTTGGTCCAGGGAATTCTACCATAACCTATTCCTGGACTAGAGGAAACCCCTCCAAAAATAAACATCTCATTTCCCTTCTCCTACATCCATCCTTCTATCCATCCATCCATCCACCCACGTAAGCACCTACCCATTCACCTACCATCAATACACTCATTCAGCCACCCACCCACCCATCCACCCAACCATCTATCCCTTCATTCATCCATCCACCCAATCACCCACCTACCCATCCATACAACCACCCACCCATTCACTCATCCACCCACCCACCCACTCATCCACCCATTCATCCATCCATCCTTACTTCCATCCATCCAACCAGCCACATATCCACTCACCCATTCATCCATCCATCCACCCACCCAACCACCCATCTATATACTCACCCATCTATCCACCCACTCATCTATCAATTTACCCACTCACTCATCCATCCATCCATTCATCCACCCTCCTGCCCACCCACGCACCTATTCACCCACTCATCCATCCACCCACCTCTCTATCCACCCACTCACCCACCCATCCATTATCTACTCACCCATGCAGTCACCCACCCACCCACTCATCCACCCATTCATCCATCCATCCTTACTTCCATCCATCCAACCAGCTACATATCCACTCAC
>NW_016841631.1:0-1321 GCF_001698545.2 Rhinopithecus bieti | reverse complement strand
AATTTTGGCTTTTGTTGCAATAGCTTTTGGTGTTTTCGTCATGAAGTCTTTGCCCATGCCTATGTCCTGAATGGTATTGCCTAAGTTTTCTTCCAGGGTTTTATAGTTTTGGGTTTTACATTTAACTCTTAAATCCATCTTGAGTTCATTTTGTATAAGGTGCAAGGAAGGAGTCCAGTTTCAGTTTTCTGCATTTGGCTAGCCAGTTTTCCCAGCACCATTTATTGAATAGGGAATGCTTTCCCAATTGCTTGTTTTGGTCAGGTTTGTAGAAGATCAGATGGTTGTAGATGTGTGGTGTTATTTCTGAGGTATCTGTTCTGTTCCATTGGCCTGTATGTCTGTTTGGGTACTAGTACCATGCTGTTTTGGTTACTATAGCCTTGTAGTATAGTTTGAAGTTAGATATTGTGATACCTGCAGTTTTGTTCTTTTTGTTTAGGATTGCCTTGGCTATATGGGCTCTTTTTCAGATCCATATGTAATTCAAAGTTTTTTTTTTCTAATTCTGTGAAGAATGTCAATGGTAGTTTGATGGCAGTAGCACTCAATCTAAAAATTACTTTGGGCAGTATGGCCATTTTCAAGATACTAATTATTCCTATCCATGAGCATGGAATGTTTTTCTATTTGTTTGTGTCCTCTCTTATTTCCTTGAGCAGTGGTTTGTAGTTTTCCTTGAAGAGGTCCTTCATGTCCCTTGATAGCTGTATTCCTAGGTATTTTATTTTCTTTGTAGCAATTGTGAATGGGAGTTCACTCATGATTTGGCTCTCTGCTTATCTATTGTTGGTGTATAGGAATGGTTGTGATTTTTGCACATTGATTTTGTATCCTGAGACTTTGCTGAAATTGCTTATCAGCTTACGGAGTTTTGAAGCTGAGACGATGGGGTTTTTTAAATATAGAATCATGTCATATGCAAACAGTTTAACTTCCTCGCTTCCTGTTTGAATACCCTTCATTTCTTTCTCTTGCCTGATTGCCCTGGCCAGAACTTCCATTACTGTGTTGAATAGGACTGGTGCAAGAGGGCATCCTTGTCTTGTGCCGGTTTTTAAAGGGAATACCTCCAGCTTTTGCCCATTCAGTATGAAATTGGCTATGGTTTTGTCATGAATAGCTTTTATTGTTTTGAGATATGTTCCATCAATACCTAGTTTATTGAGAGTTTTTAACATGAAGGGATGTTGAATTTTGTTGAAGGCCTTTTCTGCATCTTTTGAGATAATCATGTGGTTTTTGTCATTGGTTCTGTTTATGTGATGGATTACATTGATGAATTTGTATATGATGAACCAGCCTTGCAACCCAGGGATGA
>NW_016841630.1:0-1608 GCF_001698545.2 Rhinopithecus bieti | reverse complement strand
TCCTTCTGGTTTCTCTCTGAGGTTATTACTTTTGCAGGGTATTCAAAAGAGCGTTTCCAAACGTCCTTTCTCAGATTCCACAGAAAGAATGATTTCAAACTGCTCGATCCAAAGAATGATTTAAATCTATGAGATGAATACAAACATCACAAAAGAGTTGCGCAGAAAGCTTCTCTCCACTTTTCGATGGAAGACATTTTCTTGCTCGACACAGGCCTCCGTTTGCCAATCAGTATCCCTTTGCAGAACCCTCAAAGACTGACTTTCAAAATGGGAAATGTAGTGTCAGCTTTAACCCTGTGAACAGAATGGACATGTCAGAGAGCAGTTTCTTCCGAGTGCTTCCTTCTGTTTTTTATTGGACGACATTACACTTTATGCCATAGTCTTCAATGTGCTCCGAATATCACTCTTTTGGTTTTACAGGAACAGTGTTCAAACTGTGCCCTATGAGATGAAAGTTATAACTCCCTGAGTGGAATGCACAAATCACCAAGCAGTTTTTCAGAAAGTTTCTCTCCAGTTTTCATCTGACCATTTTTCCTCTTTCACCATAGGCCCGAATGTGATCCCAAATATCCCTTCGCGGATCCATCCATGAGGGAGTTTCCAAGCTCCATAATGAAAAGAAAGCTTCATCTATGTAAGATGAATAAACATAACAAAAGCAGATTCACAGAAAGCTTCTTTCCAGTTTTTATCTGAAGATATTTCCTTTTTCACCATAGTCCTGAATGTGCTCCCCGGGGTCAGTTAGTGGATCCGACCACGACAGTTCCAACCTGCATAATGTAAAGGAAGCTTTATCTATGTGAGATGATTACACATGTCACATTGTAGTTTCCTAGAAAGCTTCTTTCCAGTTTTTGTCGAGGCTATGTCCGTTTTCACCATCGGCATCAACATGCTCCTGAATATCACTTGGTACCTGTTTCTCCAAAATGGTATCCCCGAAGCTGTATGAGCAGAGAGGTATAAAAGTGTGAGTGGAATGCGCACGTCACAAAGCAGCTCCTCGGAATGCTTCTCTTCAGTTTCAGTCTGAACATATTTCCTTATTCACCGTAAGCCACAAAGTGATCCCGAATATCCCATCACACGCTAAACATACACAGGGTTAGAAAACTGCTCAATGAAAAGGCAGACATAACTGAGGGAGAAGAATTAAGACGACACAGAGCAGTTTCAAAGAAAGCTTCCTTCTGGGTTTTACCTGAAAATATTTCTTTCTCCATATTCTAAGTATCGTTCCCAAATGTTCTTCCTCAGATTCCACAAAAACAGTGATTTCAAGCTGCTCAATCCAAAGAACGTTTAACTCTATGAGACGAATACACACACCACAAAGCAGTTTCTCAGAAAGTTTCTCTGCAGGTTTCATTGGAAGACGTTTCCTTGATCACCACAACCCTCCGGGCGTCACTAAATATCCCTTCACAGATTCTTCAAACACAGATTTTCGAAACTGGGTAACATAGAGTCAGCATTAACGCTGTGAAGTGAATGCACATATCAGAGAGCAGATTCTTGAAATGCTTCTTACTCTATTTCATTTCAGTGTATTTCACTATTCGCCATAGTCCTCAATGCACCCTGAAATATCACATT
>NW_016841629.1:0-1062 GCF_001698545.2 Rhinopithecus bieti | reverse complement strand
TAGCAATATTTTCTGGAATCTGCAATGGGATACTTCTTAGTTCAATGAAGCTTACGGTGACAAAGAAATATCCTTAGATGAAAACTTGAGAGAAGCTTTCTTAGAAATTTCTTGGCAATGTGTGAATTCATCTCACAAGGTTACACTTATATTTTGTGGAGCAGTCCATTAACATTGTCTTGAGGAACCTGAGAAGGCCTCTTTGGATCGCACTGAGATCTACGTTGATAAAGGACATATTATCAGTTGAAAACGTGAAAGAAGCTTTCTGAGAAACTTCTTTCTGATCTGTGAATTAATCTCACAGAGTTCCAGCTTAGACCTCAGGAAGCAGTTTGCTAACACGCTTTTCGTGGAACCTGCAAAGTGATATATGGGAGCCCCTAGATGCCCACAGTGATAAAGGAAATATCCTCACATAATAACTAGAGAGAAGCTTTCTGAGAGGTTGCTTTCTGATGTGTGACTTCATCACACAGAGTTCCACCCTTCCCTTCCTGGAACAGTTTCCTAACACTCTTGTCGTGGATTCTGCAAAGTGATATTTGATAGCTCATTGAGGGCTATGGTGAAAAACGAAATAGCCTCAGATGTAAAGTGGAAAGAAGCCTTCTGAGAAACTACATTGCGTGTGTGAATGCAACTCACAGAGTTACACGTTTGTCTTCAGTGATCAGTTTGCCAACACAGTTCTCTGGAAATCTGCAATGGGATAGTTCTTAGTGGAATGAAGCTTACGGTGACCAAAAAATATGCTTGGATGAAAACTAGAAAGAAGCTTTCTTAGAAACTTCTTGGTGATGTGTGAATTCATCTCACAGAGTTACACTTATGTTTCGTGGAGCAGTCCATTAACACTGTCTTGAGGAAACTGAGAAGGGCTTCTTTGGATCACATTGAGGCCTACGCTGATAAAGGAAATATCATCAGTTGAAACCGTGAAAGGAGCTTTCTGGGAAACTCCTTTGTGATCTGTGAATTCATCTCACAGAGTTCCAGCTTAGATGTCAGGAAGCAGTTTGCAAAACCTCTTTTCGTGGAATCTGCAAAGTGATATTTGTG